>NW_023270433.1:22834136-23150567 GCF_011800145.1 Mirounga leonina | reverse complement strand
AAGAAAGAAAGAAAGAAAGAAAGAAAGAAAGAAAGAAAGAAAGAAAGAAAGAAAGAAAAAGGAAGATTGAAAATTCAAGCAGCAAGAGGTCCAGCCTATATATGGGTTAAACATTCCTTATCATGTGGTAACCAATATGAAAAATCTCCTAAAGTTTATAGGAAATGAGAGTTTTCTAATGAGAAGGAAATCGTATTACAGTCTTAAGTGCATTTTCCTCTGTGATCCATGAAGCAACAGCAGAAGCCTTCAAGGCCATTTCAATATGGCCCGATTACCTTCCCGGCCTCCTCTGCGTCCACCCCCTCCAACCCCCCACCACTCGTTCAGTGTCTCATTCACTGTCCTTTGACACATCACCTCTTCAGTGCCTCCAGCTCTTTGTCCACACTGTTCCCTGTGCCTGTGGGGTCCTCCTTCACCCAGCCCTATTTTCTGACAGCTTAGCATACTCTCACTTACTGTTTAAAATGCAGACAGTAAATGGGTACTTTCAAAGTACAAAGTAGACAAACTAGCAAATATGAGATACACAGCAGAGTGAACCTGTTCTGCGGGTTCTGACTTCTCCAGGAAGCCTGGCTTCTCTGAGTCCTCAACTGCTGAATCCCAGATCAGCCAGCATCCTTCCCCCCGCCCCCCCCCCACCTTCCTGGGCCCTCCGGGAAGCACTGCTGGTTTTC
This sequence comes from Mirounga leonina, assembly GCF_011800145.1. Lineage (NCBI taxonomy): Eukaryota > Metazoa > Chordata > Mammalia > Carnivora > Phocidae > Mirounga > Mirounga leonina. Next base: position 23,149,884 of record NW_023270433.1, on the reverse strand, counting down.
TGGGCACCATTCCTGAGCTTAGGCCGACGTACCCCTGCAGACAGCTCTCAGAGTCTCCAAAGTGGCTGCTTTACCCTCCCTGCGGATTCCCACCCCAGAAATCTCCCTCCACAGGTCTTGCCAGATCCCTGGACACACACAGAAAGCCTGGGTTCCTGGAACACTGCCCGCCCTAAGGCTACCTCACCCTAGAGCCACTTCAGAAGGAGGCCACAGACTTCCTGGTTGGCCTAAGAGCCAGTTTTTGGGCCACAGTTAACTGTGGGATCTGAGCTTAACTCTCAAACTTGGATCAGCTTCTCAGTGAAAAGGCCTGAGGGCATGTTAGCCCCAGTAAGTCAACACAGCATAAGCTGCATTCTAGAACCAGGAAGGAGGACGGTGTAGCCTACCTAGAGAAGGATTCTCTTCTGCAACTTCATTTTTTTGAGTGACATCGATGAGCCGGAAGGAAAAGGGTATGATCCTTATTGAGCACCTACTCTGTACTCACACGATTTTTTTTTTTTTTGCATTTAATCCCCACAACCACCTAAATGATAGTATTGTTTTCCCCAGACCTGCCTGTCACATTTGCAGGCAAATGGTACAAATGGCGGAAGGGTACAAATGTACGTCCACAGAGCGCATACCGTCTGCTTCAACGTTTTAAAGTTAAAAATCAAGCTAAGAAGTTGTCAAATAAGTGCTAATCTAAACTGACAAATATTTTCATAATGACCTGGGAGACTAAGTTCCAATTTAGAATTCACAGGCTCATCAGAGTTCTGAGCTGAAGTGTGGCAAGGTATGGAGAACTGCCCCTTCTCTTCTCAACCCTGACTCTATCCTAAGGCACCAGGAGGACACACCTGTGTGGAAACCAGATGTTTCTGTTCTGTCCACCTTCACCCCCATCTCCCACTATCCAACAGCTGCCCTTGGCTGCCATCAGGCCTCAGACAGACAGCGTAGTACATCCTCATGAGTATGGATCTGGGGAGCAGCCCTTACAAACCCGAAAAGTGGGTACAGGCCCATTTGAACAGGGGATTTCAGGGACCTGGCCCCTACAGTGTGGCCTAGATGGGGAGCATAGGTTCTTTTTTTTTTTTTTTTTTAAAGATTTTATTTATTTATTTGAGAGAGAGGGAACACAAGCAGGGGGAGTGGGAGAGGGAGAAGCAGGCTTCCCGCTGAGTGGGGAGCCCGATGCGGGGCTGGATCCCAGGAGCCTGGGATCATGACCTGAGCCGAAGGCAGTCGCTTAACGACTGAGCCACCCAGGCGTGGGGAGCATAGGTTCTAAGTGGCAGGTCCTTTCATCCCATTAACCCCTCACTCAGCAGGGAGGAGTATAGGCAAAGGAACACCAGAACAGGACCCTGTAGACCAAGGGGACCAGAGCAGGGGCCCCCCTTGCCTGAGCCGAAAGATTTTTCTGACTTTATTATCTCCTGCCCAAATGAGCAAGTCAACTATGACTGGCCAAGAGGGGCCAGTCCCTGGGAGGATAAACCCAGGTGGGAGAGACAAATTCCACAATCCCCAAGGGGAACAGAAGATCTCATCCTAATTCATGAGTCATGCTGGGTTGACAAAGCAGCACTCTGCGCCCTTAGATCACCAGCCGCCGAGTCGCTAGATGAGAAACAGAACTCAGAAGGGTTTAAACATTTCCTCACCATCACACAGCTAGTCAGTGATGGAGCTCCAACCCACACTGGGCTGACCCAGGATCCCTGTTCTTGCTGTGCCCTACACTACAAAGGGGAGGGTGTCTGCAGTTGAAGAGAAGAGAGGATGCAGAAAACAGAGGGCTGCATTTTGAGGCTCTGGGATGCGATGAACCTGGGCTTTACTGCCTGCAAGGCAAACCAAAGTCCAGGCCAAGGGTCTCCTGAATGTTGGTGGTGCCACCCAGGTAAGCTCCTCATCTCATCTCTCCGGCTATCCTACTGCCCCTACAATTCAGTCTCTTCCCCCTGGGTGCAGAGCTGATGTTCCCCCAGCTTCTCAACCTGCTATCTTTAGGTTTTTGCCTTGATGAACTTGGACTTTTTCTCTCCTTCTTCCAAGCCATTTGCCTGCCCAGTGAAAAAGGTGACCTTGGGTGTGCCAGCTCACAGAGCCTTTCTCAGATAGGGATAGCTCCCAGAGCACGGTGACACAGGGGATTTTTCCCTCGTTAAATTTAACTATTAACATTATAACTTGTTTATAGATGTCTAGCTGGCTTTGTCAATGAAGGCCAGAGTGCATTATAAAGCAAGATTTAAAGAAATAAAATGCCTAAGTATAGACTAGAGATCTGGTTATTAAGTTTATATAGCCATCAATCCATTAAAGCCTTGGCCTTCTTTCATTGTTCTTTTTTTTTTTTTTTTTAAGATTTTATTTATTTATTTGAGACGGAGAGAATGAGAGAGAGAGAACACATGAAAGGGGGGAGGGTCAGAGGCAGAAGCAGGCTCCCTGCCGAGCAGGGAGCCCGATGCGGGACTCGATCCAGGGACTCCAGGATCATGACCTGAGCCGAAGGCAGTCGCTTAACCAACTGAGCCACCCAGGCGCCCTATTGTTGACTTTTATTGGACTGCCTGCATTATTCCAATCCTTGGGGCTTTTGGGTATGGAGTTTCATTCTATAAGTTTTATTTTATTTTTTAGATTTTATTTATTTATTTGAGAGAGAGAATGAGAGAGAGAGGCACATGAGAGGGGGGAGGGTCAGAGGGAGAAGCAGACTCCCTGCCGAGCAGGGAGCCCGATGCGGGACTCGATCCCGGGACTCCAGGATCATGACCTGAGCCGAAGGCAGCCGCCCAACCAACTGAGCCACCCAGGCGCCCTCATTGTTCTTTTTAAGGCCAGTGATTCTCAATCCGGGCTACACACTGGAATCACCTTGGGAGCTCCAAGAACCACAGATGAATGGGTCCCACCCCTCGACATTTTGATGTGATTCTTCTGGGAGTGGGAATTTAATTTTTGTTTTAATTTAAAATTTTTTCCAAGTGATTTAATGCAGTTAAGATTGAGAACCACAGATTTTTTTTTAAGGAAAATTCTTACCCTATCTGTGTTGCTTTTAGCATTTGACGATATGGGTCCTTGAGCCTGGCTAGATCCCCCTTTCCCCAAAGCTTCCTATTTCTGCCAACTATAAACATCCTATAAAATGCCTTCCTAGGTACCCGAGAGTACTCTAGCACACAGTCAAAACGTCCTACGTTTATAGCTTTAAGGAAAGAAGGTCTCAGTTTATCTCCTGCACAAATGAGCAAGTCAAGTCTGATGACCCAGGAGGGGCCCATCCCCGGGAAGATGAGCAGGAGGATGAAGAAGCAAAGTCCGTGGTCCCAGGGCAACAGAGCGTGCCATCTTAATCCTCAGGGGATGGAGGGTTGACACAGCAGTACTCCACATTCCCCTATTCCACATTCTCAGCTGTATTTGCCCAATCACTGCTGGCTGTCTGGGTGCTGGCGGCGGGCTCTCCCTGTGTCAGACTCTTCTGCTAGAGGAACCATCTAAAAAAGGTGGGAGGGGCCGCAGAGGAGGATCTAAAGCCTGGCAAGCTCAGGGCCCTGCCTCCACCTCCTCCAAGTCCGTTCAGGAGTCCCAGTCACACAGCTTGCCACCCACTTGTTGGCTGGTGACCCTGAGCTTCGGTTCTGGACAGTTCCCTTCCCCCCATCTTTCAGATAACATCCACTACAACTGAAGGGAGCTAGTACGACTAGTTCCACAACGTCTGTCCCCCGGGGCTCTGGGAGCTGGCCGGGGACAGTGGCTCCCTGTGGCTGGGGTGGGGCCCGCCTTCAAAGTCCTCTTTGCAGACTGAGTGTGGCCTTTGTGGTCACCCATTGGTCATCGACAGATCTAAAGATTCGTGACCACACTTGTCATCAGTCAAAATAACCAACTGAGTTCTGCTCTCCTGACCCAAGATGGGCCCGGGCCTCGGAAGAAAATGCTCACATTGTTTCCTCGTGAGATCAGGCATAGCTTTGCCAGTGGTGAGGGGAAGCCCTCAGATGCCTTTAATATTTCTGCCAGTCTTGGCAGGTTATTTTCATTCTTCATCGGGGCACAGAAAACTATTGTTTTTGAGAACTCTCAAGCTCCCTCTAGTGTGTACGATATATTGGGCATTACTTCAGTGTAAAAACTTTGAAGGACCTAAGGAAGTAAGTAGAAATTTGAATGAAGACCTATGAATTGGGATAGCCATTGCAGTGACATTTATGATAGCAAAAAAATAGAAATCACCTAAATAGGGACATGGAAAAAATAATCATGTTACATTATGGTATAGAACTTTGAAATATGACATTTAAGAAAGACTTTAATGACACCAAGAAATGTTTGTGGTGCAAGGGTGTTAATGAAATTATATATACACTGAGATATAAATAGTGTAAAAAGCAAACGTAAGATGGGGAGGGAGAACTAGGTGGAGCACAGAGGATTTTTAGTTAAGTGAAAAATATTCTGTATGTATTACATTGACGGGTATAGGTCATTATACATTTGTCCAAACCCACAGAATGTATACCACCAAGAGCGAACCCTCACATAAACTACGAACTTAGGTGATTATGACATGTCAGTGTGGGTTCATCAACTGGTAATAAATGTACCCCTCTGGTAGGGGATGATGATGGCAGAGGTTATGCATCTGGGGAGACAGGGGTATATGGGAAATCTTTGTACCTTCCTCTCAGTTTTGTTGTGAACCTAAAACTGCTCTAGAAAAAGAAAAGTGTTGGGGCACCTAGCTGGCTCAATTGGTAGAGCATGCAGCTCTTGACCTTGGGGTTGTGAGTTCGAGCCTGATGCTGGGTGTAGAGATGACTTAAAAATAAAATCTTTAAGAAAAAAAAAAAGAAAGTCTTTAAAAAAAGTTCTGGAAGTAGATGATGGTGATGGCTACACAACATTGTGAATGTATTTAGTGCCACTGAATTGTGTACTTAAACATGGTTATAATGGTAAATTTTATGTTGTTTATACTTTACTGCAACAAACAAACAAACAAAAACAATAACAACCCACATAACATGTGCTCTGAAAAATCTTGGTAAGAAATGCTCCAAAGCCTTAGATATCTTTAGGAGTAGGATTATAGGATGACTTTTATTTTCTTCTTCAGTTTCTATCTGAAAGGCCCACACTAAGCATGTAAAAATGTAATCAGGATATAGAATCTATAATCTGGAAAATGTTAGTCTATCCGTCAGGGTCTCAATAAGAAAGAGATGACACCCTCAAATCAGAATAGTTCACGGAAGGCTTACCGATAAAGGGATTAACTACAGAGGTATGGGGGTGTAAGGGAACCCCAAGGGATGCTGTAGGACCTGAGGTACAGAAACAGTAGAGCTGGTACAGTCCCTAGGCTGAAGAGAGGAGGCAAGGAAGGGGTTAACAGAGAGCAGTGACCTTCAGTTGGGGCAACAGCCCACGAAAGAGTCATTCACTTCCCTCCTCTGAGCTCCTGCTATAGATCCTGCTAGACAGAAACCTCCTGGACTGCAGTGCATACTGGTTGGCATTCGGAAATGCAGAGCAGAAAGGTAGAGAGTGATCTGGAGAGGCATGTAGAAGGTAGCCAGTAGCAGAGTTTTTAACGGGAATGTTGAATTTTTTGAAAGGACAGATGCTCCTCTGTCCCCTAGGAAGCTTCTGACTTGTGTTGTTTTCAGAGTTTCATGACCAGAGCAACAGAAGCAGTCAATGTTTAAAGAAGTCTTTCTCCTCTGCTGTGCATAAATTCTTGGGCCCTTTCCCAGAAATGACTTTCCAGAATAATTGTCCTAGAAAGCTGCACGTAGACCGCCTGTCTCTGAATTGCCACACATTGGAGTTAATTCACAGTTCCCATCATCTGCTCGCAACGATGATGGCTGACCACAAAAAGCCCTCGGCTTGGAGTTTGAAGATTCTAGGCTCAATTTCCAGCTCTAGAAGTTTCTCTTTGGTTCCTCATTAAAACATCAGGTGGAATGATTCATTCACTCAAATTCATCCAGCACATATTTCACACACTTGTCCCAGGCTCTGTAGGGGCTGGTACTAGAGTCATACAATGAACACTTGACACTGACCTCAAATGGATCATATTCCAGGAAGCCCTCTTCCCTCTTATAGCCACACCATATACAGCCCATTGTTGTCAGAGTCGGATAAGGAGAGATAAAGAGGTACATTGGCTCTTAACTGCCTTGGCCCAGAAATAACGCACATCACTTCTGTTCAAAGGTCACTGGCTAGACCTGGGTCACGTGACCACCCTTAAGTTACCCTCTGTGGAATCTGGGAAATGAAGGGGAGCTCACAGACTCTTCCTGAGTACTGTCTCTGCCCCCGCAGGTAATGCTATGATACCAGTGAGCAAGGAATCATGTATTAATTATGACTCTTTGGACTCAAGTAACAGAAACGGGCTTGAGTTAGCATAAACAAAAAGGGAAGTTCATTATAAGAATTTTAAGGATTTCGGGGTGTCTTCAAGAATCAAATGGCAGAAATGCCACCAAGCATCAGGCAGGGATTAGAATCAGGAAATGGAGAGCCATTGAAAGATTTCTCTTGATTTGGTACCATTTTGTGAAGAGGAAAGCAAGTAGCTGGATTTTCATTTCACGGACAATCCATCAGGTGTGCTTTGCAGGGAGTTCAGGCATTCCTGATGACGGATATTTAATCCACATTAGGGAGAGAGAGAGAAAGGCATTCCAAAAGAGATGATGTCTGCCCAGTTTTAAAAAAAATTTTTGGGGTCTTTTTATTTTTTTAATTTTTATTTATTTATTTATTCATAAGAGACAGAGAGAGAGAGGCAGAGGGAGAAGCAGGCTCCCCGCCAAGCAGGGAGCCCGATGCGGGACTCAATCCCAGGACCCTGGGATCATGACCTGAGCCGAAGGCAGACGCTTAACCATCTGAGCCACCCAGGCGCCCGGGGTCTTTTTAATATATATTTTTATTGCAGTAAAATTGCCCTGCATTTTGAAGGCTAAGAAGGCTTTTGTTGGGTGAAGACAAAGAGCAAGGTCTTTTCAGGCAACAGATGCAAAGAAACGGATACACAAAAGGGCTTGGAATATGTTGGAAAATAAAAGTGTTCTTTATGGCCTGAGCTTAGGGTGAAGTGACAGACACTGTAAGTTGACTGCCTAATATATAGTCACCCTTCTTTTCCCTTGCTAATAGATCCTTTATTTTATTTTGTTTATTTATTTATTTTAAGATTTTTATTTATTTATTTGACAGAGAGAGATAGTGAGAGAGGGAACACAAGCAGGGGGAGTGGGAGAGGGAGAAGCAGGCTTCCCCTGGAGCAGGGAGCCCGATGCGGGGCTCGATCCCAGGGCCCTGGGATCATGACCTGAGCTGAAGGCAGATGCTTAACGACTGAGCCACCCAGGCGCCCCTCTTAGTTGACTTTATTTTTAATTTTTTTTAAAAGATTTCATTTATTTATTTGACAGAGAGAGACACAGCGAGAGAGGGAACACAAGCAGGGGGAGTGGGACAGGGAGAAGCAGGCTTCCTGCAGAGTGGGGAGCCCCATGCAGGACTCGATCCCAGGACCCTGGGATCATGACCTGAGCCGAAGGCAGACGCTTAACGACTGAGCCACCCAGGCGCCCCTAGATCATTGATTTTAGATCCTGGAGGTGTCTGTAGTACCATTGCCAAGGTGATCATGACAAGGAGATCTAGGTCAATTATGACAAGATTGTTCCTTACTTTTTAAATTCCCTTGAAGCTAGTGATGGCCATGTGACTTTTTTTCCTGGCCAGTGAGAACTAAGCAGACGTCAGCTAAAGGGTGCTTCTGGAAAAATCTCTTGCTGTTATGATAAAAGAAGAGAGATGCAGCAGGTATGGCTCCTTGTCTTTTTTTCCCCTTTTCCTGCTTTATGTGATGGAAGTGTTGACTGGAACTGTGGCAGCCATCTTGAGCCATGAGGCAAGAAACATGATGAAGATATCATGCCAATAACAGCATGGAGAAAAGAGAAGGAGTCAGTGTCTCTGATAGCATCATTGAGCAGCCAAACCATTGCCATCAATTTCTCACCTCTAGATTTCTGGTTATGTGAGAAAAATAAATCCCCACTTGTTTAAGCTCTATGTATTAGGTACTTGCGTACCACATCACATCTCTAACCTCTGATTCCAGTCACGTATATGTTCTGCAAATATTTTCTCCCAGTCTGTGGTTTGTCTTTAGTTTTCTTAATAATATCTCTCAAAGAACAAAAGTTTAAATTTTGATGAAGTCCATTTCATCAATTTTTTAAAAGTTTGGGTTTTGTGTATTCTTTGCCTAACCCAAGGTCACAAGCATTTTTCCCCTTTTCTTTTCCCTAAGAGATTTATAGTTTTAGCTTGTACATTTAGATCTATGAATGCTTTGAGTTAATTTTTTATGTGGTTTGATATATGGGTCAAAGTTAATTTTTTTTCCATACAGATATCCAGTTGTTCCAGTAGGCACTTGTTGAAAAGTCTATCCTTTCCCCACTTAAAATGCCTTGGCTTCTTTGTCAAATCAATTGACCATGTTAGAATGAGGCTGTTTCTAAAATCTCTATTTTTTCCATTGATTTTTTGTGTCTACCTTTATGCTAGGCTCTCAGTGACTCGATTGTAGTATATTATAGTGTATTACAAATAGAGTTGATTTTTTAATTTTATTCTCTAATTTCTCAGATCAGTATGTAGAAATGCAATTAATTTTTGTATGTTGGCCTTGACTCCTTTGATCTTGATGGATTCACTTATTATTTTATAGTTTTTCTTCTTGTGTATATTCCTTAGGATGTTCTGTGCACACAATCATGATGTCCACAGAGACAGTGTTTCCTGTATATAACCTGTTATAATCCTTGCCACTGTCTGGATTTATTCCTTATCTTTGGCTTTAAACACTTGACTATAATGTGGTTCAGCATAGCCTTCTTCATGTTTATCCTGCTTGATGTCCATTGAGCATCTTGAATCTTGATGTTTATGTTTTTAATCAAATTTGGAGAAATTTCAGCCATTATTTCTTCAAATGTTTTTTTCTGCTCCATTCTCCTCCCCTCCTGTCCTTCTGGAACTCCAATTACATATGTCAGACCGCTTGATAGTATCTAACAGGCCCTGAGTCGCTTCTTTAAAAAAAACAAAACAAAACAAAAAAACAAAGAAAACTTATTTTTCTCTCTGTTCTTCATATTATATAATTTTTATTGCTCTATGTTCAAGTCCACTTACTCTTCCCTCTGTTCTTTTCATTTGGCTCTTAAATTCATCCATTGCATTTTTAAAAATTAAAATATTGTGTTTTTAATTTCTAGAATTTCCATTTCAAAAATCATTTTGATTTTTCTTTCCCTGTTGAGATTTTCTACCTTTTCATTCATCAAAAGTATATTTTGTTTTATTCCATTTTGAGTAGTTATAACAGCCATCGAAAAATCCTTGTCTTCTAGTTCTAACATCTGGATTATCTTGGAGCCGTTTTCAGTTGCTTTTGTCTTGAGAATGTGTTCCATTTTCCTGGTTCATTACACATTGGGTTATTTTACATTGTAAATTGGACATTATGAAAATGGGAAGTCACGTTGTATAATTTCCCTGCTTTGCATGTGTATTCTGCCCCAGAATCTGCCTGGTTTCTATTCCCCCTTCTAGTGATTTCAGGGAGCTGTTCTTTGCATCATGCTCAGATTTTAGAGCTGTTGTCTGTTGGATTATTCATCTAGCAGGATCTTATTTAATCAGAACCAAAAACAGTATGGATTTTTAATTTACTTCGGCCTGACAGCATCTCACCTCAAGGACAAGCTCTACACCTTTCATTGTTCTGTCCCTTGGTTTCTCCAGTGCTCCTGGGAAGGGTGTGGGGGTCAGAAGCCCAGAAGGGTGGGGGAGCTTAGGGCTTCTGGGGCAGCCATCATATAATGGGGGATGGGAGTCAATGGATAAATACTTCTCCTTGTGGATTTTATTTTTTTAATTTTATTATTTTTTAAAGATTTTATTTATTTTATTTGAGAGAGAGAGTGAGAGAGAGAGAGCACAAGAGGGGATAAGGTCAGAGGGAGAAGCAGACTCCCCGCCAAGCAGGGAGCCCGATGTGGGACTTGATCCCGGAACTCCGGGATCATGACCTGAGCTGAAGGCAGTCGCTTAACCAACTGAAACACCCAGGCGTCCCTCCTTGTGGATTTTAGAGCAGACAATTCCAAGAAGCATCCTGTGTGTTCCTCAGGGGGGCCCACGGCAAGATTGAGGCCCAATGGCCCCAGTGGTGACTCACATAACATACTCTTCAACTATCCTTTCCTCTTTCCCTGTTTCACTTTCTCTTGTACCTCACACTTCTGGGGTCAACTCCTAAATAAATTATCTGAACTCAAGTTCTTGTTTCAGTCTCCCTTTCTGGAGGGATCCCAGGCTAATGCTCAATTGTCAATCCCATGACTCCTCCTTTAGGTGGGAGCAATAGTATCTGATACAGATTCATGTCAGGAGATCACGTACAAGAGCTAGGATGGGATCCTGGTTGTAAAGGCCTTCAATGCCATCTAAGAAGTTTGGATTCTGCTTGGTACAGAAGAAAGAACAGAAAGATATCCGCTATGAAATGTACATGATCCAACTGTTTATGGTCTTTTATTGTCCAAAGACCTGAAGATTCTCTGACCTGCTATCTCTGAATTTCAATTTCTCTCATTAATAAATTGGGAAGAGTAGCACTTCCCTATTTTGCACAGTTGTTACAAAGACCAAATTAGATAATGCACATTCCACAAGGAGCTAAATAAAAGTAGGGTGTTACTACTATTACTTTGATCAGATGTTATATGTTAGTGTGGGAACGAAACATTCTAATGTTAAAAACAAAAACCATATTTGCCTAATACAGTTTCCAACTGTGGCAAAAGTGTATTTTCATCATGCAGTTTCATGGACCGTGGAATCCAAATACAATTTTGGGTTATATCTACAAGACGACAGAATACTAAACAAAGTCTAATATATCTGTAAGGAATTGTGGATTCTAAACTAACAAGGGGCTTAAACAGATAGAGGCAGGCCTTCTAAGACTGGCATGGAAACTCTCTGATGTCTCACAGTTCTGCCTTTCGGCTCTGCCAACTTGAGAGTATGGCTTCTGTCTTCCAAGTCCCAAGATGGTTACTGCAGCTTTAGACCTCGTGTCAACTTTCAGGCAGGAGGACAGGAGTGGGAATGGACGAGGGTGAGTCTTCAAGTGGAGTCAAAAATTTTCTCCAAAGTCTCAGCTAAGGATTTCTATTGGTGTTGCAATGGACCCCCCTTTAAACATACGGAATGCCTGGGAAATGTCACCTTTTAGCCGATAACAAGTCATCCCCAAATAAAATCAGGGTTCCGTCAGTAAGAAAAAAGAAGAGAATGGGTACTGGGCAGGCAGTTTGCTCTCTTGGCCATAAGTGGTGTCTCAGAGCCCTGGGTCAAATCCTGTATTCAAATTCTACTTTTGCTCTTATTTGTTGGCTGACTGGGCAAGTTACTTTCTGAGATTCAATTTCTGCTTCTGTAAAACGGTGCTCTTTGTCCTTTCAAAAGATTTGCACAGAATCATTTTGAGGATTCTGTGAGATAATCCATGGAATGTGCCTAGCACAACGCCTGGCACAGGAGAGATGCTCAATGTATCTGTTGACTCTGACTCTGATAATACCCTGTGCCAGGTGCTAGGCTAGAAGTGAAAAACACAACAGCACATAATCTCTGCCTTCAAGGAACTGTGTGTGTGTGTGTGTGTGTGTGCGCGCGCGCGTGCGCGTTAAGACATGTCACACAAGTACCCTGCTACTCGGCACAGATCCCTTCTTTAGTGTCCTTGCTCCTGTACCCCAGAGGCTGGGAAGAGTGGCTGCTGAGGGCTCCCAGCCATGCACTTCAATGGAAATTGCCTTCAGAGGCTGGGAACTGCCTACCTCCAGGTTATGCACCCTCCTAGGGGTGGTCCATGGCCAAGGATTGGCTAATGCATGGATCAAAAAGCCTGGCCCGTTTGCCTTAATTTTGGGACAACTCTGAAGGGCCATCATGGCTCCAGAATTCCCTGCAGGATCAACCAAGGCTCAGTTGCAGCTGCATTTCATCTTGTTTCCTCCAGTGCAGTTCTTCTTCCCTCACCTTCTTACGGGGCGGATCTCTTGAAAGCATTCCCTGGTACCTCTTCCTCATGCGACTCTTCTCAGAGCCCGTTTCCAGGAAACCTGATCTGTGATACATGACAAGTTACCCAGAGGAGGTTTCTCAGGTGTCTTCGGTTACGGGGGCTGGGACTCGAGCTGCAGAGGCATCAGGTCGGCTGTTCTCTTTCATCACCCCTCCGCATCTCCTCTGCACGGCTGCCTCCCGACAGGCCAGGCTTTCCATGACCTCTGCAAGTCCTGATGACATCTCAAAACTTCTTTTCAACTTTATCTCCCACTGCTAACTCCCTCAGTCTCTGGGCATTTCTGTACGAGTCCCGGCAAGGAAGCATCTGATAGGCTCAACCCACCTTTTCAAGTCAGGCCACCTCACAGGCTGCCGGCAAACCTCTAGATTGGCCGATCTGGGGGTCGCACACTTACCTCTGGTCCAATTAGCTGTGGTTGGGGGGAGGGGGGCAGCAGGGCCCGTGGCCCAAGGGCCTCCCCTTCAGCAGGGCTAGTGGGGGAAGGTAGGTATTGTGGAAAAGGCGTCCAGTATATTATAAAGGGTGCTCTCAGAGCAAACGAGGCCCCTGAAAACCCAGGAAAAGGTAATCGGAGCACCAGGTCAGGCAAAGCACGAAGGCAGCCTGCCGCCCTTGTGTTCTTGGCTGAGCGGAAAGCCAGCTTGATTTGGAATGAAGCGCTCAGGGCGGCCGAGGGAAGGGTGGGGATGTGCAGAATGAGGGCACATGGGCTGGCATGGCCCCGTTTCAAGGCAAGTTGAACTGCAGACATCTGACCATGGGGGAGAAAGCCACGGAGGGGCCCAGGGCCAACTGAGGAGAGAGATGGGAGCCAGCAAGCAGTCAGATGTCACTGGGACAGAACTAATTCCCCGTTGTTCTCGACCGTACACGCTGGGCTCCCCAGGGAGACCGCCTCTTGCCCGCGCAGAAGGTGACCCCAGACCACGCGCCTGCCACTTCGAGCGTTTTCCTCCGCTCCCAGGCCCATCACGGCAGCCTCCTGCTCTTAAAGGTCTCCACAGCTGAGTTCTGTCCTGCGGCTCGCTCTGTCTGACAGAGGCACGACACATCCTCACATGTGAGGACGCCCACAGCCCCGCGTTTACATTGCTTTGACCCTCTCACAAACTATGAGACGGGGCAAAAGGCATTATTTGCTCTTCATGGCACAATCCGATGGGGCAGCCGCTAGCCTCATGTGGCTATTTACATTTAATTACACGTAAATTAAAAAGGTCTGCCCCTCAGAAGCGCTCACGTTTCAAGGGTTCAGTAGCTCCATGGGTCTAGTGGCTACCATACTGGATAGTGCAGACACAGAACATTTCCATCATCCTAGAAAGTCCTATTGGACAGTTCTGCCTTAGGACGTGAACTTCAGGTGTATGTCTGTCTGGTTCTTTGTGGCAGCCCCAACCCCACAAACAGAGCCAAGGACATGGCACATGATCAATAAACCACTGTGGAATGAATGAACTGACAATCTCCATTTACTAGGGGGAAAAGAAGATGCGGAGAGATGCTACTTCCAAGGGTGGTCTAGCAAATATGTGACAGAGCTTGGACTCCAACCCAGTCCCTCCATCTCCCAGCACAGGGCTTGTTCAATCTTTCCCGCAGCTGCTTTATTTGCCCCCCAGCCTCTGACAGGAGAAAGTGGTCCTCTGTTTTCACCTCAGCAAACTTCCGCTAGCAGATTGGAAAACCACTTTTAAAAATGGCTTATGGGGGCACCTGGGTGGCTCAGTCGATTAAGTGTCTGCCTTCGGCTCAGGGCGTGGTCCTGGAGTGCCAGGATCGAGCCCCACTTCTGGCTCCCTGCTCAGCGGGGAGTCTGCTTCTCCCTCTCCTTCTGTCCCTCCCCCTGCTCGTGCTCTCTCTTTCTCGTTCACTCTTTCAAATAAATTAAAAAATAATAATAAAATAAAAATGGCTTATGATGTTTTTTCCCCAAGGTAAAGGGAATGGAAAATGTGAAAAATACCAACAAATAGAAAGAAAAGTTACTCATTCCCCTAACACTAAAACCCGCTCAGTTAACCTTTTGGTATATTTCCTCCAAATCTCTTTTCAGTACTGTTAAAAAACAAAATTCAACTGAGTAAATTTGTACATCTGGGGCACCTGGGTGGCGCAGTTGGTTAAGCGTTCAGTTCTTGGTTTCGGCTCAGGTTGTGATCTCTGGGTTGTGGGATCCAGCCGCGCGTTAGGCTCCTAGCTCAGTGGGGAGTCTGCTTGGGATTCTCTCTCCCTTTCCCTCTCCCTTTGCCCCTCCTGCTTGTGCTCTCTCTCTCCCAAATAAGTAAATAAACCTTTAAAAAACTTGAATACCTAATTGGCTTTATTAGCTGATTCATGAATTGAGCAGCATCCCATCTAGCAAGCAGAGAGATGTTCTGAGGAGTTGCACAAGATGGAAGATTTTTATAGGAAGGAGGATGGGGCAAGAAAGTTATTAGCAAAGGGCCGGGATTGTTCCAGGCAAGGTCACTTTCCTATGGGGGAAGAGCATAGGGTCCTACCATGCAGATTACCTCATCTTCCTCTGGGGGAAAGAGACGGTCCATGTGGCAGGTTACCTCGTTGGTGCTGATCAGAAAATTCCTGAATGCCTGGTTAGGACTTATCTTCTGGGGGACTTTGAAACTGCAATTAGATTAGGTATTGAGCCCTCGTTTGGTGACTTGGTCTAAGTGATGCCATTTGGGGCCTGTGGTTTTCTTTTAAACAATACAGAGGTGTTTGAACTTTTCCACAGGGCTGTGTCATTTGCTTTTGAAAACTGATTTTCCAAGAGGTTGGTTGGGCCAGACACTCACTGCTTTTTTTTCTCCCAGCCTCATCTTGAAGCTCCTGGACCTATTTCTCTCTTCAGCTATCAGTATAGTCCTGGAGTCATGGATGTTTTCCCTCTCCGCGAAGTGCGCTGCAACCATTACATGGTGGAGCTCAAGGCAGGAGCTATTAAGATATCACAACTGGGTGGTGGTGCTTGAGATTTCGTGCCTGCGAGGGGAGTCCAGCCTCAGGCTCTGTTTGCAGGGAGATGGAAATGAGGTGCCTGCCTGAAGAAAGCTCCAAGTCACAAAGGCTGCCTAGCTAAGGAAGCAGGTCTGGAAGAACTCCACCTCTGGCTCTGGCCCAAGGGAAGATGTGACGTTCCTCTCACTTGTATGGCATGGGGATTCCAAGTGGAGAGATGAATGTAAAAATGTGTCCAGAACTGGAGGGGGACCTGAAGGTCCACGAAACCATGGGAAAGGGACACTTCTAGGTCTGAGTATGGGGTGCTCCCAGAAACCCAATAAGGATGGGCTTGCAACACATTTATGAACCCAAGTGAGGGAATCTGCCACATGCAGTCAGCAGTTGCAACAATCGGGAGACTCTGCAACCCAAGAGCGAAAGATAATAAAACAATGCAAGAAAGACCTCTAAAACAAGCAGGTTTACAATTTTTTGAAGTGATGAAGGAACAGATACTTTGAGACTTAAAACCAGAGCAGAACAGTATGGGAAAATAATAGGCAGGTTTGAAACAGGCCGGTTTCTACATAGAAATTCTCTTTTTTTTCAATATATATATATTTATTTTCGAGAGAGTGAGCGAGCAGCAGGAGGGGCAGAAGGAGAGAGAATCCTCAAGCAGACTCCCCACTGAGCATGGAAGCCAACACAGGGCTCCATCCCAGGACCCTGAGACCATGACCTGAGCCGAAATCAAGAGCCGGCCACTTAACTGAGCCACCCAGGCACCCCTCTACATAGGAATTCTAGGAAAGATACAATTATTGAAATACAGGGAGCCCATGAGTTTAGAGATGTGAGGAAAGAATAGGGAATGCCCTTTTAACGGATGTTTCTGTTCATAACAATTGTTAACTTTTCCTATGAACCAGGCACTGTTTCAGGGATTTCAAATGTATTAATTCATTTAATCTGCTCAGTCTTATGGAGTGATAGCATTCCACACTGGGGAGGCAGGGAAGATTCCAGTGGCCCTGTGAGCCAGCCATCCGCAGGACAGTCAAGAAATAATGATATGTTATGTATTATATGTATACAATAAAGCACTTTACATGGATTATCTCATTTAATCCTCATTTAATAATTGCATTAATCCTTCTAACAATCTCAAGATTTCATGACTCTCAACAATTTCATGACTGAGGATACTGAGCTTACAACCATTAAGAAATTTCCCTAATGTCTACACTGTCACCAAACACTGTAGTTGGGATTTAAAATGAGGCAAATTGAGGGGTACCTGGGTGGCTCGGTCGATTTGAGTGTCTGCATCAGGCTCCTTGCTTGGCAGGAAGTCTACCTCTCCCTCTGTCTCTGCCTGCCACTCTCCCTGCTTGGGCTCTGTCAAATAAATAAATAAATAAAAAATCTTATATAAAAAAAATAAAATAAAATGAGGCAAGTTGAATCCACAGTGCAAGCTCTGAACAACAATGCTAGGGAACAAGTGGTTGTTCGTTTTGAGTTTAATTTTGTGCATTACTTATTACTGAATAGGCAATACTGTTGTTGATTTGATGTTAATCATACTGGACTTAAAAAAATTAAAATTAAAAAAAAAAGGTACCAAAGCATCTAAAGTAAAACATTTCCATTTTTAAAAAACTAGTGTTCCAAGTTTCTTGTGAACTTTCAGTGTTATTTTATGCCTACAGAAGCAAGTGTCTATAGAGGTAGTTATATACAAGTCTGTCTATTCACATAGATGGATGTTCTTTTCAACTTTTTTTTTACATAATTAGAAGTTTCCTCTATGCCTTGTTCTTATCTTGCTATTTTCACTATCCTGGAGAGCATTCTATATTAGTACAGAATAATGGTAATAAAATAATAATATAGAATATTTACTATTATTAGTAATGTAAAAGGATAGAATAGAATAATAAAGGGCTTCCTCATTCATATTTGGGATGGCTGAATATTCTATTGTAAGTCTGTATTATAATTTAACTAGACCTCTATGCTGGGCATTCGAGTTGTTTTCAGGATTCTGCTGTTACAATGCTGTAGTGAATAATCGGGTATGTGGACTACTTCACACATGTGAGGAATACATTCCTGAAGGTGAAACTGCTGGGTCCAAGTCATGTACCTTTGTGACGTTAAGTGGTACTATTAAGCAATCTGTGACTAGTTAAAAGTGATTTTTTAAAAATGATTTTTTTCCTGATTATAAAAACATACATGGTAGTTGTGAATAAAACCTAAAAGCAACCTTAATTCATAAACCTAAAGATATTCACTGTTAACCTATTGGTAGAATCTTTTGAGCCTCTTGTTATGTACGCATGTACACACCTTGAAGACCACACTATTTACCTAGTTTGTAGTGAGCCTTTTACACTGAACATTATATCATCATTTTTAATTTTATTTAAGTGTTCTTTACAAGTGGTATTTTCCATGATTGCATATTCTATGACCATGCCATAATTGATTTAACCTATATCCTCAATATTGGACACTTTCGTTGTTTCCAAGTTTTAAAAACCTCTGCAACGAATAATGCTGTATGTAAATTGCTTCCATTTCTGTTTGATTTCATAGCTGCTTTTTATTCTAATCATCAGAATCAATGACTAGAAGTAGAAGTTAGATGAAAGAATATCAACCTTTTTCAAGTTCTTGTTAAATTGGTGTCCCTCTTGGAAGGTTGTACCAGTTTATGCTCCAACACCTTCATCTTACCCCCTTACCAACATGGATACTTACCTTACAGGAAAGTCAGCAAAAGGTGTATCTGTTGCTTTGCCCTTATGATTCGATAGGTAATGCTTATTTATCATAAACAACTGGAAAAGAACAAAACTTAACAAAAAAGCCCCCTCCCGCCAATCCCACAACTTTGGTCTAATCACTATTAAAATGTTGACTTTCTTTCTAGAGGCTTTTCTCCATTCAAATAATTTCCATAAAAGACTGTCATTAAGTATGTTTAAAAACAAGACTTTTATTTTTGCCAAGTGTAAAGCTAAAAATGGCATCTCTTATTTGAAAATTTTGTCATATTTGTTACAAATATTTTTCTCAGTTTATTGATTGCCTTTTCCTTGTGTTTATGGTGTCCTGAATTTTTACGTGGTCAGATCTAGAGATCTTTTTCTGTCATCTCTCCCCCCAGTTCCTTTAAAAACTTCTTGCCATGGGGATAAGGGTGATGGGGGGGGGCAGTTAAGTGACATAAAAAAGGCAGAGTGTTAGGGACAACAGGATCCTAGCTGAGATCAGCAATATAAGGGAAAGAGTACTGGTTCGTGTTCATTTGTGGTCAGGCATTTACTGACACCTACTTATCACTGGGTGCTGTGGTTCTCTCCAGCAGGGCGATAAGGTGAGCATAAGCAAGAGAGGGGCCACACAAAAGGAACCCCACACTCATTAGCTGTCACTCCCCACCTCTTCCTCCCAGTTCCTGGCCTCTCTGTCTCTATGAATTTGCCTTCTCTGGACCACTCCTGTAAGCAGAATCATACAATACGTGACCTTTTGTGTCTGGCTTCGCTCACTTAGCATGTTTTCAAAGGTCACCCATGTTGTTCATTCCTATTCATGGCCAGATAATATTCCACTGTGTGGACAGACTGTGTCTTGTCTCTCCAGTCATCAGCTGACGGACATTTGGCTGGTTTCCAGGTTTTGTCTATTGTGAAGGAGGCTGCTATGAACATCTTTTTCAGTTCTGGATGGTATGAAGGAAAGACAGGAGAGCTTGACCTGCACTTGAGTGAGGCAGAAAGATGATCAAGAATCTGTGGGGGAGGGCTTGCCTGAGGCCTGTTTACTGACGGAGGGAGACACACAGGACGTAGCTGGGCACCGTCTGCAGGGAAGGGAGCAGCTCCTGGGCCTCCTGGGTTCCCCTGTGCCCGGACAGTGCCTACAAAAGACAAAAATAGAACGTCTCCGAGCTCTGTGTTATCCAGGACAACCCAGATTTGATACAAGAAATGAGGCCACCGAAGGGCTCTAACTTGAACATGTAGCTTAGAATGTGTCTAGGCATTTCTCAGTTGTTTCTGTTTTTACGGTTAGTTTATAAATAGCACGTCTTCTGTTTCCACACTTGACTTAGTGGCCTCCATTACGATCAGGCCTGCTCTCATTTCCACACCTCTGGCCGTTGCCAGGTAGGTCTCTCACTGCAACTGAAGCTGTGCGCCTGGTCTTGGTGAAATGTGAGTGTGCAGTTCCTCGCTGGAGCCCCAGAGCCCTAGGTCACAGTGACCTCACACTCGTCACACTCGGGACAGAGTGCAGCCGGCACGCCTCTCCTTAGGCCATGCCCCTCCATGCCAGGCAGTTCTGTTGTGCTTTCTCCTTGCTGCATCATGAATATTTTAAAATATTTTACCTCATTTTTCTTCTCTCCTCTCTTCTTCCTTTACTGTGTGACACCCTGTCTGTACTCTTTTGTTAACTGCAGCCTGATGAGACTATGACAACTGTGTATTCACACTCAGACGGGCTATTTAATAACTGGACTGAATTACAGAGAGCGTTGGAATGGATTAAAATTTAAGTGCAAAGAGCACAAAAGAAAAGGCATCTACTGTGGCTGACTGGGACGCTCAGGACCCAGAAGTATCTACATCATTTTAAAGAATGAACTTTCGTGTTCAGACATAGCTGGGTGAGGAGACTCCTCAGACTGGCTCTACGTGTCCCTAAGGCTGGACTTCAGACCCCAACAGCAATCTCATCCTCTTTCCCACACCTGGTCCTCCTGGCTTGCAGCACCTGCACCCACCCAGTTGCCCAACCTAGAAACCGGCCTGTCCTCGGCTCCTCTCTCTGCACACCCGCCAGTTACAGAGTCTTCTCTTCTTCCTCTTACGTATGTTGGGGTTGTGACCACTTACCTCGTCCTCATTGCCACCATCTCTCCCCTGGACCTCTGCCTCCGTCAAGTCCCAACAGGTCTTCCCTGGCTCTTCCTCTGGTTTGGCCGATGATGTTGGAAGTCCCGGGGGCGGCCTCAGGAGAAATCCTGGAGCCTTCTTTGACCATGAGAGGAATCCAGAGGTTTAGGGACTGACGAGTATTGGATACAAGGGTGGCCATAGGGAGACTGACTTGTGTAATTTGGGGGTGGGGAATGGGTGGGGCTCTGGTCTAGAAAAGAGGTTGAGTCTGTGTTATCAGTCTATTCTTATTCCAATGATGTTTGCATGTAATGGATGGATGCTGACCTTGTCTCACTTAAATGACATCATTGCATCTGTTCCTGTGTGCTGGGTCTTGAGCAGAGTTAACTCCTCCTAAGTCAGCCCTTCAGTAGATCTGAAGTCAAGGAATCTGCTGGGGAGCTGTTAAGGTGCCCAAACCATCATTTCCCCTTCTTCAATAAGAAAACTCCAGAATTTTGGCTGGGTAGAGTAAGTCAGCCCTTCAGTAGATCTGAAGTCAAGGAATCTGCAGCTAAGTTACCCAAACCATCATTTCCCCTTCTTCAATAAAAAAACTTCAGAATTTTGGCTGGGTAGAGTGCCATCCAGAATGAAGATTTCATTCCCTAACCTCACTTGCAGCTAGGTGTACCCATATGATTAAGTTCTGGCCAACCGTTCGTAAGTCAGAGTAGTCTGTGCAACTTCTAGGAATTATCCTTAAAGGCAAAGGCATTTTTTTGCCACCATTTTCCTTTTTCTTTCCAGCTGGAATGTGGATGTGATGACTGCCGCTGGAGCAGCCATCTTGGACTGTGAGGTAGACGATATAGGTTGGAGTTAATGGAGCCAGGAGATTGGAGGGGCACAGATCATGGTAACCATGCAGCCCCTTTACCAGCTCTAGACTCCTGTGTTTATCTGAGAGGGAAATAAACTTCTATTTTGCTCCAGCCAATTTTACTTTGGTTTTTGGAGTCAGAATTTGATCATTGAAAGTAGGATGCTGCAAATAACATCAAAATGTGGCATTGGCTTAGTGGAATTGGCAGGCCAGCAGATGGCAAAGACAGACATTGCCTTTTATATAGTGACTAAGGTGTCACTTTGATGAAAGTGTCATCTGCAGTACTTTGGAGGTGGGACCACATGCTGACCAAGGCCAAGATAGTAGAGAAAATGGTAGGAGGGTAGTTGCTTTTCACAAAGTCCCACAGAGGTGAGACCGGCTGGGGCTAGAGCCCGGGGGGCTGCAGCAGAGATGGAAGGGGGCCTGGCTTGGCTAAGGGAGGCAGTCTGTAGCCTGTGCTCAGAATTGATGAAGGTCTTCAAGCACAGAAAATGCCAACTGTTGTTGTTCTTCAGACTGCAGCTATTCGAGGCAGTGGCCTTGAAGTGGCAGCCTTAGCAGGAGCTAAGGCCGGGGGCAGCAAGCCATCTTCAAGACTTCTCTGCCAGAAAATATGAA
This sequence comes from Mirounga leonina, assembly GCF_011800145.1. NCBI lineage: Eukaryota > Metazoa > Chordata > Mammalia > Carnivora > Phocidae > Mirounga > Mirounga leonina. The sequence goes on along the minus strand of NW_023270433.1, from coordinate 23,128,292 downwards.
CTAGGTAGCTCCAAAGGTCAGATGAAGAGTCTTGCCTTCCCACCCAAGCTTCTCTTTCTGGCGGCCTCAAGGTAGCCACCTTTAAGAGGCATGAGCAGAGCACAGAACGTCATTGTAGGCCAGACCATCAGTTGTGGGTACTTGCTGGAATTCAGAAACCACAACCCTGGGGATCCCCCCACAAAACTGCTCCAGGAGTCAACAGGCTACAAAAGCTGTTCTGTCCTCAACAAGGCTGCCCACCACTGCACTCCCAACTTGGATGTGGCCATGGAGGTCCACGGACAAGGAAATCCTCCCAGAGAGCAGGACTTGGCTGTCAGGCAGCTGAGGGACTTACTGGCCTTCTAGAAGCGTCTTCGTTCTTCCTGTGCAGTGGACTTGGATAACCACTTGGATCAGTGTTCCTGTTCTTCCCTCTTACAAATGAGTTTTCAATGGTTGTTTTCCTGTTTCTACTTCACTGCTGTTTATGGGCTGTGTTGGGAGATCACTTGTCTTGAGTTTAGAAGTCATTGACAAGAAGCCACCCAGAGCTGATGGAGAAGACCACAAGTCACCCAAAAGGGATCTTAGCTTTAGCTTCAAGCTGTAAGTGGTTGGCGCTTGGGTTGTCTACCTTGGAGAGAGGAGGAATGGCAGAACCAAAGCATTGAACTATGGCAGAGATTAATTGTCCCTGAAACTCATTCTTTCCTTCTCAGAAACAGAACTCCTAAATTTGTTAGACACATGGTTTCTTGGAATAAAACCCTTCCCTAGATTCCTTTGCAGTAGGTATAGCCCTGTCACTAAGTTCTGATCAATGAAATGTACAACATCCAGACGATACACCCTAAGGGAAGGGGTTTTAGTTTCTCCTTCCCCTTTCCTCCATCCTGTTGGCTGGGGCCATCGTCATGGACCTCAGCATTGACGCTGCATACTGGGGATGGTAGAGCACCAGATCAGATAGAACCCGGGACCCTGGGGATCATGGAGCCACCCTGGCAGCCCTGTGTGATATATAAAGTACAGAAACTTCTTTATGTAAGCTACTGTTGTCATGACAGCTGAACCTAATTCAGATCTAGAATTTGCCACACCAGGTCAAGACAGGTCGAGCTCCTGACCAGAGGGAAGGGATGGGCAGAGAGCACTCTCCTCCAAGAGAGGGAGGAAGGAAGGAAGGAAGGAAGGAAGGAAGGAAGGAAGGAAGGAAGGAAGAAAGGAAAGAAAGAAAGAAAGAGAAAGAAAGAAAGAAAGAGAAAGAAAGAAAGAAAGAAAAAGAAAGAAAGAAAGAAAGAGAAAGAAAGAAAGAAAGAGAAAAGCAAAGAGAGTGAGAAAACCCTTTCAGAAATTAAGACAATTCTTAGAATAAAAATGTCAACACACAGTAAGTGTTGCATAGCTTGAATGTTTTTATATCGATCAAACTTTTTCAGTAGAGTCATTGACAGTTCAGAATGAAAAAGATCCCAGATTTACAGAAAAAAATATTGATTTTTCTTGGGTTCTGCAGGGACAGCAAGAGGCAGACAGTCAGCCATCAGACTCCCTCATGTTTGGCTCCTCAGAGTTAGGCTGAGGTCAGGGTCTTTGCTGTCTTTACGGATTTTGTTCTCAGCGCAGAATGGCAAGAACCAGAGGGTGGCAATCCTTGACTCGGCACTCAAGCCCGCTAAGGTTTGAGGAACAATCTCTTGGAGACAAGTCATGGAAATGTGGTACATTTCTCTCCAGTAGCTATATGGCTTTGATTTGGGGTTAGTTTCAATTCTCTGGAACACTGACTCCCAGAATGGCAAACGTTGAAAGAACCCAAGAACTCATCTAGTCCAGCCCAAACTTCTTTTTACACATAAGGAAATGGAGGCCTGAGGGCGACACATCTCACCCAAGTCTAGGTCTAGACCTGAGTGAGCTTTCCCTCATCTGAGCTCCTATGAGCATTTCCTATTGATGCTGCCTCTGAGGGATGAAGCGGCCTGTTGCTTTCACTAAAATGATAATTTCTGAGGAACAAAAAAGAAATAGCAGCAGAGAGGCAAGAGCACCTACACTAATCTAAAAGCATTTTTAATGTTAACAATCTGGAATTAAAATAAAAAACTTAATTAAAAAAACATTTTTAAGTACAAATTACTGAGGCAGGAATGACAGACCAGCATGTTTGTGATCAACACCCCGCATCCTGACCTCCCCCAGCCAAACTGAGTTCAGTCTCTTTTTCTGTGAAGTCAAAACACCAAGTGCAGTTTCTACAGGGACACAGGGAGGGACATCCCATCCTAAGTCAGCACGTCAGTGAGTCTGATCAAATCTTCCAGAGAACAAAACACAGATGTAAAATGCCTTCTCTGTTCACATCCAGCCCAATTTTCCAGGCAAAATATTCCGTGTTGATGCTTTTCACTTATGACTCAAAAAGGCTTAAGTATAATTGCTTAAATGTATAAAGTATTGAAGCAGGAATGTGGAGGCACAGAATTTAACTGGCTGTATCTGTAGTAATATTTATTCATGTATTTTGCCCCTTTGGATAATTCTCTTGTCCTGTTCTTCCCCAGTATTTCATGAATTTTGTTGCTAATAACATCTGCTGGGTCTGAACTACTGGCCTGCACAGTGGCAGAAAAAGGTGAGGTGCAACCTTTGGTAAGCTTTTTAGAAATTTATGTACAATAATGACAGCATTTCTGCAACTGTATCAAATAATTTGTTTTAAGAAAAAAAAAAATAAACCACAACTCTCCAAACACGTTTAGTCTTCGCAAGCTTCTTGCACACAGGGTGCTGATGTATTTTTATCAAACAGCAATAATTTGCTAGACATCCTGATGGCATTTACATTGAGGTCAGCTTTCCACCTTCCCCTCTCTTTTGGGACTTAGCTGGTAGAATGTCTTCTGAGTCCAGATTGAAGAAAGGCACTGGTATGAGGATATTCCTTTGTGCTTTTGTTCTCAGCAGAAGAAATTTTCTTTTGTGGAAAGATCCATAAGCTTCTACTTCTTGTTTTTTTTTCTTAAAGATTTTATTTATTCATTCAAGACACAGAGATACAGAGAGAGAGAAAGAGCACGAGCAGGGGGAGAGGCAGAGGGAGTAGCAGGCTCCCCGCTGAGCCAGGAGCCGGACGTAGGGCTCGATCCCAGGACCCTGGGATCATGACCTGAGCCGAAGGCAGATGCCCAACCATCTGAGCCACCCAGGCGCCCCGTAAGCTTCTACTTCTATTTCGTGGGTTTTTGGGCTGATGGCTGGTAAGTTAACTTTTCCAAGTAACGCACCTGTAAGCAGTATCAAATAGCTACCAGCTGATGAAAACTCCCGCTGAGAGCATTTATTCGGTCCTCATATTCAACCCACGGCCTCACTATTATTCCTCCCGTCTCACAGGAAATAGAGGAAAGAGACACAGTGCTCCGAAGTGACCAAGCCAAGAGATAGTTACTGACGAGTGGGACCAGGAACCAAATCTCCAACTGCATAATTGCAACCTCTCCTGGTTCATTCTGCTAGCTTAGCACGAATCCGACAAAGATGGGGCTTCGGTGGTCTCCTGTCTCACTCACAGTAGTGGGCTATGGCACAGCGTGACACCTCCCTCCCACCCCTGCCATTTAGCAGTAAAGTACTGGTGGGGGACAGGTGGGAAGTGTGCAACTAAATGAGCTAAGTCTGGAGATAAAGAACCTTTAGAAACCCGGCTCCCATCATCTAGGTCGTTATCCAGCTTGCACCCAGGAAACGACTCGATTGGTCCAGAGTTTGCTAACCATCAAAATGGCTTCACTTCTGTGCGCTATGATATAAAAGCATCCTTTTTCTATACATCCCACTAAGAAACTGGCTGAGCTTCCTCTCCCTTCAGGATACATAAAAGCCGCTATTTAAAAATACCACATTCAAATTCTTATGTAATTTATTTTCCTTAAATAATAATTTGCTACAATCCTGTCACAAATTTTTAAAAAATTTAACACAGTATGAACAAAGGCAGGATTCTTTAGGACAATTAAAATCAGGGTGCACTTAGAATAAATTAACATCAAATTGTGTTTATATTCAGATAGCCTGATCCTCTCCTTTGAAATGAAATGGAGACCATTCTAACCGAGGGTGAATGCACACATTTGTTCTTCTATACAGAGACTCATTCTTTATAGAAACTCAACTGTAATTTGAATCAAGTTAGGAATCCTGAGAAACACTTACCATGGGCACACACACACACATCCACACACATCCACGGAAAACCCTCTAGAAGCTGGGTTTCCCATGGTTCCATGACTAGATCTTTCCTCAGAAGGGCCAAAGATTCTGAATATTAAGATGATATCCCATCTCCCCTCAGGAAAATCGTAGTGTTTCAAGTTTAATAGCTTGAAGTAGCAGCAATCCATGTAGTAGATTCAGTAGTCGACAATTCCAGTCTTGGGTTCTGCAGGGACAGCAAGAGGCAAGTGGAAACCCGAAGCACCCTGCTCCTAACGACGGGTGACAAGACGCATGGGGAGTCTTCATTCTCAGAGTCTCAACTGAAAACTCACCGGAACCTACATTACTAACCTGGTCCAGGCACTGTGTGAGCCCCTGAACGGGTCATTAATGCGGGGAGCAAGCAGGGCATTTTGGACGTGATTTTCAGAAACACGAATATGGGAAGTGGGAGGGAGATGGGGCAGAAAAGGTAGCGCCCGCCCTTCAGCTTGAAATCCCACCACCCTACCACTGAGTACACTCATCAGGGTTCCCTTAGCATCGGCGGGTGAAAGCTAACAGTCCCATCTCTGCCTCGAAGCCCAGAAAGCTCAGCCCTTAGAGTCCTATACACATATACACACAAAACGTCCGAGCAACTCCAAGTAGCCACACCCTCTTGTTTCTGGGAGGTCAATAGCACTGCTGGCCTCCCCTCTCAATTGCCCAAGGATGGTTTACAGGAACATGGTGACGTCTAGGGAGGAAGGCAATAGGACAGGCCCCAAACTGAGATCCCCTTTTGCTTATTTCTGAGGACAAACGGGCCTAAATGTTGCGGTAACTGCATGCGTATCTACACAGTTCCTATGTACACGATACCTCTTCTTTAGAACTTTAAAGTGCCTGGCTTCCAATGTGCTCATTCCTTCCCCACAGCCTACAAATTTCCTCTTGCTGCTTCCAGAGAGGCGTCTGTCCTTAAGGAGGATGCCCTTGGGAAAGAGGAATGAACGTTTTTCACAGTTGTCTTAACTGGGATCCAGCATTTGGACTAAGCCTTCTTGATAAACACGAAGAATTGCTTCACATACAAACTTGTACTGGCTCTGGAAAAGAAAAGAAAGCTGTCAGTCCACCCACAGCTCCGTAAACAGGCCTCGCACCACATCTATGCTCACTCTTTCACATCCCTCACGAGTACCCTGAGCTCCCGCTCTGGGCCGGGCCAGACCCTGCGTACCTGCAGGGGACCCACAGCGGGGCAGACCCCCATGCAGCCATTATTCCTGCATCATGAGGGCTAGGGGCGGCTACTGGAGAGCAATGGGCAAAGCATCATGGAAGCCACAGCCGGGAGAGGAGCCAGCCCATTCCACGTGGCACAGTGAGGGCTCAGAGCCCTGGCCGGGAACACCTGGGCCCGGAAAGAGAGGCTGCACAGGTGGCCGGGCCCTGGGGGTGCGGGGACTTGTGCCACGGTAAGGAGTCTGGACTTTGTCTTAAGCAGGGCCACTGAACGCTGCTCTGCAGGACATGGTTCTTTATGTTAACCAACACCTAAGGACCTTATTTAGTGAAGTGTACAGTGTGAAAGAAAGCATTTCGACGGTGCTTCACCAGCTGGGAAAATCTACCCAGAAGATGCACTGTAAACATTGTGAACCGGCAGTGAGGTCTTTCATAACATGGAAGAGGGCAGAGAACGAGAGTCTTAATAACCTGATCTTGTCCTCTGAATTGTATTTCCTGAGTATAACAGAGAGCTCACCATCATTAGAGAAATGTTAGAAACTTTGTCCACGAGCTTGTGAGGGCACAGAGCTGGCTGCAATGTGGAATTTCCACTCCTTTCTTTGTTGACTCCATCTCCTCCTCCAGAAAGCCTTCCTTGACTTTCCAAAGTCTGCTTCTGACACTCTTTCATTGAGTTCTTAGACTCCCCTTGGACTTCCTCCATTACTGTTGAGATTTATAATGGACTGATCCAGTTTTCCCACCACATGCAAGCTTGGGTCTCTCCGGTGTGTGCAATTATCTAAAGGAATGTGGGATGGTCCCCATTTTGCAGATGGGGAAACTGAGGCTTGGAGAGAGGTTAAGGGACTATCCAAAGGTCACCCAGTATGTGGGGTAGCCTGAATCATGCTCTTTCTTCTACACATCACCTGACCTGCCTCTCTTCAAGTTCTAGGGGAAACCCACGAGATTTCCTCTGCAGGACACTTGCAGTGTCAATGACCCAGATGTGACACACATGGGAGACAGCCCAAGGAGGAGAGAATAGGGCCGTGTGACACGTCCCCTGAGCCAGAAGACTCACCCACAGACAGGCAGGTGGGGCAAAACCCTCAGGGGACTTTGCTTACTTCTGATGGACAAATGGTGGGCCAGGGGCTCGACCATGTAGAAGGCAACCAGGGCTGGCAGGAAGCACACCACGGAGGCAGCAAAGGGAAAGGGCAGTGAAAGACAGAGGTCACGTGGGGTGGGCTTTGGAGTCGCTCAGCCTCTGACAACCTCTGCCACCTTGGGCAAGTGATGCAGAGCCCTTGAACCTTGGTCTCTTAACAAGCAAAGCCCTCCTCCCAGGCCTGGCCCAGGGCAAGTGCCCAGAAAGTGTTGGCCATCATTACTACTTTTTTTTTTTTTTAAGATTTTATTTATTTACTTGACAGAGAGAGACACAGCAAGAGAGGGAACGCAAGCAGGGGGAGCGGGAGAGGGAGAAGCAGGCTTCCCACTGAGCAGGGAGCCGGATGTAGGGCTCGATCCCAGGACCCTGGGATCATGACCCGAGCCGAAGGCAGACGCTTAACGACTGAGCCACCCAGGCGCCCCCACTGTTACTACTTTTATCGGTGGATTTCTACTCACTGATGTCTGCACCATCATGGCACGCTGGTCTCGCATTTTCCGGACAACATCCAGTGGGTAAACAGGCAGGTTTCTCTCAATTAGGCATATGGCTGTTTCCATGGTGACCAGCACACCGGTGCGCCCTATTCCAGCACTGGGGGACAGAAGCAGAGACTTGGGATTTGCTCAGGCAGTATTTCTGCACGGCCCAGCTTAACTCCTAGCCAGTTCCCACATTTACTCAGAGCTTTCCTCCCCTGACCTTCGAGAACACAAAACACACATTCAGGGCATGCTCTTGAACAATTGAAAAGGTCTCTCCTCATATATTCTGAGGCCAGGGGCTTCAACACCAATGAAAAGAAACCCACATTTAAGTGTGGGCTGAAGGTGGGGCTTTCTTCTTCTGGTCTACATTCAGGGATTTATGCTTTCATAAAATTCTACATTTTTTGAAATAGTGAAGAAATAAACAGCCTTCTTATAAAAGCATCTGGTCTCGTGGCATTTAGGGTGCTCTTTGCCAACTTTCTCCAGGTCTTTCCCTCTGGAGTACGTGTATGAAAACAAGCAAAACCAGAGAGCCACAGTACCTGCAGTGAACTAACACGGGGTCACCACCCACTCGCAGGGACCTCACAGAGTTGACAAACTCCAGGAAGTCTGAGGAGTCATCAGGAACGCCGTGGTCGGGCCACGCGACGTACTGGAGATGCGTCACAGTGTGCTCTTCCCCGGTCTGTAGAAGATGCAGGATGGCCTTGGTGAGTCCCTCCAGAGGGTGGGTGGGCGGGGGGACCCCGGCCTCAGCTACGGTGGTCCTGTCTCCGGCTGCCCCTCCGCTCGCTGCGCACAGCCCTGCCAAGGCCCCTGGAAACTCGCACTCACCCTCCGCGCATCCATCCACTCCCATGCACCCATCCTCCGGGACACGGCTCAGGCCACGCCTCCGGCCCCCCTCAGGACGGCTCCCTTCCCCACTTCTGCCTACTGCGACTCCTTCCCTTTCGCTCCAACGGCACTTGCCATTAGGGCCACGCACACTGGCTTTTTCTTTTTTCGGGGGGGCAAAATATACGTAACATGAAGTTTACTATTTTAAGCAGTAAGTGCATAGTTCAGTGGCATTAACGACATTCCCAGGGTGGTGTAACCATCACCACTAGCTATTTCCAGAAGCTTTTCATCTTCCCAAGTGGAAACTCTGTAGCCATGAAGCACCAACTCTTCAATCCCCCTCCCCCCAGCCAGCCATCCTTCCACTTTCTGTCTCTCAGATTCTGACTACTCCACGTGCTCCATACAATCGTACAATACTTTCCTCTCGTGACTGGCTGGTCTGACCTAGTAGAACGTCTTCAAGGTTCATCCTTGCTATAACATGCATCAGAATTTCCTTCTGTGCAAAGCTGAATAGTACCCCACCGTATAAACAGACCACATCTTGTTTCTCCATTTATCTGTCAGTGGACACTTGGATGTTCCCACCTGCGGATTGTGAACAGCGGTGCTGGGAATGAGGGTGCCGGTTCTTTCACAAGTCGGCTTATACATTTGCTGAAATGCTCGCCAGGTGAAAATGTAGAACACATCTGGAAGCACCGCCCTATCCAGGACCACGGTGGATGCTGCTTTAGCACCTGCCTCTAAGCTGTGCCCTCCCTCCCCAGCCTCTCCCTGCAGGGGCGCGGCTTACCTCAGTGTTGGTGACCAGCATTTCTCGGAACACATAAGCGATGGTGCAGTCCTCTGACTGACATCGAATGTGAAAGTTGCCGTGTTCCATGACATCGGGAGGATCGGGCCAGTACTGGTGACATTTGGTCTGCAAGGGAACCACCGGGTGTGAGCTAACCTCCACCGTGGGGGTGGTGCACGTAAGCAGTCACCTGGATGGACAGGTGGGGCATGTGGCCAGCACCCTCACACTCACACCAGGTACTCTGAGAGCTGCTGGTGGAAGGGAGACTCAGGCAAAGCCCATCTGCTCTGTGTCTGTTCCCTGAGGGTGGCAGAGGAGGCTCCCCTCCTCTCCTAGAAAGTAGGGTGGGGGTGGGCCTGCCGGGGGCCAGGCCACAGCTCTCCAACCAGCCTGGAGCTGCAGCCTGGAGGATGAGTACAGAGCTCATCCTCCTTATCACCAGGGTCCGCTTGCTGGAAGAACAGGAGAGGCCTCAGACACGGTGCCTTGACATAGGAGCAACCTCTCCTCCTCCTCCGTCCTCCATCCCCCATCAAGCCCACTCCTGGCCCTCAGGCCCCTTCTCTGCTCTCCACACCCCCTTCCACCTCACCCTCCTTCACCATCCATCCCCTACCCACTCGAGTAGAAGGCCTCAAGGCCCAGCGGTGACAAGCACACAGTGGGAAGCCAAACTCCACTGGACTCACTTTCTCCTCTACCTGCTAGCCTATGACTTTGAACCTGCCTCTCAACCTCTTGGATTTTCACAGTTTTCACTGGATAGATGGGGACAACACCTGCTTCCCAGATGGTGACAGAGGCTGGAGGTAATGGTGAGCAGAGCCAGGCTCACTGTGGGGGGCCAGGTTACCATTGTTGCTACGAGCCCCCCATCAACTTCAGCAAGGGTGATCAGAAATCCCATAGAATTCCCAGTAAAAGAAGTTCCCAAACAGAGACAAACATCCCTTTACATTCAAGCAGAGTCCCCTAGGCCCTCAGAGGCTTTCGTCCATGACTCACAGAGCTGACACACTCCCCAGATGGCAGATGGGGAGCCCCGGCCTCAGAGGGGTTAAACGACCTGCCCAAGGTCGTAGGGCTGCTGCATCTTCCCCCGCAAGCTCGGGCTTCCCCGCAGGCTCACCGAGAGCCCACTGCCTCTCCCTGTTTTTTATCCTCCCTTCCAAATCCTGAAGCTTGGGCCACAGCTGTCTTAGCTCTTGCCTCGGGCTTCAAAGCAAAACTCAGGGCCAAGCTGTCCATCTCAACACAGTGCCATCAAATTCTGACTCATTCAATTTTTTTTTCCCTCTAAGCCTATAGTTGCTGGGCCCATCTTACATAAAAATTATATTTGTGTACAGCTAAAAGGGGCTATAAACCAACAGATGCACGTGATTTGTCTAGAACAGCTTTTCTATTCTTATTTTCAAACGTCACAGGGAATATTCGAAATGAAAGTATGCGGCCGGAAAGTTGGAGTTAAGAATTTACTTGTCAACCTTACATAAGGGTGTGTGGGCCAGTGGCCATTTCCCAACTTCCCTTAGACGTGAAGGGGCTACTGTCCCCAGAACCCAAGGCAGAGTCGACACCCACTGGTCTACATCTGCCTCATCCTCACAGGGTGCTGGGGAACATCATCAAAACGACACGACCCCACACTGGCCCGTGAGTGGGACCTGGGCGCTCAGAGGCACCTCCCCTGCTCCCTGTACTTAGAATGTGGGTTCTGCTTGCCTTTCCTGCTCCCAGAGGGTGCTGTGAGGACACGGCCTTAAGACAGTAATGTGGTGCTGGAAACACCTATCCATAGACATAACCGAGCCCAGGTAGGGCCTCTTTATAAACTTTAAAGATTTGACGGGAAGGTGCGGGGACCCATTTGTCTCGCTGCTACCCAAGACAAGCCTTGTAAGTTCCCTTCGCTTATTAAAACCGTCACCTACCAAGGTGGAGTGGCCCGCCTCTTCCTTCAGTCTCCCCCTGCCCTCTGCATACGGGGGCCGGCTTCAGATCACACCTGGGCAGCTCCCGGGAGGGCTCTCTGCTCTAGACTCCCAAGCGTCCTGCCCACAGGACTGCTGATGCGAAGGGTCTCTGAGGTGATCAGCCCATACAAGGCAGAGCCACAGATATCTATTTCCAGAGACTCCCAGTGAATCTGACCAGAACTGGACTCTCTACCCCTTGATCAAATTTAGGTTTTAAGTCTATTTGGATCTCCAAGCACTGAGGGTGTAGTAGAAAGAGCAAGGAGTCTGTGGAAACCCTGAGTTTCAATCCTGGTTAATAAGCTCCACTAACCAACTGTGTGATCCTGGGCAAGTTACTAGACTTCTTTGAGTCTCTGTTTCCACATTAATGCTGGCTGTGGGGCGTGAGGATGCTAACAACTTAAGCCTACTATCTCCTGACGAGGGTATGCCCAGCACTAAATGGTACTTTTTATGGACATTAGCTTGGCCTCAAAAAACCCTACGAGGTAGGTATTATTAGTGTCTATTTTGCATATGAGTAAACTGAGGCTCTGAGCGTGAATCTACTGCAGATCATACATATCAGAAGCGGTGCACACATAGATGTAAAAAATAATTTTTCACCCAGAAGAAGCAACCCTGATGGAAGGTGCAGGAGAATGTTTTTTCAATAGAAGAGTGATACTTCTATAGGTCTTTTTTCTCTATGAGGAAACCTGTGAACCTGAAGGGAGACTATCACAAAAAACATTTTGGGTGGGAATGAAACCAGGCAGAAATCAAGGCGATGCTGCAGTGGGAGCACCTCACAGGTTGGAGGAGACCCCACTCGTGGACGCACCTGCTGGGCACAGCCGTGATCAGGGACTCTGGCCAGCCACACGTCCGCGGGGAGGCCCACTCTACTAAATGCACGGTAGGGGAAAAAGGAAATGGGGCATGCTGAAAACCTCAACTCTCAGAACAAGGAAGGGGTGAAGCTGCTGGCCTGGCGAGAACCCATGGGTGGTGGTGAGGAGCAGATGAAGGACCTCAGGATAAAGGGCTCGGGTCAGCTGACGGTTCGTAACAGGAGAGGGAGGAAAACACGTAGCCTGGATTTTTAGAAGAACAGGTTTCTAACAATCGATACACAGTGGGAGTAAGTCCCCAGGACCCGAGATAGCGAAGGCAATACTGACTCAGGAGAAGGGGCCGGCTGGGATGGGCTCACGGGCTGGGAACCAAAGAAAGCCCCTGGGTCACAGGAAGACCTCAGAGGAGCTCAGGTTCAGAGCAGATGCCAACAAAAGGCGGGGAGGTGGGATGTCCTCAGGACAGAGCAGGAGGGGCAGGACCCGTAAGAGCAGGTGGAGGACGCAGGGCCTGTGGGATGGAAGAAAGGGCCTTTCTGTCCGGGCTGGAACAAACAGGAGGAGGGAAGAGGGGCTGCTCTGCAGGGCGGATCGTCTGTCACTCACCACACCCGCAGCAGCTTGTGAATGACCTCAGAGCTGGGAAGGGGAGAGCCAACTTGACAGGGGAAAGAGAAGCCCAACCCAGGGGAGGGCGCTGCGTCCCGCTGCGCCGAGAGACCTCGTGACACAGGAGAGTGGCACCTCCATGAATACTCTGAGAGAACTTCCAGGCACCCAGAAGTCACAGAACAACAGAGGCAAGCAGAGCACAGGTTTCGAATGGGGAGCCTCGCAGGCTGTGGAAACGAGAAGGCGACAAAGGTGACGTTAGTCACCTACAAAATAGCAGAAATGGCCCAGAGCAGGGTCTGCAGAGTGTGGGAGCTGCTGGTACGATTGGGGGATTCAGTAACACGGAACTGCATGCACGGGGGGAAAGCAAATTTTTTTTTTTTTTTAAGATTTATTTATTTAGTTTTAGAGAGAGAGTGCGCTCCAGTGGGGGGGGAGGGGCAATGGGAGAGGGAGAGAGAATCTTAAACAGGCTCCACACTCACTGCAGAGCTTGATGCGGGGCTTCCTGAGATCATGACCTGAGCCTAAACCAAGAGTTGGATACTTAACCGGCTGAGCCACCCAGGTGCCCCAAGCAAATTTCTTCATATGTGCCAAGGATTGTCTTGAGGGTGGCTTTAACATCACTTCCCTAATTTTTATGAGAGACGGAGAAAGAGAGTGTGTGCGCACACATTCATATGTGCCAGGCTTTGGGTTCAGAGCCTGCAAGGCAAGGCATGAGTACTCACTTAGAATTTAATAACACTGTTCTCTCTCTCTCTCTCTCTATATATATATATATATTTTTTTTTTTGAGTAGGGTCAACTCCCAGAGTGAAGCCCAACACAGGGCTTGAACTCACAACCCTGAGATCAAGACCTGAGCTGAGATCAAGAGTCAGACGTTTAAATGACTGAGCCACCCAGGCACCCCTGGGGTCTTCGTATTTTTATGCATACCTTCTCCTTATGGCATGTGATATTTGGCTTCCATTTAAGGTATATCTTTCAAAATAAATTTATTAAAGCAAAAAAAAGGTAAGTCAATTTAAAGAAAAAATAATACTATAATAAAATAAATACAGTCTAGTCCCAGCAATACCTGTTAAGGTGGTCCCCAAAGTGCTACCTCTGCTAGCTGACATTTATGTAATATTTATTGTGTGCCAAGCACCCTTCCAAGAAACCTACCTGTATTAACCCCTGACAATCCCACAAGATAGGCGCTATTATTATTCCATTTTTCCCAGAGGTTTTATAGTTTTCCTAAGTCACACAGTTAGGAAATGATAGAGCCGGGATCTGAATCTGAGTCTGCCTTCTTGCCCACCACAGCACAGAGCAAGAGGGCTGTGAGTGCTTCAGAAAGAGAGAGGGTAGGACTGTGAGTCAGCCAGGGTTTCCTAAGTTCAAAAACAGGTCCAAGTCTCTTCATTTCCTATTCAAAATGAAATCAGAAAATCACAAAAAATAAAACAAAATATAAAACAAAAATTTAAAAAAACAGACAAAACCGAGACTTCTGGACAAGGAGATCAGGTGATGCTTTGTGATTTCAGGAAAGCCTTGGACAGTCTCTCAGGGTAACAGGGTTAAGACAAGGTGGAGAAATGCAGGGGCTGGGAGGAGAGCTGGAGAATTACAACTGCTCCCCAAAGGGAGGTTCTAGAAGGAGGTTTCTACTGCCTCTTGAGGAACCTTCATGTTTTTTAACAGTGACTTACGCGAAGAGAAGAGATTCTGATCAAAACTGTCAGTGACAAGAAGCTGAGAGTGACAGCCGACACAAAGAACAATAGAAAGAAAGCCCCAAAAGCCCCAGAGAACACATGACAGGCCAGATCCGATGGCCGAATCCAACCAGTGATGATGACACACAAAACAACACTAACATATGCTGGACTCTTGCCACATGCGATTCTCTAAGCTTTTTGCATATACCATCTCCATCTTTACAAACCGTCCGAGATGGGCACTATTATCACCTGCACTTCATATACAGGGAAACTGAGGGCCAGAGAGGTGAAGTAACTCACTCAGGGGGAATCAGGTTGTGAACCCGGATCGTCTGTCTCCAGAGCCCCGGCAGCATTCTCTGCAGCTTTCAAGAGTCAAGGGCAGAGTACAAAACAGGGCAATTGGCCCGAGAGCAACACCAAGACAGAGACCAGACACTTTCTGCTGGTCACAGGATTAATGGAAGCCGAGCTTATAACCTTTGACAAAGTCTAAGGTTATTTTCAGATACCTAAAAGGCCAGTGCCTAGAAGAGAGGGGTAAAACTTACTCTGTGTCTTCCAGGTGGGAGAAGCAGGTGGGGTGGAGGTTCAAAGCCATGTAGATTTCAGCTAGTTGTAAGGAGGAATATATATACAGTTTGAATTGGAGCTGAACACCCATAGGATGAACCCTGGAGGTGTTTTTGCAGAAGTGGGGAGCCCTCTGCCTCGGACAACACACAGAAGTCCTTTGCAATCCACGGGGCTCTGCAGAATTAGTTAGGAATTCTTATTTTCCTGTTTCAAGTGAGAGTGTAGACTGTTCTCAAACATACTATTCATTCTAATCTGCATATTCTGATTTTCGGCAAATCAATTTGGTATTCTGAGCAATGTACCAAGGAGGAAGGCCTGGGAAGAAGCAGCACACGAATCATTCAAAGCAGGTGGCTCAAAGTTAATTTATATCGGATTTTGGAATGGGTTTCTGAATAAATGTTTCCTAATGAAGATATCTTGCTGTATGCACAAGTTAAGAGAATGCACAATACAGGTATCCCTTGCACAGCGACTTCTGTTCTATAACCAGTGATCTGCTCCTCTGGAAAATGCACGCCCCGCTAAGCACAGTGTGGTACTCATCACTCTCCTAATCAAGCCCTTCTTCCTCTTTTGCATCGGGTTTTGCTGCATCACAAGTGAAGGCTGACAGAGGCTGTAATTTCTCCTACTTTTTATGGCCACTGTCGCACCCACACTGCTCTTCTCAGAACCAGCGCTTGTCCTGGGTGGCTGAGGCTATAGCCAACACGGGGGTTCTGGGGCAGGTGAAGTGAGACAAGGGGAACAGGCTTCTGGCTCGTTATAATGGATCTGAGACAGGAGCGGGAGGGGCTGTCTGATCACTTGTTAGCTCGGGGAAAGCCAGGGAGTGGGCAGGAGTGCTGAGCTGCCCCTCACTCAAGGGGTCTATCAGTAGCTCTCTAAAGGAGACTTACAGGTCACACAGGGGCTGGACCAGGGGGCATTAAAGACCCTTTCCAGGTCTGAGATTCATGTTCCACGGGGCAGTTTGTGACGTACCCACGTCTGAATTGGAAATCAAGCCACTTACCCGCCCTCGCTCTGTGAGAGTCGTCAACATGACAATGAGTGATAACTTCTGATCCCAGACGACTTGCCAAAATTGTGCACAGGTGTGTGGCAGGGGACCCTGAGCAGCAATGTACTTGTTCACAAGGTTAGCAGCAGGAATTTCCATCTGGCAAGAGATTGTTCAGGCATTAGTACCCGTCACCGCGACAAGGTGGACACGGAACTGGATCTTAAACTCTTCTAGTTGGTGCCTGACATCACACCAGAATATCCCATCAATTTACAGCCAACAGGGAAAATCAAAGAAAAAGCTATTTTAAAAAATCCTTGAAAGATGCCTGACGATGACGCTAGCATTAACTACTTAAGGTAAAGCCGTACGACACGCAGCAGGCGATAATCAGACACGTACCTACAAGACGGCAGGAGAGTTTCAATGACCTTTACTGCTATATCCTAAATATAATCGATATTGGCCATCTGTATTTTCAGCAATACATACCAGTCCTCATGCCCAAATCTTTCCCCACACAGGGCTTTCTATCAAAATCCACTGACTTTCTCTGGTGTACAGACCATACAGGCTTATACCCCCACAAACACTACGCCCTGCTTTCTGCACGGCTGCCAATGCTCGTGTCCTTGAGTTGACCAATCCTTCCCCCACCCCAGCCTTACTGACATATAATCAACAAATAAAAATTGCACGTATTTAAGGTGTACAACAGGATGGTGTGATATATGCATATGTTGTGAAATGATCACCACAATCAAGTTCATGAACACATCCATCACCTCACCCAGTTACCACTTGAGTTCATTGATGTTAAACGTCAAAATGTTTTCAACTGTCCTCAGTGTCCCTCCCCCATCCTGCTTTGCTTGCATTTCTTCCCTCTGAACGGAGTCATTTCTATGAAAAACATTCAGAACCTGCTGAGCTTTGAAGCTCCTCATCTTAGATGGGGAAGGCTAAGAGAGGCGCCTAATTCATAGTTTGGTTGATACCTGGGTTAATGGCTTCTTCAACCCTGGTCTTAGCTCCCTCATATCCTCATGGTCAAGGAGACCGGACTGCGTGACCTTGCTGACCCTACCAACTCTGATGCTCTGCTCTCAAGACACCAGGAATGGTGAAGGGAGAGTCAACGAATTCCACAGATGTTTTGGAATAAATGGAATCACTGATAGGATCCATTTTTATTAGGTAGTTCTTGATATTTTGCTATAACTTGAGAACTTGAGAAATCATCTGTTCATTTAGCTCAGGGCTGGCAAACTGTGGTCTGAGGGCCAAATCTGATAGCCACTTTGCAAGTTAAGAGTGTTTTGGGTTTGTTTTTTTTTTTGAGATTTTTTTTAAAGATTTTATTTATTTATTTGAGAGAGAGTGAGAAAGAGAGAGAGAGAGAGAGAGAGAGAAAGAGCACAAGTAGGGGAAGCTGCAGAGGGAGGAGGAGAAGCAGGTTCCCTGCTGAGCAGGGAGCCCAATGCCAGGCTCGATCCCAGGACCCTGGGATCATGACCTTAGCCGAAGGCAGATGCTCAAGTGATTGAGCCACCCAGGCGCCCCACGGTTTTTTTTAAAAAGATTTTGTGTGTTTGTTTAGAGAGAGTAAACAGCAGTTGGGAACAGAGGGAGAGGGCGAGAGAATCTCAAGCAGACCCCACTTGGGAGTACGGAGCCAAACTCAGGGCTCAATCTCATGACCCTGAGCATCACGACCTGTACTGTAATCAAGAGTCAGATGCTTAACTGACTGAGCCATCCTGGTAACCTGCAAGCTCAGAGTGCTTTAAAAAATATTTTTACATGGTTGCATTTTAAATGGTTGTGTAAGTACCTAAATAATATCCTCCATTTTGCCTCAGCTTGCAAAGACCAAAATGTTTATCACCTGGCCCTCTACAGAAAAAGCGTGCTGACTCCTGGTTTAAATGAAGAAAATGAGGTTCAGAGAGGCCAAGTGAGTTGTCCAAGATGCATTTGCAGAGTGAAATGAAGGCCTTTCCCACAATACGTGAAATCTTTTTACCTTTTCTTTTTGGGTTATATGCACAAGTGGTTTTCTTCCCCTTATTTTTAGGTGGGATGTACAGTAATAACATGGGGGGAGGGGACACAGAAAGTTACAAGCGTACCACTGGCAAAAACAAAACAAAACAAAACAAACCCAAAACAGCCAAAAAACAAAAAACCCCACAAAAATGTCAGCAGTTGAGGACAGAAGGCATGTGGACGATGGGAGTCAGAGACACGGAGTCTGAGTTTTGGTCTCACCTTCTGTTAGCTTTGTGACTTTTCAAATTATTTAATCTCTCTGAACCTTAGTTTTGTCCTCTGTAAAATGAGACTATTGTGCCTTCCCTCAGGGGCTGCTGAGGTGCTGAAATGAGGGGGCGAACAGGGAAGCACTTCGTCCACCGCAAAGCACCACCCATGCCACGATCATGCTTGGGACAGTGATCAACGTGCTCTTAGTATCCAGACTCTTGACTTACGTTCACATAACTTGCATTAATATAATCTTCATTTCCCTGCAATAAGACCCGGGTGGTGTCGTCTGTGGGGGAGAAAAACAATTTACCGGTTATCCCGAGCATTATTTTTATCATGCCAAGGAAACAAGAGTTCAGTCCCCAACCCCATCTGCAGCTCTCGCCTCATTAGCATAAACACTATTCCCCAACTGTTCCGAGTCTGACATGGCGGCAATAAAGACGGTGGTGTTTACAGACATGCTGAAAATCGTTCCAGAATACCAGACAAGCTGTTTTAAAAAGGGAAACATTATCTCAGCGTGTTGGGGGAGGGCGGGAGGGGGAGGGAGGCATTCACACCGGATACTCACAAGGTAGCACATCTTTGTATCGGTTTTTGTCCAAATTTTGAGGCAGCTTTGCAAACGTGATGGCCAGACCGGGCTTCTTTCTGTAGAGTTGCTATATAACAAATACAGAAGTGAGGGAAAACCCCTAAAAAATCAACATTGCAAAAAACAGCTATGGCGAGAGTGTGGAAAAATACTTTAACAATAAAGTCTACCACTCCTGGCACTGGATCCTAACATTTAGAAGTGATTAGATGCTGCATTTTATTTTTTGAGAGAGAGAGAGCACGTGCAAGTGGGGAGGGGGAGAGGGAGAAGGAGAGAGAATCTCAAGCAGACTCCCCACCCAGTGCAGAGCCCAACGTGGGGCTTGATCTCACCACCCTGAGATCTTGACCTGAGCCAAAATCAAGAGTCAGATGCTCAACAAACTGAGCCACCCAGGCACCCCTATGTGCTATATTTTAAAAGAAAACTCTTCCTAAGAAGTAATTTTACACTCCCATGAGAAACTGACAACATTCACTTTTTTCTTTCTTTTTTTTTTTTTAACATGAGGATCTTTGGGGAAAAGGAAGTCATAGGAAGGGGTCTGAGTCACCAGATAATGGATCATGGTAAGTAAAACCTCGTCTTTATGACAGTTATTTGACAAATGCTAGAAGCAAGTAGAGAAAGGAAAGGATCCTGACTCAAAGTTACATGGAAGCCATTTATATTAGTCTAGAAACATTTCCCTCCAGTTCAGTGGAGAGAACCGTGTTCTTAACTAAAGAACAAGAGCATTTCATTCATCATTAAGAAGTCTGTTTCCGGGGCGCCTGGGTGGCTCAGTCGTTAGGCGTCTGCCTTGGGCTCAGGTCATGATCCCAGGGTCCTGGGATCGAGTCCCGCGTCGGGCTCCCTGCTCTGTGGGAAGCCTGCTTCTCCCTCTCCCGCTCCCCCTGCTTGTGTTCCTGCTCTTGCTATGTCTCTCTGTCAAAAAAATAAATAAAATCTTTAAAAAAAAAAAAAAAGAAGTCTGTTTCCACAGTAAAAAGAGTAAACCTCATTTAAAGAGGTATGTCCCTGTGCATTTAATAACTAGCAAAAAATGCAATTAAAACTATCTGTACATCTGTAAGCGCCTACTGGATACATCTGTGTGGTTTCCCCAATACGATTCTGACAACAGCTCTGTGGGAGGAACTGAGAGGACCCTAATTTTACAAGCAAGTAGCGGAGATTAAATATCTTGCTCACAATCACAAACGAGAGGCTGAATTCACATCTGACTCAATGTTTTTTTTCTTTTCCTAAGATTTTATCTATTTATTTGAGAGAGAGCACATGAGTGGGGGGAGGGGCAGGGGAAGAGAGAGCAGCAGACTCCCTGCTGAGTAGGGAGACCGACTTGGGGCTCCATCTCACGACCCTGAGATCATGACCTGAGCCGAAACCAAGAGTTGGGTGCTCGACCAACTGACCACCCAGACACCCCTCACCAGTGTTTTTTTTTTTTTAATTAACTTTATGAAAATTTAAAAACAACACAACTTTTCTTCAATATTGAAAGTGTTCTTTTCTTCCCCCAGAAAATCTGGGCAATTCAGACTGGCATAAAGAAAAAAAATTACCAGTAATTTCACAACCCCCAAGATTACCCTTTTCATAGGTTTTCTCTAGTTTTCTATGCATACATGTATACAAATAAACGTAAGTACACACGTATACACATAAGACAGAGACACACATTTTTAAAAATAAAAAATGAGACTCAACTCCTTATTAGCACTTCCTATACTATGTTCTGTGGAACACGAGTGTTTTGAAAGATGCTAACAGGTATTCCTTAGAAAGTTTCAAGGTCAAAGAAATTTGGAAAATACAAGTCATCTTATGTTCTATGAATCTCCAAGAAGCCCAGCCCTGCAGTACTTCAGCTTAATTTAATTCTGATTAGCTAAGCATTTCTCAAGCTCATTTGGAGGCCACGGAGGATCTCACATCTCATAAGAAGTATTCTGGGAAATACTACCGTAATTTTGAAGCCTGTTTTTTCCTACTTATTATAGTGCCTAGTTTCCCATGCCATTAAATCTTCTAAATATTCTCTACATAAAATGATTTTTACTGGATTAATTTATAGTTTCACATAATTTAACTTTTACTCTACTTTTTGATTAGGTCGTTTTCAAAGTTTTTACTCCTATAAATTTCCAGGAGAATTACAGCATCAAAACATATTTTTAGGGACTCTGATGTGTATAACTAAGTTGCCCTACGGGGGTGTATGAGAATGCTTAGTCCATCAAATTGCGGCCAACGTCATCAATGTGTTTGCAATCTGAGTAAGAAGGCTGAACAGTATTTTCCACCAATATTTTTGCAAACTGTATTTCTTGTTTTGTAAACTGACCTCTTTGAGTCTGTTTCTCTTATTAGTTCTTTTTCCATTAAATAAATAAGCTGCACAGAAATCACCAGGAGAGAATTAGCATTGAGATTTCTGGCCAAAAGAATTGTGTCATGTCTTATACATTTACCAGATGTTTAGAATTTGCAATCTCTCCCCCAGCTCAGCTACTGAACTTCATAATTTCAGTTCGTAACAATCAAGTAGCCACTGAACAACTTCTTAAATGTCTGCCAGCTTTAATGGACAGAGACCATTCTAGAAATAAATTCATGTTTTATTGGAAGGTTTGATTTGATACTGTAAGGAGACTGAGTCAAATTTCCCCAAATGACCTTTTGGTTCTAACTGACTAACTGCATGGAGGTAAAACCCAATTAAGTGAATATAATCAGTAAAGCTAAGCCGAAGGTTCAAAGATTTTTTTTCCCCAAATAAAATCATAAATGTAATCAACTTGAGATGGTCTAGCAGAAAAGCACAGATCTAGCATAAGGCTTTAATTACAAGAAGTATATAAATACATCTCAGCAGTAATGATCTGTTGATAAGATTGTTAAAGTACTAAAATAAAAAATAAAATGGCAGTGTTTAAACATTTTTAAATGTGCACACCCTGGGCTTTATCTGACAGGAATGCATAAAGATTCATATCAAAGAAATTTCCCCATAGCAAAGTATTTTTTTATTAGAATACTGGAAACAGCCTGAAAATCTCCCAATAGGGAGAAGTGTTGCCTTAAATTATGGCACAGTGATACCACAAAAATATGTGCAATGAAGAG
The DNA here is from genome assembly GCF_011800145.1 of Mirounga leonina. NCBI lineage: Eukaryota > Metazoa > Chordata > Mammalia > Carnivora > Phocidae > Mirounga > Mirounga leonina. Next base: position 23,106,803 of record NW_023270433.1, on the reverse strand, counting down.
AATAAGATTAAAGTACAGATTTGGAAGGATATTAATTTATCTATTTTTAAGTGAAGAATGCAAGTTACAGAATAAAGTGGTGATCCCTTTTATATATAACAGCACATACACATAACACATGTATAATGTATATGTGTGTGCACTTTTGTGTATAAAATATATTTGCATGAGCACCAGAACAAGTGTGGAAGGACAGGCACCAAGTAGTTATTTGTAAATTGTAACAAAGAGCAAGAAGCTAAAGAAGATGGGAGTCAGGAGATAATTCTACTTTGGACTATTTCTGAATTACCTGAATTATTAAATGCATATTATTTCTTTTTTTTAAGCTTTTACTTAAATTCTAGTTAGTTAACATATAATACAATATTGGTTTCAGGTGTAGAATTTAGTGATTCATCAATTACATATAACACCCAGTGCTCATCACAAGTGCCTTCTTTGATGCCCATCACCCATTTACCCCACCCCTTGCCCACCTCCCCTCCAGCCAAATGATTTCTTTTCTTTTTTTAAAGATTTATTTATTTGAGAGAGAGAGAGCATGTGAGCGTGAGTGATCAGGGAGAATCCCAAGCAGACTCCCCGCTGAGCATGGAGCGGAACACTGGCTCAATCCTATCACCCTGAGATCATGACCTGAGCCGAAACCAAAAGTCGGATGCCCAACCAACTGAGCCACCCAGGAGCCTCAGACAAATTATTTCTTAAATTCAAATGACTGAATGAGGAAAAAAAAACAAAACTAGAATAGATCTATACACAAAATTTCAAAATTCAACAAAAAGCTGGGTGAATAGGAAGATGATTTTTGGGGCCTTCAGAAAGTAGGACAACAAGCTCATAACATGTCTTGCCAAGGTGAACACTGAGCCCTATTTCTGCTGAACTGCTTCAAGTCCTAGTCATCCACTTAGCTTGTGAAGGTGTTAAGAGTTGGTTTTCAACTTCCTTTAATTTATTGACTTTTTCTCCAGACCCCGTGAGCTGCTCAGCAGGCTATGAAAACAGTACCCTGAGAAGGGGGGTCCAGGGTGGAGAGTGAGGTGTTGGAAACCCAGGTATGTCTTTCCAGAAGGGTCAGGGATGGAGGGAAAGGAATTAAAGACCATCAGCCAGAATTCAGACAAGCCTCTTTCAAGAACTATTCATTGTAAAAGGACACTTGGCTTGGGTTAATCCCAGGCTAAAGGTGTGTGAGGCGAGCAAGAGCTCCAGTCACAATTCTGCCCTAAAACGAGAGCAACCAGGAGCCTGGCGAGGGAATCCCAGGGGCAGTGGGTTAGAAGTTGTAACAGTTTTATTAAAAACTATTAATTTGGGGGCGCCTGGGTGGCTCAGTCGTTCGGCGTCTGCCTTCGGCTCAGGTGATGATCCTAGGGTCCTGGGATTGAGCCCCGCATCGGGCTCCCTGCTCGGTGGGAAGCCTGCTTCTCCCTCTCCCACTCCCCCTGCTTGTGTTCCCTCTCTTGCTGTGTCTCTCTCTGTCAAATAAATAAATAAAATCTTAAAAAAAAAAAAAACTATTAATTTTTAAATCCTAAAGTGCTTTGTTCTCATCTTATTAGAGTGTAGTTCTAAAAAGCTGTGAAACTAAGGGTAAATTATAAAAAGATCAGCTGAGAATGGCTTGTTATGGAACAATCATATTTAAATTAGCGCCAATATCACTGGCTCTGGCTTCCAAAGACAGAAAGCTGAACAGTGGAAGCTAGACCTCTCCAACGCAGGACCGCTGGCATGGGTAAGATGATGTGGTTTTCCAGTCTAAACATTTCTTCTTTGAAAAAGTCCTCTAATATTACAGAGAGGGCATCAGGAGAGGACTCTGATCTCCTCAGACTACTGGCCCAAGCCAAGGTGTGAAATCTGCTCACCATCCTCAGAAGAAGGCTTCCGACACCCCCCGGGCTCTGACCAGTGGAGGCAGGCAAGGCCTCGCACGGGGGAATCGAATATCCCGTCAACTCTACGACCAGAGAAAGGGAGAATTCTCGAAGGCTGAGAACCCAAAGTGGGGGAGAGCGGTAGAGAGAAAAAGGGAAAAGACAGGGAGGAAAAAGAAAAAGGAGGGAGAGTTGAAGGGGCAATGGGCAAGGAGAGATCAAACAGTACAAAGACTCCCTTTCACTCCCTCAGCAATGACTAGGATCTACTGCAGGGCAATGATTTTTTTTTAAAACAGCTGCTTACGTCCTACTTCCCGTATCAAGCACCCAATGGCAGTCTTCATGAAGGCAGGCATCTTGTTTGCTTTTGTTCACCACCATAAGCCCTAGGCCAGCACTGTACCTGGCCCATAGTATGCGTTTAATCAAAATGTGTAGAGTGAAGGAAGAGCGGGGTCTGTAGCTTTGAACAGAGGGTGCAGACCACTGAGTGAAGCATGACAAGAGGCGTCATGGAGCCATACAATTAAGCTAAGGGTAACTCCTTTTTCATGAAGACCTCGAGAGGCTGTTTCCCCACTAGTACTTTGTAGACATAATTCACTACTCAGGGGCAGTTTGTCTACACTGGGAACTCCCCCTTTCCCTTGTCTCTGTCCCAGCCAAAGGGCAAGGGACACTGCCTGGTGCCTCCCCCTACATTCCCATAAAGGTTTGCTGAAACAAACTAACACTATTGCTGGTAATTTGGGGACCTTCAAAAGTGCTACTTGACGCAGATCCCACTGCTGGGATCAAGTATTCTTTCGAGTCCCTTTCACAGGTAAATAAATGATAATGAGTTGGGTGGCACCCTCTTTAAAACGGGCTTCAGGAATCTGAAATGTAAAGCCCTCACACTTGCTCCTGGTATTCTGCACATTACTGAACGTTTTCCTTAAAGGAAAAAAAAACCTGGAAAAATTCTTAAATGGTTTTTTTTTTTAAGGTATGCATTCTAATCTCGAAGGTATAACTGCCTTCACTAATTTCTACGTGTGTCAATTTAAACCTCTCATGAAGTCTTCAGCTTAGTCCTTCCAGATCAACTTTTATAGTCATCCTAGGAGCCAGTGAGTCACTTGTTTTGACACTAATGGTTGTTTCCTATAAGGGTGATATAGGAGGGACTTCAGGGAAAATGGGCCAAAAGAGAGAAAAAGACGGGCTTCTGGTTTTGTAAAGGAGGAAGAGGCTGAAGGGAGACGGGTGAGGGTTTCTGAGCTGGACGTGGTCTCTGGTGGAGTCCTGTAGCCCCGGCTCGTAACCGTGCAGAGAGGGAGGAGGAGAGAGGTTCATTTCCTATCAACCTCACTCTAAAAGTTTCCGCGGAAGTCTTCACTGGACAAGGAGGCAGGGAAGTTGCAAGCCACCCGGTCACTGGATGGAGATGGGCACAAAGGTCCTTTGCTGGGAAAGCTGGTTCTCAAAGGACACCCCTTCCCTTGCTTAAACAGAAAGGTCAACTCAGAGTAAGTATGAAATGAGCCACAGGTTTCCTTTAGGAAGGAATGAACCTGGGGCAGACTTAACAGGTTCCTTAACAAAAGAGCATCCTGGGGATGGTAAGACTTAGAGCCATGCGAACCCCCAATCTTCTCCTTGACGTGCGACAGAGTGATGCCCAACCTTGGCTGAACCAGGTAGAGTATTCAGGCGGTTTGATGCCAAACCGCTCACACTGGGCAGCTCATGTGGTATAGCTCTGGGAGGGAAGGGCTCACATTGGAGGCTGGGTGGGGAGCTGGGGGGCACCTGGCAATGGTGCATTCTGACATTGACTGGACTTTCACACAGATTCTAATCCTACCTCTCTCCAACCAGCTATTTAACACAAGGCAAGTCCCCAACCCCCGAGCCTCATTTTCTCCATCTAGAAAGGCGCCATCCTAAAGTTGTGAGAATCAACAGAGACAACATATGGGAAACATACTTGGCAGATTCGAAAGTGCTACAGAAACGCTAATAATTATTAAGCATAGTTTTATTACAGCTGGGACCAAATGCTTTCTGGAACACATTAGTAATTGTTTACCAAAAGCCACAGGAGGGACGGGGAATTCCCCTAATGCAAAAATGCTTTAAAACAAGCTTTGCTGAGAACCAGCTAGCCATCACAGGGGGGATTCTATCCATGGCCCAGCTACCCCAGGGCAGGCCCTTGGCATTGTGGAGTGGGTGCCATGGACACCTGCTAGGGGCCAGCCTCCTCTTTCTGCTCCTGTCCAGAGCACAGCCCCCATCAGATAGGCTGCCATCTGCTAATGGCACCGGGGGAGGGAGGCAGCAGGTGGAAAATCAGAACAGCCAAGATTCTGGAGTCAGATAGCCCAGGGTTCCAAACCCAGCAGACATGACCACTTCTTGTATGGAGACTGAGCCTGTTTTTTTAATAAATAATTATAGTTGTTACTTTTTATGGCATTCTTACCGTGTGCTAAATAACGCATGGAGTATTTATCTCATCTAAGCCTTACAACCGACCCATGAGATACCCAATTTACAGATGGGGAAGTAGAGGGTACAGAGAGGTGAAAGGGACACGCTGCCTGAGGTCACATAGGAAGCGAGTGACAGAGTCAGGATTTAAAGTCTGGCTCTGTGTGGTGAGACTGCTTCTCAGATTTTTTTCTAGCTCTGATGCTGTACTATTCTAATAACAACTCCCACACGTAAACGGCACTTTGTTGTTTCCAAAAGAGAACAAGCTCCTGAGTTAGCCTGCCTGGTTCTAATTGGGCAGAACCATTTACTGTGCAACAAGCTCTCTGAGACTCTGCTCCTCCATCTACACGGTGGGGATAGCAGTTCTGCGAGGAGATGCCCATAAAGCACTTGGCACATACTAAGTGCTCAATTCAGGGTTTTCCTTTGCCGTAGTTTCCAGTTTGATCCAGCTTCCTTGAGCATTCCTCCCCTCTAGCAACTGGGGAAGGCGTCTTCCTGCTTCTATAACAGGGGTCGTTACACTACGTTCCATGCTCTAGGGCTCCTTGGGGGGCCGTGTGGGGAGACTGAGGCGGCAGGGCTCCGTGTACCCCACCAGCTCCAGCATGGAGCGGCTCTGGTGTTCACTCTACTGCAAGCAATAGTAGGCAAAAAGAGAGTTTTCCTACTCGATCTCTAGGAAACGTACAGACTAGATGAAATGTGCGCATACTAAAATTTAACCCTAACCTAACCTTTCTATGTTCTCCATTCCTTATGCTGCAGTCCGACTCTGAGCTCTAAAGACGAGACTTTGCACGGGCAGTGGTGGTACAATCCCCACTCTGTGGTCCCCTGGATCAGCCTGGGCATCAGAACCTCCTGCCCATCCTGTGAGGAGGACCAACAGCCAGGCCCTATCCCAGCGCACTCATCCAGCAGCTGGGGGTTGGGCCCCGTTTCACAGGCTCCTCAGGCGACAGCCATACAGATCGTCCGTGGGTCACCCTTTGAGAGATGCTACTCAAAACCACAGGGGATGGTGGGTACTCCTCTCTCAGGTATTTTTAAACTTCTCAATGAAGTTCAGTGAACAGTGTTCGAGGAAAATCTTATGTGGGATTCCCACATGTGAAACCAAAGTGGAGCCAGCTGAGTGGAGGGGGTTTTCTGGAGCACTGTGTAAGACCACAGTTAAGCTTTTCCCTCTTTGAGAGCCCACAGTGCCTCCCTGTGGACAATCCGATCAAGGACGGTGTGCGATGGAAGGACTCCCAACACCCGGAGCCTCTCCCAGGACTCGTGGCATTTCTCAACCCAGGTAGGCGTGCTTCCCTGCGCTGACACCTGAGGAGCTTAGCCTGCATTCAGGCTGGGACCTTGCTGGAACGACCTTCCATACACACTTAATCCATCCATCTCCTTAATACATCTCACCTCAGACGACCTCCTGGAACCCCCTCACCTCCATTTCCTATGGAACATACATCTACTACGTAAGGAAATCTTGCCCTACCTTGGTCTTTTTTTTTTTTTTTTAAGATTTTATTTCTTTATTTGATAGAAAGAGAGGGAGACAGAGAGAGAGAGAGTGAGCACAAGTAGGCAGAGCGGCAGGCAGAGGGAGAGGGAGAAGCAGACTCCCTGCTGAGCAGGGAGCCCGATGCGGGGCTTGATCCCAGGACCCTGGGACCATGACCTGAGCCGAAGGCAGACGCTTAACTGACTGAGCCATCCAGGTGGTCCCCTACCTTGGTCTTTAGCTGTTTCTGGGACTTAGGATACATCCTCCAAATATACCAATACTAGGTTGTTAGCTGCTTGGGGCCAGAAATCCTCTTTCCCTCATTATGTTCCTCACGCAGTGTTTGGCACACGGTAAATACCCAATACACACTCGCTGAACGGGCATCTCCATAATGCCTCCCCGCCTTTCCCATCCCCTCCAATGCCAAACATTTATTCATATTCTGTAAGAAGGCCTTTACCTTCTCCTTGTTTCAGTTACTTGGAGAGTGTTTAAAAATGTTGAGCTTTACAGTGTTTAAAATGTATATATCAATTTTGAACTTTTTTGCAATGCAAGGCCAGAGAACATAACCTCTACATTTTCTTCCTTCAAAATCTTAAGTCAACACAGCCTCCTGCAGGACACTGGAAAAAAAGGGCTATTTCTCTTTGTAGATACTCAGTATATGTCCATCAATTCTACCAATTAATTATATTATTCCTCCCCTCTTACCCTGATTTCATTTCCACAAGATAGAAGTTATTTTTCAGGGTGGGGTTAGTTATCTTCACCTTTTACTTACGGGTTTTTATACTTTCTACTGTTGTTTAGATAAACATTGCTCTAATAACATATTATTTACATTCCATTCCTTATGCCATTATAAACCTTTTCTTCACTTAAGATTCTTTGCTTTATAGTGTTTCCTGTTTGATATGCACATCACTCATGCTTTTCTGAATCAGTATGTGACCACGTGCATTTCACAAACTTCTTAGTTTTGCTTCTGTGACTTTTCCCTTTCTATAGCTTTCCAATTAAAAACGGCATTGCTGACTTGTGCTTTTGAACCAAATCTGGACTCTCTCCTAATTTATGAATCCAGACTGTGTATGCTGTCGTTAACCATGATCTATTTTAACTGTCTATGTTAGGCTTCTTTGTGCTCTTCTGTTATCTTTTATTGTATGAACTACAGTTATTCTACCTTTAAAAAATTTGGAAGATAAACACACTCCATTCCCTCTGTTACTGATCAATACAGTGGACTTAAAGACCGAATCGCCTTTGTTCCTGCTTCGTTCTGCGAGGGCCCTGTGTGTGCCTCTGTCAGTCTCAATTCTGTGATTAGAGGCCCCTCCCAGGGAAGGAAGACAGGGTCTGACTCTGGATTCTACTCCTGGTCACATGGTTCCGGGGGACCTGGGCAGGCCAGCCGCTCTGCCCTCATGGGATGATGCAACCTGCTCCAAACTACAGAGCATGTCTGGTGGGGTCAGGGACAGGCTCCTCCACCACCCTCTGGGGCTCACCCACACTGCCTCTCCAGCACCTTCTACTGCTGAGCGTTGAGAGCTTTTGTGTTGGCAGCTAAATATGCTCAGAGTCCCTCCTCCTCGATTTCTGACATGTTTCTCCATGACTACCAAGCATTACTAGATAAGAGGGTGAGGCAGAGTTCAGCACCGGGCTGTGGCCCCATCCCCAGCTTTCCAGGCCTGCTCTGCTGCCCTAGGCTCTGAGCCCCCACTGTGTTCCCACGATGAGCACGGGCTGCCTGGTGACTCGGGTCACGCAGAAGCAACTGAGCAGCCCACTGAGGCACTGAGGCTGCTGTGGCATCCCCACAGGCCCAGGACTTGGCCCTCGAGGTCTCTTACCTCGAACTGGATCAGCACTGTCCCGCTTTCAAGGCCCTTCTTTAGCTGTTCCATGGATCCCTCCAAGGTGGCCCCACCCTCTGGACAAATGGGGAAAATGGCCTCTGGGAAAAGCTGGTTCAGTTCATCTTCAGATTTGATGTCAGCGAATGAGTGCACAGCTGTAGTGAACAAGAAAGAGTGTGTCTGGCAGGGGTAGGAACATTCTGGTAGATCTGTTTCCTCAAAAAAAAAAAATATATATATATACTTACGGCACCTGAATGCAGATGGTTTAAAACAGCTTATTAAACGATTAAGCTCATGGTAATCATTTTCACCAAAGACACTACTTCTTGAATGATTCAGTAAGTGCTAATTATACAAAATGACATACTAATCTTTCTGGTTAGTTTTAAATGATGGTGTTTTGTACTCAGAGCCTTTTGACAAAGGTGGGAGAAAGGGAAAGAATGTTTTTAAAGAAACCTTACTTCCTCCACCTTTGTTCTCTCTGACCTGGTTATTCTTCCACCCAACTGTCTCCCCTCCCCTACTTCTTTCTCAGGTTCCTTTCATTTGCTCCCTTAAAACAAGTATTTTTCATGGGCGCTTTATGACCCGCATTATCCCACAGAGCCCAGTCAGCTTCTCCCTCAAGGCCATCTTTAGGTGGGAGGTTCCCAAGTAAATGTATCAAGTCCCAACACCTCCTCTGGGTTCACTCCTACCTCGTCAGTACAGATTCTCCCTTCCCATCAGACTCCTCTGGGTAAAGGCAAACCTGGGATCTCCCCCATCCCTGCCCTATACTAACTTCCTCCCCAGTCTCACGTGCCTCTTTCTGTCCACTGCCACTTTCTTCGTTCTCCCAAACTGGAAACTTTGGCATCATCTCTCAATTTTCCCTTTCCACCTAGGAAGGGAAGTCATTCTCTTACTCAAAAGCCTTCAATGGCTCCCTACTGCCTTCAGGACAACAAGAAAGGAGAAGGAAAATAACAACCACGGCATTTTCCCACATAGTTGAACTGAATGTTGAACTAGCTGCCATTGTCCCCATTTTACAGTTGAGGAAATGGACTATCAGGGTGAAGAAGTTGTCTAAAGTGTCCAAAGTGACCCAGACTATCAGGGGGGTAGGGGGACACACACAGGAGTCCAGTCAGTCTACATATCTCTGATCCAAAAGACCCCATTCTTTCCACAGACCCTGGAAGCACATTGCTTCTGCTGTTTTGTAAGGATATGATTTCTGTTATGTCTGCGACTCCCTAAGCTGTTTACTTATTTTTCATTCAGTCAATTCACTTTTACTTAAATGTTTATTTTAAAAATGAACTTATTATCGTTAGTTCAAGACAGCCTGTGGCCCTGCCCTTTTACCTCTAATAGTTTACAAGCATCCATTTTTTCTTCTCAGACCAGCGCCAGCCCCCTGCCACGGGCTGGTGGAGGACTCCCCCCCCCCCCGCCTGGCCCGAGGACTCTAGTCCGCACGCCCCGGGGTGCATCCTGTGAGGGGGCCTACTCCCCATCACTGGATTCATTTCCCATCATTAGCCAGTCTGTGACTTGGTTTCCTCATCCCTTCCCTCATATTGACCTAAGTACTGATCTAAGAGGGTTACATAAAGCAATAGGCACAGCACAGGGCCCTTTGCCCTGTGCTGCTTGACATCAGCAACCACGGCCCCTGAACACTGAACACCGGCCTGGCTGGGCATGGCGTCGGTGGTTGGCGGGGGGGCGGTAGGATCTGGAGAGATGGGGCAAGGCCTCACAGACGCAGGCCAGCTCTGGGCTCAGAGATGGACGGGGACAGAGGGAAAGCAGGTGCGTGGGGGCCTGGGGGCTGGGGGTACACACACCCGTGCAGCCAGAACACAGATGCGCAGCCAGGCCTCGAGTCACACACTTCATCTCCCTTCAGTCTTTTAAACCTGTGCAGAAGGATTCAAGGACTTGGCTTGTTTTACAACCACCACCACAACAACACAAGTCATGGTATTTAAGAGAAGCCGTCCTTCAAACGCCCACCTGGTATCAGGAAGCATTCTAGGCGTTCTCCAAGTCTAAGCATCAGTCCATCTTCACAAGAACCCCGTGACGGAGTGGTTACTGTACCCTTACCCTACATCAGAGGGAACTGAAGCACGAACTGCGCAAGAAACTTGCTCAAGGTCCCTCAACCCAGTAGCGGTGGAGGTAGGATCACCCCAGGATGCTCTGCTCTACTGACTTCAACAGAACCCGACCCTTCGTGAAGGGGCTGAAAACACAAATGTCTGCAGGGCCAGGCACCTGAGAGAGGGGCATGATGCGGGGGGAGCCGGCCTGGGAGGGATCAGGGCTCATGTCTTGTGTAAAGGGGGTGGGTGAATGCTGCCTACCTCCAGAGGGCTGGCCACCAGGGGTTGGGCCCTGCGTGGGCAGATCTTCATATTTTTCAAGTGAGAAGTCCCACATCTTGGTTGTGAAGCGGAAGTTCTTGATTGTCCAATGTTGGCTACAAGCTCAACATTTTCAAAACATGGAATGGGCGAGATAGGGCCCCACCTCGCTAAGCCTCCTCCCCTGTGGTGGCTGTTACCTTTTCTCCTGATCACCAGGGCCAGCTCCCGCGTGTGGGACTCCCGGCTGGCTTTGATGAACATCACCACTTGGTCATGCGTGTGTTCTGAGATATCCCGGCCATTGATTAACACAATTTGATCCCCTTCATTCAGCTTAGGAATGCAGGTGTCCGCCTGGGTAGAGAGGAAAATCGAGTTCCTTCGGTTACCATAACACAATCCTCAAGGGCAGGACGCGGACGCTCTCAGAGCCCAGACACTTGAGACCATGTTTGAGTTCTCTTCTCCCTTGGGTGTGACCGTGCCATTATTTTTCTATCTGCTGCTATGCTGACATGGTTGTGGGTTGTGGGACTGTAAATGGTCACGACGTGAGTCATGCAGCATTTCAGAATAAAGCTACGAAACTTACTGAAGCCGTTTCTCTACGATAGCCAACCTTCACTTATTACTGTAATGTAGTAACCGTGAGGCTTCTGAGTTTTTGTTTTCTCGATGTGCTGTTAGAAAATGATTTGTCGGGGTGCCTGGGTGGCTCAGTCGTTAAGCGTCTGCTTTCGGCTCAGGTCATGATCCCAGGGTCCTGGGATCAAGCCCCGCTTCGGGCTCCCTGCTCGGCGGGAAGCCTGCTTCTCCCTCTCCCACTCCCCCTGCTTGTGTTCCCTCTCTCGCTATGTCTTTCTCTCTGTCAAATAAATGAAATTTTTAAAAAAAAAAAAAGAAAATGATTTGTCAGCCACACGTGAGTGTTTGTCTACCTTGCAATGGAGAAAGCCTCTGTCAGGATAACACCAAAGGGAGAAACCAGCATGGAGAGAAGCAATGTACTGAACAGTGTAGGAACAGAAGCCTCTGAATTTGAAGAGGCCATAAGTAGTAAGAAAAAGTAAACTACATGCTTGAGGACCACTTACAAGTAAAACTCCCAACCTGGTTCCTTCTTAGGAGATGCAGTGACTCTTTGCTGCTTACTGCTCTAGAAAAGTAAACCCTCTCCTGAGGAGGCTAGACAGAGGGCAGAGGGCAGGGTGCTGGTGGTGGGATGGTGGGTCTATGTGCACAGAGTGAGCAAAGAAACATACTCTGTGCCTCAGTTTCCTTTTCTTGAAAGTACTTCTAAATTTTAATGTGCACATGAATCACCCAGAAATCTTGTTAAAAGCGCAAATTCTGGTTTAGGAGGTCGGGTGGGGCTTGAGATTCTGCATTTCTAATGAGTTCTCAGGTGATGCTGGTGCTACATGGACCAGCAAAATTCTGGAAAAAACATGGATTCCATTCTCTCTTTCCATTTATACGCATGCATTGACACACACTCTTTGTTGCTGGTAAAGAAACAGCACACAGAAATAGAAATGTTAGATTTAACAGAAAACAAACAGAGAGAACAAAATGTGTTCACTTACAGGTGACTCTGGGTTTATCCTTGACACCACAAGAGGCATCTTTTGATCCACTCCTCCCTATAAACATGTTAAATTGAAAAACAAAACACTTGAATAGCTCATAGCAACAAAGACACACAGATATCGCTGACACAGGGAGGGCTCAAACTTCACTTTAACCTATTCTAATCCCAAGGGTTGGCATCTTTTCAGGATTACAAGGTTCCTGACTCCGTGGGGTCTAGCAGGATAACCAGAGGACTGCTCAGAAGCCTCTTGCTGCCATCCCCACATTCCATGAACTAAAGATGTGCTCGGAGGGTCAAGCTTCTTTTTAAAAATACAAACATCCCCAGGGGACTCCAAAAGCACAGCCTAGAAGTGTTGCTGGAAAGGGAGTTTTCCGCATCGGAGAGAGAAGCTGTAGAAAAAGTCACATGCTGCAAGGGCAGGTCCTCAGCGGGGTGCTGGGGTATAGGAAGGGGGGTCCGAGTTGGCAGCTGTGGGGGTGGGCAGCGGAGAGCACCTGCCCTCATTCTGCTCTAGAGCAGGGCTTAGGCAACTCTGTAAAGGGCCCCAGGGTAAATATTTTAGGTATCGGAGAGGGGGCTCTGTTCCAACTGCTCAACTCTGCCACCAGAGTGTCAAGGTGGCCGATAACTACTTGTAAATGAATGGGTGTGGCCACGTTCCAATAAAATTTTATTTGCAGAAACAGATGGGATGTGACTTGTGGGCCAAAGCAGGCAGAGGTGGGTGAAGACCCTGTAACTTGCGCTGCTATTCTTTCTCATCGGCTTTAGTGATGCTGATGGGTTCCCTCAAAAACCCTTCTTCTGGGGCACCTGGGTGGCTCAGTTGTTAAGCATCTGCCTTCAGCTCAGGTCATGATCCCAGGGCCCTGGGATCGAGCCCCGCATCGGGCTCCCTGCTCCAGGGGAAGCCTGCTTCTCCCTCTCCCACTCCCCCCTGCTTGTGTTCCCTCTCTCGCTGTCTCTCTCTGTCAAATAAATAAATAAAATCTTTAAAAAAAACCCCAAAAAACAAAAAACCCTCTTCTGGAGGTAGAGTTAGTTGGCCAACTGTGTGTCACCTCTCTGAGCCTTAGTACACATTTATGAAAAGGGTTTAAAAATACCAACTTCACCGATTATAAGCACTCAGTGAGGTGACATAAAGAAGTGCACAGTGAGCACCAGGCACAGAGTAGGCCCTTGGCGTGAGGCAGCGCTATGGCCACATTAAAAACTCCCCAATTCTGAGAGCTGAGTCAGTTTCCTCATGCAGACTGAGGCATGCAGCACACTCCTAATGGAAATTTAAAAGCCATCTAAAGACGGCTTCCTTATAAAGACACACAACATACCTTCAGATTAAATCCGAATTTTCCATCTTCATCTGGCGTGATGCGGATCAAAACTAAGTAGCCATCACCATTATCATTCTGGAAAATGTTGCAAAAATGATGGATTATGTTACTCTCTCTCCTGTGGGTGGTGAGGAGGTATTTTATCTTGGTCTTAATTACTTAAACTGCCCATGAGGCGCCTCGGCGCAGGGAAGCCTGGGTGGTCGCCCGGCCCCCCCACTGCCACAGGACCCAAGCTCACCCACCTTGTCGCAGTAGTACTGGCTGGAGTCCTCGGTGGAGCCCCCTTTGGTCACCCTGTGGAAATCCTCTAAGAACTGCTGATCGACGCCATCTGGTGAGCAGGAGCCTGGAGCATTTGAAGATGGAGACACAGAACTGGATGACTTCTGGGTCAGGCAGCTTTGTGCTGGATTGTTCTCGGATAAACTCCTTCATTATGGGGAAGGAGGAGATATCTTAATAACTGGATTAACATTTTAGCAGAGCAAGCATTATTGACTGTCAGGGCCTGGCATCCCAGGGCTGTCATGAATCCCTGCAACCTTAGGTGAGCTCCACAGGTCAATCCCAGGGCTCTGGCACACCCGGGGTCCATGGGCCGCCCTTGCCCTTGTCTGGCCTGAATATCATCAGCTTTAGTTTTGGGGAAAAAGGCAGGAGGGCAGGGAGGATCCAGGAGCTGCTGAAAACTCAGCTCCCTTCCCAGCTGCTCTGAAGGTGACAGGGAAATGTGCCCAGCTACTCTGCTGGCTTAATTACCGAAGCTCACTCAGATGCATGCCTCCATCCCTTATAAAAGCTTTTTCCTTCCATCTCATTCCTGCTCTTAGCTCTGTGTCAGTAGGACTCTTGGCTACCCGCCCCCCCAAATGGGACTAATGTTCCACATCCAAGACAATTTATATTAATCCTAGTTTGCATTATTTGCCTGTGATCTCCATTAATTACCTAAAATGAGATTATACTTTTTTCATCTCTAGTATATACCCTCCCATGGCCATTCACATTTAAATGAGGATCAGGAAGTTCTTTGGTTATATCAGTCACATCTCAAAAATGCTCAGGAGCCACATAAGCCTTGTGGCTCCTGTTTTGGATGGCATGGTTACAGAACATTTTTTTTAAGATTTTATTTATTTATTATTATTAAAGATTTTATTTATTTATTTGAGAGAGAGAGAGAGAGAGAGCACAGACGGAGAGTGAGAGGGAGAAGCAGACTCCCTGCTGGGCAGAGAGCTGATGCAGGGCTCGATCCCAGGACCCTGAGATCATTACCTAAACTGAAGGCAGATGCTTAACTGACTGAGCCACCTGGGCGCCCCAAGATTGATTGATTGATTGACTGATTGATTGATTTATGAGAGAGAGAGAGAGAGAATGAATGCGCAGGGGGGAGGGGCAGAGGGAGAAGCATACTACCTGCTGAGCAGGGAGCCTGATATGGGGTTTGATCCCAGGACCCTAAGATCATGACCTGAGCAGAAGGCAGACGCTTAACCAATTGAGCCATCCAGGCGCCCCCAGAACATTTCCATCAGCACAGGAAGTTCTACTAGACAGTGCTGTCTTAGAGAATTACAGACGATGAGAACTGAACAGACCTCTGAAGTCCTCTGGTCCAACTCCCATTTCACAGGTGAAGAAACTATGGTCCAGAGAGGCTGAGTGACTTGCCCAAGGGCAGTCAGCTTTCCCCTCACTTAACATACAGAATCTGATGGACCTGGGTCCTGGAGCATCTCTTTCTTCTCTGGGCCACACCAAGTCTGTTCCTAAGACCCCCTCCTCCCCACCACAGAGGGCCACAGGGATTAACCATCTCAGCTGGAACTGTGTAGGACCCTCGACTTCTCTGCATCACACACACCCACACTATCCCCCCTCCAGAGCCACAGGCCTACTAGCAAAAGATGCCTTAAAATGCCTACAGAATATAGGGTTTTCCTTACCTTCTACAGACTCTGCCACGTTCTAGCCTCAAACGGACTTAAGAGATGACAGAGAAGAGTAGACAAGGCATTCAGTGACACATAATAGACAAAAGACAGTTGCTGCTGCCTCATTAAATTTTTATCTCAAACCCTTCTCCATGCATTTTTCATTAAATTGGGGCTTCTCTGTTTCTTAGCAAGTTCAAATTATCTTACTCTAAATATAAAATCTGTACCATATTCACACAAGAATTCACAATCTCAATTTATGTGAATATAAAAATTCAGTGACAGACCAGTGTAGAAATAACAGCGATATGCGAGACTAGAGTTTGGCCCTATGGCTTTCGAGCTGCTGGGTTAGGGAAGGGTGCTATGGATGGGAAGGCATTTCAGAGACAGGATATTTTGGAAGTGAAGCTGTATGCCAGTGGTAAGTTTTCAGAGTGAAGATGAACAAATCTTTAATTTACTTTAAGCTTTAAAAAAATTACCCCCAAAGAGGGTAACTTGGCCAGTTTCATGTTTATATGAGCACCCCCTCGTGGCAGGAGGGGCAACTGCTTGGCAGTTGCCAGACAAAAATCAAGCCAAACCTGGTTTAGCAAACACTACTATTTCCAGTTCTAAGGGTGGAGCTGAACCTTTAATACGAAGTTGCAAATAGCAAACACACTTCAAACGTTTGGAAGACTCTGGAGGGTGATAGCGAAAGAAAGGGTGAAGGGCATATAA
The DNA here is from genome assembly GCF_011800145.1 of Mirounga leonina. Taxonomy (NCBI): domain Eukaryota; kingdom Metazoa; phylum Chordata; class Mammalia; order Carnivora; family Phocidae; genus Mirounga; species Mirounga leonina. Next base: position 23,091,077 of record NW_023270433.1, on the reverse strand, counting down.
ACAAAAAAAAAACCCAGAAAAGCAAAGTGACAGAGCAGAAGAGAACAGACTAATTTCAGTAAAAGTCTAATTTTATATTCATTATATTTAATTTCTACATTTTGAATGTGTGGCTTACATCATATAAAGTTTTAAAGTATTTTTCTCTTTCAGTATAAAATGTAACGGTCTATCTAACACAGCCCACAGTGCTAAAAATAATATATTCCAAGTCATTATGTGCCCAATCCTATTTTCTAAGTAGGGATGGAGAGGTTACTTTTAGAGAGCAATTTATTAAACATATGACGATTTTTTTTTTTTTGGCTGATCAACTATGTACAGACGTTCCCTGTAGGCTGCAGTAACGTTCTGCTCAGCGTGGAGGATGGACAGACAGATGGTGAGGAGGACATCAAATGAGAAGCAACAAGAACATGGCAGCTGGATGCAGCACACGGATGCCAGGAGCCAAGACGCCAAACCAAGTGGGCTTCCTCCCTCCTTGGGGCAGGAGATGAGGTGCTGCTGAGGGAGAGCCTGGTGGGTGAGAAGGGACGAGGGGAGCTGCCAGGGGTACCTGGGCTCTAGGGAAAGGAGCGAAGAAAGGGGTAGGACGAGCCAAAGCAAGAAGCCAGTGTGGGCTGACAAAGCCAATAAGTGGGAAGAAGGTCTGTCCCTGGGGCAGGAAGGGGGCACTTGTCAGGGGAGGGGAGACACGGTGGGGGGGGGGGACTGTCACTGCTGTCTGGGATCCAGAGCAGCCAGGAAGGGCCTGCCCAGCTCCAGCTCCCTGGGGAGACAGGGGCAAGGACAGACTGACAGGCAGACCAAAGGGTATTCGCCTTCGGGAAACAGATGCTTCAGAACTCTAAGTGCCACCGACTACAGGTATGAAAAACCAAAGCCATTAGAATTTATTCCTCAGCTGAAGAAATTATAAATGGTAGGACTGCCCATGAAAGAAAGACTTCTGCATCGTGATGCTTTCATACCACGCTTCCCTAAGCCCTACGAAAGGACAATGACCTGCACCCTCAAGCCTGTTAGAGGAAGCAGTGTTGTGCCCCACGGAGGGCGCCCCGGCTCTAACTGGGCGCCCGGTGAGGAGGCGTTTGCTGTGTGGGTGTCACAGAACAGGGGCCATTTGCTGTCACATTTCTCTCTCGAGTCTATGAGCTTCTCCAGGTTGGGAGAGACCTTTGTGCTCTTCTTCTTCCTCTCCTAACCTAGGGCACATAACACCTAGCCAGGCACGCAGCGAGAGCTCAAGCAAGGTGCTGAGTGAATGAAGAAGGAAACCACCTTACTGAAGTCCCTGGGCTTGGCTGAATTACTCTAGAAGAGCACAGAATTCACTCGGTCACCTGGAAGCGGGGGGGGGGGGGGGGGGGGCGGGGGAGGGGGTCAGTAAAAGTGCGATACATAGTTCTCAGCTTCGGTGAGCTCAGAGCTTCTGAGAACGTCATGTTCATATAGGTCCCCTGAGGATCTTGTTCAAATGCAGACTGATTCAGCAGGCCTGGGGTGGGCCTGAGGTTCACATTTCCACCAAGCTCTCAGGAGATGCTGATGTTCCTGAGCTGTGGCCAAAACGGGAGTGTGAGGGGCTAGAGAGAACTCAGGGTCTAGTTTAAGAGAAGACATAAAAGTATAAAAATAATCAAAGAATATCATCGTGTTGCACTGGAGATGCTCAGATGTCTGGGGTACAGTGGGAAGCCAGGAGAGCCTTCACAGAGGCATTGGATCTGGAGTTTGAGAGAGGACTTAGCAGGAGTCTGAACAGGTAGCTGAGAGGGAAGGAGAAGGGGGCCTAGGAAAAATACTAATAACAAAAAAAACAAAACAGCAGCATATGCAGAGGCATAAAACTCTGAAAAAGCACGGGGGCGTGACTTGCTGGGACACAAATTTCCCAAAGAGAAGCCGGTCGGCTTGTGAGGAGGAGACCCAAGGCTACGGGCACGACTGCGACCATCCCCATGACCAAGGAGGTGGCCGACCACGGGCCGCACAGTGGCATGGCGCAGGGGTCCAATTTGAGAGCAGTCTGGGAGGAAGATTATCGAGGTGAGGACCTTGCAGAGAAAGGCGGAAGAAAAGGAGTCCAGGATGACTCAAGTTTCCAATGGGTGCAAACAGGGTGGTAGTGAAATGCAGCCCCCACTCGCCAAGACCCAGGAGGAGCCACAGGTGGGACTGGAAGACGATGAGTGGAGACTGGGGTCCCTGGGGTTTAAAGCGTCGGTCACACGTCCACATGCAAGTGGACGGATGCCTGGTGGAGGACAGGCAAGGTGCAGGGAAAACGAACATGGAACCGCTAATGCAGCCCCGTGGTGGGCGGGCCTCCTCCAACAGAGACCCTTAGACGTACATGGAGTCACGCTCTAGTCCAGGACTGACGTGCAGAGAACGGTGACTAGCAGGCTGAAGGGTGGCCTGTGGCCGACGGGATGGGAAGTAACTTAAAGGAGAGTCGACAAGGGGTGTCAGGGAGAATGAGAAGCAGATGCTACCTGTGCTGTCCAGGAGCTCCAGGCAGGGATCTGTGGACGGCAGGGCTCGTGCTGGGCCAGCGTCCAGGACAAGGCTTCCTGCACAGGCCGGACAACGGGGCCGCCCAGCACCAGGTCAGGCCACCACACTGCACGACAGCTCCCGGCCGCAGGCGGGGCGACAGGGTGGCAGGGCCGGGGGCGTTCGTGCACGGCCGGCGTGGCTCCACAGGGCATTCCCAGAGTCCCTCTCAATGCGCAGAAGTTCTTAAAAGCGTTCAGTAGTGGTGGGTAAACATATACACTATAAAATTTACCATTCCACCCTTTTTTGAAGTGTACAGTTCTGCAGCATTAAGTGCATTCACATCGTCGCCTGCAGAGTTTTGAGATAAAAAATGACAGCCGCCCGTGTCCCCTGGAACAAGGCAGGCTCTAAAGAGAGAGGCATGCAAATATCGAGGCATCACAACACAGAGCCCCACACCCTCGGAGGACCCGTCAGGACGACTGTGGGAAAGCAGCAACAAAGAAGTTCTTCAAATACGACCCTCCACTGCGCCAAAGTGGCTTTTCCACCAGCCTCTGTTCTGCAAAGTCACTTTTCCTTTAGGGAACCTACCCTCCCGTGTTTTCTTGGTGGTAGAGAGTGGTAGGTTTTTTTAAAAAAAAAACCTTTTTTTTTTTTTTTTTTGCCATGAAGAAAACTTCCTTTCCTGCAGAGTTCCGCCTCGGCTCTGAAGCAAGCAAAGGAACACGGAAGGGCTGAGAGAACCCCGGGAGTAACGAAAGAGCACAGCAGACTCGGGCACAAAGCAAACTGCCAAGGATTCATAACTATAATCATAAACTTGGCTGTGCTGCTATAAATGTGGAACAACCCGGATGGTGACTCACCCGCTAAGATAATGTTCAGAGAGCCTGAGCCGTGCCACTCTGGGTGGAGAGCCAAAGTCTATCTGCTCTTTTTCTTCCTTTCTCTTTCTTCTTGTTTACATGGGTATGAATGTTACACTGAATTCTCCTTTCTACAAGGAACCCTCCAGACTGTGATATTATTCTTCCGATTTCTCTGACAGAATACTTCTTTTTGCCTCTTAGCACAAACAGGCTGTATAAAACATGTCAGACATTTCTTGAACACCTTGCAAATAAATACTCAAGTAACCACCCTGGGTTTTTGTCACCAAGCACAGACCAACCTTTCCTGCTTGCCTTGGGCAGTGGAGGGCCCCCAGACTCTTGGGGGGCAGCTGCCTCTGAAGACCCAGCGGGAGGCAGCATCCCGCCAGCAGGAAGAGGTCCCCCACCTGAGGCGGTAGGGCCTGCCATTTTTCACCTGCTCACCCCACTTGCTGCGCACGGCCGTTAACGTGACTCCATGAGACACATCTTATGGGCAGAGCCGTGACAAGAAAGGCTGCCTTCGCATCACCATTATTTGCCACTTTGAACATTTAGGTGCAAAATAAAAAGTGCCCCAGGATGACACATCTTACAAGGTCTCATGGAAGAGTTTCAAAGAATTGATGTGCCATGTGTAGGGATGCACGGGGCCTGAAATTACTTGAATCAAACAGGACTTAAGGAAGTGAATTTTGAATCTAATTTTAATGAATGTAAATTTTGTTTTTTTAAAAGTAGATACCCCGCCTAGTGTGGAGCCCAATGCGGGACTTGAACTCACAACCCTGAGATCAAGACCTGAGCTGAGAGCAAGAGTGAGCTGCTTAACCGACTGAGCCATCCAGGCGCCCGTGAGTGTAAATTTAAATAGCCCTGGGTGGCTAGTGGCTTCCGGGTTGGACAGTGCTGCACGACGCCATGATGTGGGTGGCAGGCCACAGTAGGAAAATCTGATGTGGGACCTGTAATTGTGCTTCTCAGGACCCTCAGACCGTTCCCCAAACTCTTTCCTTTTACCAAAGCGGTAGAAGATGCAGTGATGAAGGCTGACAATGTGCTATTTGCCCGGCTGCCCTGGCAGCCCGTTAAGGCAAAGACTTGTCTAATTTGCCTTGATGTTCCCTCCCTGAGCAGCAAAGGGTGTATATGGTGTGCTTGTGCTCAGCAGTGCACGCAGCCTTGGAAAGCATCCACACCCCGCCTGACAGACTCCATCTCTCTACCCGGCACCGATCAATACTGCCATAGCACTTTCTGTGATGATGGAAAGGTATCTATCTGTTCTGTCCAGCACGGTAGTCGCTACCTACATGTGGTTCTTGAGGTTCAGATGACTGAGAAATGGGATTTAAATGTTAAGTAACCTAAATCTGAATAGCCACACGTGCTTAATGGCTATGGCACTGGACCACGGGAGTCTGGATGGTCTACAATTCCATGATGGGAATGCAAACCACAAGAGGAAGGGCTGACATGGAGGGTGTGAGACTGAGCTCCCCGGAGCCCTCAGTCCATTTCCCAAACCCTCTTTCTCCTTTCCCCAAAGCTACAGAACCCCAACCCCATCTCCAACTCAAACTGGCTCAAGTCATGCATGCCTGCATTCCTGCCTTGTCTATCTAGATTTGCAAAACCATGGTGTCACACAAAGGAACTCTCACCCTTCCACACTGTCACTTCAACAGGGCTACAAGTTGGAGCAAGAGATAGTGATCATTTCAACAAAAGCATCATCCGAGCTCAAGTCACAAGGAAACAGTGACCAGAGGATTATTTAACCAGACGTGTTAAGAACACAGATAAGCTGGAAACCATGTTTGCTGCGGTCAGAGACAACAGAGAGGTAACAACCTCACACGTAAGGAGGAAGCCAGATTTGCAATTCACCTGCGATGTCCAGAATACAATCACGGTGCGCTGAATGCCACAAACCTAGCAGCTAGAGCGGTAAAAATTTACAGATTAACTAAAGTGCCTTCTCGCTAATCCTGTGCCATTAAGGGAGGCATTGTGTTTCCGTATTATTTCGGGTATAGTATGGCACTTAAACAGCATCAATACCAAACGCCTATGGTTGACTTCCTAATGGTTGATCCGGTCCTCTCATACTTCAGCCTAAAATGTCATTTTACTTATGATTAGGTCTGTCCACTTTAAAAACTTGATTTGAGATCGCTTACTCTAAAATGTATAGATAGAGTAGAGCTGTGAATTCATTCAGAGAAAAAAATAACAGCCATGAATAAGGCAGGGAAGAGTAGGCACTATCTCAGGAACTGGAGTAAGGGAAGCCAGTGCACTGAGCCTAACGTGGAGCTCTGAGTTCCCTGCTAATCAAGACCAAAGGGAACCAGTGATTTCGATACAGCTTATTGAATAATCAAAGAGCTCAAGCCAGTACTTTTGGAAAGATGTTTTTTCCCCCGGCCTTGCGATGGGAAGGGAGTTTGTCACAATTAAAATAGGGCAAAGTGGGGACATAAAAGAATTTAACGCAAACTGTCAACAAAAATTTAACAAAAATGCAGGATTCATTTTTGAATGAACACTAAAGATTCATTAAAAACAAACCCCTCTCCCCAAAAAACCCAGAGGGCACACTGTAGATCTGAGAAGGCTTTCTGTGGACAGGTACAAGTAAGCTTATCTCCATCGATCTAGAATCTTGCAGTGGTTAAAACTTTGGCAATCTAGAGAAAAACTACTATTAAGGTTAACGTATCTATAGCTCTGGAATGGGAACTGATTTAAATGGGGCTTTGCTCATGAACTGGAGACGATTCAAGAGAGCTAACATGTCTGTGGAGAGTAGGTCTCTGTCATACACAAAAAGAAGTGCAAGCTCGAGACCCCAGGCATACAGCTTGTCCCCCCCGTGGCGGCAGGGACAGTCTGATGTATGCTGTCATCCTGGCAGAGAGCAGCCTAGGGAGCTGGCTGCAGGCTCCAGCCCTTGACTTAAATGGCCATCTCTGGGCCTGAGCAAATTCTTCAACAGCCAAAACAAGCAGATACAAAGAAGAGAACATGTTTCTTACTCTCGGTGCGGGCTTCGGTTCTGAGAAACCTCGGATTCGCTGTCTTTTGGGGACAGGGAGCCCTTGTACGTGTAAAACACATCTTCAGTTTCAGTAATGTAGGTCATCTCGTTCGCAAGGTTATCGGCAGAAGAGTGCCGAGGCTTTCGGATTTCGTGCCGGAGCCGAGGACTTCGCCTGCGTGGGGGAAAGGTCGAGTGTGAAGTGTTGAAAGCAAATTCCACTTAAAAACTTTACCAGGCATCAGGGATCTAACTTTGTACCCTGACCTAAGGATGCCTTAGCTGATGCTGTTGGAAATTAAGAACCAGTTAACCCATTACTACGCCGGAATCCACCCAGGGCCACATGAGTCCTCGATACTCTCAGCCCCCGTGCCGTAGCCCCCAGAACGGCAGCCTCGGCTGTAAAAACAGGCAGATGAGATTAATTTACGCCCTTTGGGAGGTTGTGAGTGTTGATTTAGGGTGAGTTATTCTTCTAGGAAGACTCAAGCTCTCAATGCCCAAATAATACACTGTACTGACTACTGATCAATTCTTCGGATTCATTCGAGCACGAGTATTAAGTAATGGGTTCAGAAGCCAAAGTACAATTTTTGGCAAAACCAAAACCTTACTTCAACTACATCCCTTCATGTGAATTTCACTTAATCCAAGAAGAAATATTTGTTTGTTTGTTTTTTAGATTTTTATTTATTTGACAGAGAGCAAGAGAGCACAAGGAGGGGGAGCAGCAGAGAGAGAGGGAGCCCAACACGGGGCTCAATCCCAGGACCCTGAGATCATGACCTGAGCCGAAGGCAGATGCTTCACCAACTGAGCCACCCACGTGCCCCGAAATGTTTGCTTTTAAAAATATACCCTGTATGCCCTATTAGATGGGTACGGCAGTACCACCCTGTCTTTAGGCAAGTCACACCACCTCTCCGGGCCTCAGCTGTACGTACCTGTTCCTGAAAACGAACCAAATGAAGCAATGTTCTCCGGACGCCTAGCGTGGCCCCTGGGCATCGGCTCCTGCAGTGGGTGACCCCAGGCTGCTGAGCCTTCTTACTTCTATTTTCTCTCCATTTTTCTAGCTGCTTCTTCCTTAGCCATTTCTCCTGGACACTGTCAGGGCCTTCACTATTCCCATTCCCTCGGGGCCCAGGTAATCAATAATACCGTGTCCAGAGTAGGGGAGAAAGGCATGTGACTCCTCAGGAGGGGACCTATAAATAGCAGTAAGAGCTCCAGGCCACGGGTGTGGCGACATCAAACCCTGCTGTTCTCCTGGATGCTGTCCTGGGCCTCCGTTCCGGGGCCCTGGCATCGCTGCCCCAGCAGCTTTCAGACAAATTGAGCTGCTACTTTACAGCATAGATTTACCACTCTAGGATGAAGTGCCTAAATCTTGGGAAACCAAGAAACAAATCTACTCAGTCATGCTATGACTTCTAACACTAACTACCATCAGCATCTCTGTCTAGAGCATTTGGCCCCGGGCGGGGAGGGGGGTCCTCACCCAGCAGCCCTGCACAGCAGCCCCGTTTTGTGCCTATTAGAATCTCCCTTAGTCCTAGTAGACCCCTCCTTGGTAATTCACAGGTCCACCCGAGTCTTTTGTGACATGAATACAAAGCCATACTCTCTAGTCCAGCGTGGAGCTGGGGCAATGTTTCTGGCTTGGTTTCCCTTCCTGCATGATGCCTGGCCATTTCGGACCCATTCACAAAACTGGCCTGATGTCTCTGAGGAACAACATTCTAATATAACAACAACAAGAATTCCACCGGGTTTTTTTTTTTTTTTTTTTTTTTTTTTCCCACTTACAAAGCACTTGTACACTGTCAAATCACTTGTGGTGATTTTTTGAACCCTTTGACAGATGGGAAGACTGAGACCAGAGAGGTAAAGAAACTTGTGAGTTAACAAAAGAGCCCAAATCTGAGTCCGGGTGATGGAGCTACACACTGCCCTTCCCACTTTGCCAACTGCTACTTTCTTCCTTTAAAGACAGGCTGCTTCCCCAAGTGCATCTGCTACTGCAGCTGAGGACCACGCACCCTACACTGCAACCCTTCACTAGGTTTCCCTGAAGTTTATTTTGTGTGATGTTAACGGAATACAGATAAAGTAAAGCTCAGTGTGCTTCCCAAAACATTAATATGCCAGTGTGTACTCTAATTCCACGAGGGGCGTTGCAGTAGGCTGTAGTTCTCAAATTCAGACCAAATAACTTTTTAATAAAAAGGACATCCCAGCATCACACACTAAGGAAAATGTTTAGCTAGGCTTGTGCATGTCATGAAAACACTAAGCTGTTCATTCCGCAAGAGCCAAGCATGCAAACATAAACTCTGATTGCAGGCCACCTATATTGGGAAAACTTAGGAAGTTGAGTTTTTAAGAGAGATCAAGTGTTTACTGGTGGGTAGAACAAAAAAAAAGGAGGACGTACCAGTTGGGAGTGATGGGAGGGGACCGAGAAGGCAGGCTCTTGGTTTCTAAGTGTTCCGCTGATAATGATCTCCGCATGGCTGGGTTCCACACCATCCCTCCAATCACCTTTTTGCAATACTGGTTATTTACAGACCTGAAAAACCAGAAGCAAGGTTCACTTTCTACATGGACAGACGTGTCCAACAAGAAATTACACCATAAGAGAAACAGTCTGTCCATGCTCCCTCCCTGGTGGAGGGCTGGTTAGCACCTGGATGACACCAGCCAAGGTTACAAAGTAGAGGTATGAGGTCCAAAGTAGTTCCCTTCTGTCCTGGCTGCCCTTGTTGTTTCTTCTCTTCTGGTGAAAATATTTTCTTGGGCCCTACTACTGCAAGCGATTAAGTTGCTCTCAGAATATCACCGAACCTTACCACGAGATGAGAAGGCATTTTCAGGATAACACAGAAATACAGCTCAAATAACTTCAAGGAATTTTCACGTCACTCACAATGGCACGAATACAAACATTAACCATCCTTCCAGGAAGGTGCTCTTCAACATCCTAGCTGGTAGAAGCCATTAGCTATAAATCACAGATAACTCTTTGAAAGAAGGCCCGAGAATATGCTTCGGGGATGGAGTTCCAGGCCACGTGCTATATGAACGGGCCTCCCTGAAGCTAACTTTTGTGTTTTATTTATACCTAGAGAATTTAAATTGTAGCTATCTAGACCCCTCAAGGAATGAGTTCTTTGAAAGGATGGGGTTTGAAGTCAGCTTAAATCAAACTCAGTTCTGCCATTCCTACATTTTAAACAATGTTTTAACGTCTTATTAAAACATTCCACGCATTTCCTTGCAGCCAAACAAACAAAAAGAGGACAAAAAACCCAGAAGAACATGAAACTCTCCCTAGAATATCAATGTACTAATTTACAGTAAGAAATAGCATTGTCACCCTGATCAAAACATTCACAGCAGCATCACTAAGAGAATCTACATCAGAAAGCAAATTAGCATTGATTGACAACACTGCCTCAGAACAAGGGGAGCAAGCGAGAGGATTTAAAAGTTTAATGTCGTAGTTCCCTAAAGTATGTGTCACAGGTTATTATTAGATACTTTTATGGGAGGAAAAAAAAGTGTTCCATTGTCCCTTAAGCTTGCAAAATACTGAACAAGTTCCTTTTATGTGGAACCTCTATCAGGAGGTCCCACATGCAAAGATGTAGGTGTAGCTCTAGGGTTGGGCAAATCATGTGAACTAAGCCTCAGTTTTCTCATCTATAAAATGGACACAGTGAGGGCTGAAATTTGCAATACGATGAAGGTGGTCTTAGTAGTAAAGAACTGCTGGCCCATGTCCCTGAATCACCAATATCCCCAATCGACCCCCCCAGTGGCAGATTAAAAATGGCTCCAGTTCTTGGACTCTTGAATGTGGGCTGGCCTGTGACTGCTCTGACCAAGAGTAGCTGTGCCAGTTCTGGGCCTGCCTCGAAGATGACTGGCTGCTTCTGCCCTTGGAGCCCTGAACTTCCGTGTAAGACATCCAACGACCATGCTGGAGAGCCACATGAAGAGGCCCTGAGAACAGAGAGAAGTAAGGGGTCCAGGTGAGTCCAGCCTTCCAATCATTCCATCAGGCATGGGAGCCAAGTCATCTTGGATCTGCAGCCCAGCCCAGCCACCAGCTGCCTATCGCTGAGAAATCCAGTCTATACCGCATGGAGCAGAAGAGGTTGCTGGCCAAGCCCTTCCCAAATTCTCGATACACAAAATCTCGAGATAGAACAGAAAGATGACTGTTTTGTTTTTTAAAGATTTTAATTATTTGAGAGAGAGAGAGAGAGAGCGCCCACGCATGGGGAGGAGCAGAGGGAGAAGGACAAGCAGACGCTGGCGCTGAGTGTGGAGCCCCATGCGGGACACGATCCCATGACCCTGAGATCATGACATGAGCTGAAATCAAGAGTTGGATGCCAAACCAACTAAGCCACCCGGGTGCCCCAAGATGCTTGTTTTACGGTACCAAAATAGGGGTAGTTTTTTCTCTCACAATGGGTAACCAGAACCTGCCCACCTCACCCCCAATTCTGTGTTGGCTATATTTTACAGAAACGAGGAAATTCAAACAGTAAATTCAAATCAAAAGTGACACAGGCAGGATCTGAACTCAGTCTTCTCAGCAAAGTCCATGCTTTCAACTGCTCACTATCCAATCCTGTCAGCTGGCCCGAAGGCTTAGGTCCAACTAAAGTGAACAGTCAATTCCCGTAAGTTGTGTCTGTGACACGTTCAGTAAGAGCCACTGAATGTATAAAGTACTAGATAATATTATGGGAGCTGGAAACTTTGAAAATAGATTTGTTCTTGGTTCATCAGAAGCTGAGAGAGAACACTTAGCACCATAAATACTATCACTGATACTAACAGAAATTCACTGCCTATTGAATCTATAAAAAGCTACCTAATGATTATCAACATAATAGGAGTGTCACTGGGATAGTCTGATACAGTCCCACGTATCAGATAATGGCTCAGACAGGGGCCCTGTTTCATTAGTAACAGCCATATCAACAACAATGCAAAATTATGAAAACAATTTTTCAAACCAACCAACAGTTAACAGTAACTTGATAATTTCTGCTAGATCTTGTACTTAGAGGGCAGTCTTAGAGTAAATACACAAAAATATAAACTGCAGGATTAGTTTAGGAAATACACTTTAGAGTTAAAATTTTAGGAGAGTAATTTCTTTCACTGCACTACTCATTAAATATTCTGATTATCATTCCCGTAGATATTAGTACACATGGGATTTAAATATAATTTAAATATAATTAAGTATGTGCGTGGTACAAAATAAACACTCAATTGCCAGTTTTCATGATTACTGTTATTTTGTGACTGTGATACGTAGTATATCCCAAAGTCACTTGACTCTGAGAAGCTTTATTCCTACTCATTCATTATTCAGGAGCACTGCATGGAATTAACATTCTGTGGGAGAGGATGTCTTAGGAGCACGACGACGCTCAGAGTTACGGCCCTGTGCTTCCCTTATTGTGACATGGTGTGGGACTAGTTGTAATTTGGGCTGCTTGGGTGTTCCCAGGGTAGCGGAGTTGTGGAGGTAGAAAGGAAGGATAGGAATACGAGCAGTAGCTGAGTATGCACGGAAGGAGATGCTGTTGCCCCTGGAGACACCTTCAGCCCGGGAGCTCCGGCCCCGGTGACTGGGGCCCCTGGATGATGGCATTCCCCCCTCTGAGGATGTCCCCTACCTGGCGGTGACCAGGACACAGTCACATCTCAGTCTACTGTGGATACCCTCCCTAAAGAATACTCACTTTTTGGGGTTCCTAGAGCCCATAGTCCAGTACTGAGACAGAACATTCTTTTCCTGAGGTAGTAGCTTCTTTGCCTGAAAGAATGTATGATGCTCGACACAGGATTTCCACAAGTTTTTGCAAGATCGGTAATTTAACATGTTGAAGGCCACGATATGTTCCCTGGATTCAGTCTGGGAGGAAAAACACAGTAGAGGTTTCATCTGCACAGATGAAGGAGCGAGCAAAGGCTCACAGGGATTCTATGCCCACATCAGTGGTCGTCAGCTAAGATGTGACAGACAGCAGAAAACCAGCTTCGAAATGCCTGAGGCCACAAACCAATGTTACAGGAATAGTCAGGAGCAGGATCTGTTAACCATCTTATTAACAAGGTAAACATGACCTGACTCTACTCTTTATCATCACTTGTGATCCTTTAGGAAGACTCCGATTTCAAATATGCTTACATTGCTGGGTTGGATATATTTGGCAACCAGAAAAAGGCTGTGTGATACATTTCTTTTAAAATTTAGCTCTGGGAAAATCTCTCCTGAAGAAATAATTCTTCCATTTATCTGAAACTTGAGATTTTATAAGCCTTTGGATTTCTCTGTTTGTCCCCCAAGCATGGAGTTAAATCAAGCGCTCAGATATCATCACTTTAATTATTTCCTTGACCTTCACCCTACCTAAGTTTTCTGTTTTCATGTTAAATTGCCACCTCGTGCATTTTGGGGCCACCTTCGATCTTGCAATGGGGCGGTCAGGAGACCCAGATTCTAGTCCTAGTTTGCTCTGAGCCTGTGTCCTCATTTCCATGTGTTCTTTAGTGTCCTCATTCCATGCTAGGTGAAGCCATTTTAAGAACATATTATCTCTGAAACCCTGGGAAATGAACATAGTGACAGTAAGTGAAAAACGCAGAGCATAGCAGGGCAGAGCGCGGTGTCGTTGAAAGAGCAGGAGTCTCGGATTCAAATTCTAGTTCCTCCCTTGGTAGCTGTGGGAGCCTCAGCTTGCATACCTTCAAGTCCTCTTCTTCACCCAGAGTCATCCAGAGAGTGGGGGTCTCCTCTTAGGAGACACATGCAAAGGTTATTGTGCACTCTCTTATTTTTAATTTTTTTTTAAAGACTTTATTTATTTGAGAGACAGAGAGAGAGAGAGAGAAAGAGCACAGAGCCTGCCTGGGGCTTGATCCTAGGACCCCGAGATCGTGGCCTGAGCTGAAGTCAGACACTCAACCGACTGAGCTACCCAGGCGCCCTTACTGTGCATTTTAAACACATCAAGGGCTTGCTCTTGCTGACATTTACTGCTACTCTTCGTGGGCTCATGCCAAGTGCTCTGACCAATGCTCTTTTACTTAATCTTCTGGATCCCCCGACAGGCAGGTGCTACTGGATTGCTAGAACAAGGTAGCTCGGGTTAGGGGAGGTGAAGGAACCTGCCCAGCTGGTCAGTGGAAGTGGGGCAGCAAGGATCCAAACCCATCGTCACTGCCTTCTTGCTTGGAAGCCTGGTAAGCACAGTGAATTCTACAGGGCACTCTGGACCCCGGCATCCATTTTCTGTCCAGCACACGCCAGGCTCTCTCTCCCCGGTCACACATACGGCCCAGCTGCCTTTACCTGCTGAACGGATGGCTGAAGTGGCTACAAACACAAGAAACAAAGCAAGCGTGGACGTAACTCACCTGTTTTTGTCGCTGATGTATAAAGAACTTTTTCCTCTTGAAAGAAATTTTTAGAATGTTCACCCTGCAAGAAAGCAAGCACACAAAATGCACTTAGGGATCAGCCGGGTGGCAGCTGATGCGTCTCAACATGTGTCCTCTGCTCCGTGACCATGAGGAGTGCGGGCTCGAGGCTTCCCGGGGTTGACCTCAGGGTAGGAACGATGGCGGGCCCGTCGCCTCAGCCAGATACCAAGGAGCTGACTGAAGCCGAGTATCACACAAGGGCCGCTGGACTGTGACGTAACTTTTAAATGACAAGAACCACAGGCAAAGTGCTCTCTTTGCGGTCAGCTGCTTTGGTGATGCCCAGGCAGGACAGCTGAGGGCAGCGTGGAGAAGGAGGACAGAGAGCAGCCAGACAGACGTGGGTCCACATCCCAGCTCTGGCGCTTACTGGCCACGTGTCAAGTAGCTCCTCGACAGTTTGCACAAGAACACGACCATAGCCCCCACAGACAGTATTTTTATATACCAGATCCCCTACTAAAAGCTTTACTAGCAGTCCCTCAACTAAGCCTTGCAACAGTCCTGAACTGTATGATTAGACCCAGTTTTCAGATGGCAAAACTGAGGCTCAGTGACCTCACCTAAGTGCTCAAGATCGTTCAACTAGGAATGCGTGGATCTGAGCCTGTGCTCTCAAGTCCTGCACCACGAAGTCCTTGGAAAGCACTGCCTTTTTCAGAGTGGTCTCATGAGGATTCAAGTCTGAACACTTGGTAAAAGTCCAACTAATAACCAAGGAACCACACTGACAATACAGTTCCCGCCCAGAGGAAGTTCTCTGACTTCTGGCCAATGCACTGCCCGGGCCTCCTTAACTCCGAAACCTGCCTTGCACCATTTTATCCCTGTTTCCACAGAGTATCCCAAACCATACAGTGACCGGGGGAATGGGATGCCGGTGAAAACTCAACTACTTTTCCCAAGTACTGAATCTGGGTCAACCAGAGAGGTCGGAGGGAAAAACCTAGGGGTGAAGTCTCCACTCCTCCTTCAGAAATAAAAGTGCAAAATTAGAGATAACGTTTCTTTTTGTTCAGTATATTTTTAAAGCATGATTCAAAAAAATAATTAGAACTGGTCTGCACTTACCAAGGATAGAAACTTGTGCAAATATATTTTCGGTACACGGCGATGCCCGCAGAAGCAATCCCAATCATTAGCTCTAAATTGTGCAGATCCTGTAAAAGGGAAGAGCTCAGATTCACAGCATGTCACGGTCACGCTGATGCCCTCCGGTAACTCAAGCACCCACGCTTTTATAAATAGCAGTATGTATATGCTCCAAAGGGAAAATGTTATGGAAAACAGGCACAGAATACTTCAGATCCCAGTACTTAGCAGCAGACTCTTCTAAAGTGAACATACACAGTCTGAGAGCAGCCGTTGGGTCCCACCGGCTTAGAGAGTTACCAGGCAGGCCCACTCGTCCTGCCACAGAATCCTGACATGAACATCCAATTGTACTTTTTCAACAATTAGATACCATGCTAGCATCAGCAAGGCCTCACCCTCTGCACAGCTTTCCACCAATCTCAACTCCCATCACGGGAAAGGTGTTAGCTACCTGTCGTCATGAAGCGTAGGACTGCTGACTTTAAATCCAATGAATAAATAAATATTGCCTATAAATCCAATAGACTCAACATTCATTAAGAGCCTGCTATGTTGGGGCGCCTGGGTGGCTCAGATGGTTAAGCGTCTGCCTTCAGCTCAGGTCGTGATCCCAGGGTCCTGGGACTGAGCCCCGCGTCTGGCTCCTGGCTCAGCGGGGAGCCTGCTTCTCCCTCTCCCTCTGCCTCTCCCCCTGCTCATGCTCTCTCTCTCTCTGTATCTCTGTGTCTCAAATGAATAAATAAAATCTTAAAAAAAAAAAAAAGAGCCTGCTATGCTATGCATTGCTATAGACAATGAAAATATGGAAGATACAGTGACTATAAGGTATTTAAATTCATTTGAGAACAAGGTGAGTAAAATTTAAAACTAAAACGGTTCCTTTCCTGAGTCATCTATATCCCAATATACCCACTCAGATACTTGTAATTATATTAAAAAGGGGGGGGCACAGTCTGACTTAGTTACCACTGAGTGTGAACGTTGGGTTTGCCGCTTACTAGCTGTGTTATTTTGGGCTATGGAGCCTCATTTTTTTCCTTTTGTACAATAAGGATTATTAAAGCCACCTCTCCAAGGGTTTTTATCAGGCTGAAATTACAGAATATGTGGCAGGATAATAAACTTTCATTCCCTTTTGCCTTCCAAGATGTGGTGGGACAAATTACTGTGAACAGCAATGCGAACACGGGGCATCAGAGAAACTGGCCAAAGAAAACAGCACTGATACAGGCGAAAGTCCAGAGAACATTCACTACTGGGCACCCAGCTGAAATCACATGCAATTCATCCCCTGATGGTCACTGTTCACTAAACTCCCAGGCTGTCCCCACATTCCCCAGCTGCACATGTAGAAGACAGGGCCATATGACTAGTCGTGGTCAATGTTCTAGGAGAAGTGATGGGTCTCTTCTGGGCTGAATCATTTAAGAGCTGCCGTGCGACCCTCCAGCTTCCTCTTCACTCGCTACAAGCATGAGGCCACGTGTGGAGCTGGTGATGCCACAAAATGGAAGCAGCCTAGCTGCCGAGTCGCTGCAAGTAGGAAGGCTTCCCTGGAGGGTCGCTGGGACCCACTGCAGCTTTTGAACTACTGAGGAAGGAACTTTGTGGTATCAAGTTATTGATAGGGGTTTTCGGATGACCCAGCATAGCCAAAGGTAACCCAACTCCCTCTGATACCTTGGGAGGTGTCAGCCAGGCAGGTAATCATCTGGCTTGAGGTCTCTCATGGGACACAGGTGGTGGGGAGAGCACAGATCAACTCAGAGACATAGAAAGCCCACTTCACCACCGCAGAACGCTCTCCACAACATTCTACGACAAATTATTATTTGCAAATGTAATAAAAAGTAACCGTCAAGTCCCACAGTTGGTATTTTTCTAAGATCCCATATCTTTTTCCTACTTTATTACTTAGGTCATAACTTGCCTATCACACAGTTATAAGATTGAAGGGACACAAAAGAGACAGAAGTGTGTCTATGAATTGCAAAAATATTCTATTTACTCAACTTCCCCAAGCCTCCATTTTCTCAGTGTAAAATGGGATGATTAGCATACTGGCTTCACAAGGTTGCTATAATCTTTAAATGGACCTTGGGGTCTCGTGAAAAGCATCTCAAACAATGGCTAGTACCTACTAGGTGTTCAACCAATATTTACTTCCTTTTAGATATGATGTGGGCCAATTACTGGTAGAAAATTAAAGGCCAGATGCCAATTAGACGGTGCCGGGGTCATGTACTGAAGCTGCTACTTCTGTGCTATGTGACCTCTGAGAAGTCCCTGAGTGTCAGTTTCTCCATCTGTAAAATGGGGGTAGTGATAATACTCACCTCAGGCATTACTGTGGGACATAAGCAAACCACTGTGTCCAGCAGATAGAAATTGCTCAGTAGATGATGGATATTAATCAGTTTCATTGAAAAGGTCACAGTCAATTTAAAATATTTATTGGTTTTCATGATCATACCATTATAATTTTTAAAAACTGTCACATTTGAGCAATTAACTGTATTTTGAGCAGCACTGAGATGAAACAGTAAAAACCTTGGCTCACCAAAGTATCGCTTGGAAAATGGACATAGACATTTTTTGCTTCTTTAACCATGACATGAAATCATCTTACAAAAACTACTCATTTCTAATCCCCATGACCCCGCACCCCATGGAAACATAAAACATGAAAAAAGCGACTGGATAAATAACCAACCAAACTCAACATTACTTCATAAACTTTCTGAATATTGTTTAAAAAGGTCTTTTTAAAAATTATTATTATTATACCAGAAAAGGCAGTTCAAGAAGTTTTACTTCCGGAAGTTAATTTCTGAACCCAGCCGGGCCAAGGGTACCTACCCTACCACTGTGCAGCTCCACTCCATAGAAGTCGAGGGTCCGTGCTATGTTAATAAAGCAAGATTCAGCTTCTGATTGCTTTAGCCCACTACAGAAAAGGAGAGAAGATGCAGAGTTTGCCATCGGTAAAGTATATAACTCTAAGTTTTAAAATAAAAATCCCCCTCCAAGTTGGTAACATTTCTGTCGGGTCGTTAAATGCCTTACATTATTAATCTTAAACAGTCTAGCCCTGAATTCTAAAGCAGGTCTTTTTCTTGTCCACTGCCCAGGACTTCATCTAGCCTGCTTGGTCCTTTAGTAAATACTACTTCTCACTCGGTAGGCTCTCAGTCCTCAGATACAGAAGACAGGCACCTTGCGAAATTCCCACCCTCCTTGTTCCAAGTTGCTTACTTGATAGGCGCTCTTCAGGTCTTTCCACCTTTATCTATTCTTCGGCAGCCTCAAACTCCCAAACGTCACTGTACTATTTTAGGACGCTGGCTTCTGCCTGGGAAACCGTTCTGGGAGGGAGGATTGGCAGTGCCTTTCAGAAGGGACGCTGGTTGCTTGGCCTCTGTTTTTCCAGCCTTCCCAAGAATGGCCGGCCCCTTGAGACCTGGCCTTCCCGGTCGGGAGGGCCCTTATCTAACCTGGGCTACACCAGTGCCACTGCAGCTTTGAATAAAATGTGGCAAAGGACGAGGGGGCCAGACGCGGGCACATCTGCTGGAGTGCAAGCGTGGCCTGAGGCGGCCGTGGAGGACTGGTGTCCCTTCTGGAACGAAGGCCGTTTCGTGACCTGAGCCCAGAGAGGACACGGGATGCACACAGCCTGGCACCATGCGTCCGTTGGCTTGTCTGTTCCGTGACGCCTGAAGGGGCTGCACGTTTTATTAAGTGTGGTCATCCGTTCAAAGGTTTGCCTGGCAGGTCAATTTGTGGGGCAGTCAGATTTAAAAAGGGCATTTCCCCTAGGAATTAACGGATTTCAACGACATCCTAAAAATAGAATGCTGTAAATCCCCCTAAACTCTTACTGGATTTTGCACTTTACAGAAATGCTAGTTACGCCAAATAGATCTGATATCATAACAGCCCAAAGGTTCACAAACCCCCAACAGCTTAAAAGAGGACTCGTGAACAAAAGGAAGCCACACATCAAACCTGAGGGAACACGAGATCTGAAATGCCCGACCTGGGTTCCCAAAGTAGGCCACCCCGCCCCTCCTGTTACCTGTGCTGCTCATGGAGGGATTCCACCTTCATTAAAAAGTCATCGTTCTGATCTGGGATAAAATGACTATCGGAAAGATAGCCTGGATGATGAATGGAAGAATTATAGTCTCCAAAATGACCTATCAAGACAGAATGAGGAGGAAATTGCCTTTTCAGTATGGTCTGTATTCACAAGCATCGACAGCATCACAAGAAAGGCACTGGAAGCATTCTTCCGAGAGGTTCTACCACCACATGCAATAGAGCTTCTCGTTTGCTCCAGATTTCACATTTTTATCGGAACCCTATATGGGCTAAGTACTACCATGCAGGCTTCGGCTGAATGCTCTCCCTGAGGCCAGATGTTTGAACAGTCTAAGCTAGGTCCTGTTCTAAACCCACAATGTGGTGAGCACAGCAGGTGGTACCGTACCCCTGGATACAGACATAGAAGGGAGCCCACTCAAATACGCCACACCCTCTATGCCGGGCACTGTGCAGATGGACTCTCTACTACCCCAAGGTGATTATGACACTGGACCAACCTGCTCTAAAACAATGGGTGTGGGCAGAAAAGAGGTCATGATGACCTGACTACTCTCTGCACCTTGACCGACTCCCTGGAATTTGGAGAAGTGTGGAAGAAATGGAACCAGGATGTGTTCGGAGGCACAGTGGGAGGGTGGGGCATGGCATGAGGGATGGGAGTCGGTGGGGCTGTTGGTCTGGGCCCTGGCAAGGCTGAGGGCAGAGTTCTTGGGAAGAAGGAAAACTTCTTAGGGGAGTCCGGGAAACACTGGGAACCTGCAATTACAAAGGGAAGAGGAAGGGGGCCTTCTAGAGGGATTACCAGATGCATCCCTGGTCCAAACAGCACCTCTCCCTCAAGATCCTTGACTGCCATTCTACAAACATGATTCATTGATGTCTAAGGTGTTATAGGTATTCCTGAGAGTGGTGCAGTAGCCAACCTTTACAAGCGTACATGGCTGCCCTGAGGATTCAAACCATCTGGGTGTCTGGACTGTGGAGACTGGGAAAAAGACCCTGGGTGGAACAGCCAAGGATCTGGCTGGGGGACCCAAGGACACCTGCTTCCCTTCTCCAAGTTCAGTTTTTCTGGCTTTATAAAAACAGGAGAAAAACAAGTTCTAGTTCTGATGGATAATTTATCTAGTATTTCATTTTCTTAATGAGGCACTTTCATCTTTTTCTTAAAAATATTAACCTTGATCTTTCCAAAGGTTTCGATGAATTCTTCCTGCAGCTGGCCTCACTGCCAGGGGGCTTCTGAGCACTGACGTTCCACAGTACCCATTCGACACAGATTTCTAAATCACACAGCTCCTTCTGTGTCACAAGGATGGGGACTGGGAGAAGCTGCGGTGATGCTTCACGGCCAATCTCAGAAGGGAAGGAGAGGACCCGGGGAGCTGCTTAGGGGGATTTCATCACAAAGATGAGAGGAGAGACACAAGCATGTCTTTCTTTACATCCATGTGGCCCTGCTCCCCCTCAGTTGCCATCACACATAAGAGCTGCCCTTTGAGATCCACACTGTAATGAAGGGATCTGTTTCCTCCTTACAGTCTTCCCTGAGGGCTGGGAGCGAGGCAGACTCATCTGTGGGGCCTAGCACCTACGCATGGCACACAGAAGGTGCTCATGGATGCAGTGCTTGGAGCTAACCCAAACAAAGGCTACTACAAAGTTCAATTTTCGAAGAGGAAGAGGGCAGAAAGCCAAATGATTTACGCAGGCAGACCTGGTCAAGGGGAGACCATAGGCTGTAAAGGCCAGCCAAATGCAGCTAAGCTATGGACAGAAATGTCAAGGCTGGATGATGTAAGCACAAGTGTGGCTTACAGCAAGTCTGTATGCGGTGAAGTGTACAACAGTGTGCATATAGGGAATAATTTAGATGCCTTGACAGAGTTCCCAATGAGGAAAGCCTGAGAAAGCCTTAAAATTACCTTGCGTAAATTCATTTTAAAAGGGAAGAAACAAATTAAGGGAAGAAACTGGTCCACAGAAGCCACTTTCAGCAGTCGAGACCAGAACCCAGGTGATCCATGCCCCAGCTAGTGCTCCCACCATCCCCACCAGCCTGCCTACCAGGTCCGAGCTGCTGCTGGCTGGCCATCTGCTGAGGACAGTGGTCACGGCCCCAGAAGGCAGCCAAATGCTGCAAGAGATTTTCCTGAGCCTCGAGCCAGAGTCCTATTGAATTCTACTCTGTTGGTTTCATTAGCTCATAGAGATCCTCTTGGATCTTGATTTGGTTATCCATATTAGCTAACAAGTCCCAACCCCTGGGCCCTTCTACGAACATGAATAGCAAGGCTGTCTTTACTCAAGTCACTGACAAACATCTGAACATGAATGACCAATGAACCTTCGTGTAGGGTGGTTTTCCCTTGAAATCTTAGTCAGCTACTCTGTGCAAAGTGCTATGCTAACCACTAGAGGGACACAAAGTCAAACAGTCATCTGCAAACACTCGGAAGGCAAAGGGAGGTTCCCATGATGGTTTCAAAGCCATGGACCCATTAGATGCTCATGACAACCCAGTGACAGACATTGCTTTTATTACCATGAAACAGTTAAGGGAAGGGAGACTCAAGGAAGGGACCTGCCCACTTTGCCCAGCTGGTAACTTGGAGCCTAGACTCTAACCACAGTCCATACTGTTCATCTACTTACTATACCACATACCCTAACCTCCAGAGTAATACACTTTCCTATTTTTGGAGAAGCAACACACGCAAAAGCTAATTATAGCAGGAAGAAAAGGAAATGAGTGTTTATGTGGGAAGTACATTGTCTTAAGTCCCATGCATTCTTCTGGCTAATATTTTATATTGTGCAGGAAAGAGAGAGTATATTCTAGGCACTCAAATGTGCAGCATTTCAAGCTGTGAAACTGTTCTGTTGGGAAAGTCCTTTACATAATATATGCCCCTTACATGTTATTTATCCATCTCCCACTTGATCTTGGAGGCTTTTCTCAGGGGTCACAACTAAGAAGCTTTTCTGGACTTGCTCGCTTCTCCCCCACGCGGGATGGGGTGCATCCTCTGTGCTCACCCTCACTGCCAGCATCAGCTGGCCCACCTGTGCCTCCCCACCGGGCAGGAGACCCCTTGCAGAGAGAGGCCATGCTTTGTCTGTCCGTGCAACCCTGAGGCGGGTGCAGAACCTGCATGTAACAGAGGTCAACGGACATTATGGAGTAAATACACATTTCTAAAAATGTCATTCTTTGAGCCTCATCAGGACTTGTGGCCACCAGCAACCTGAAGTCTTTTCAGGTATTTGCCTACATTACTTTTTATCTAGTAAGAAAATGTGCCTTCGGTTTGCTCATCACTGGTAGGGTTTATCTCCCTATGACACACGTCTGTTAGGACAACCTGGTGAGATGTAGCAGATACAATTTAGATATCCAGCAGTATCTAAGAATTAATCTTACAGGAATGCATGCACAGAAGTATGAGGAAAAATACATGTGTACTTCCTCAGAGTGAAGGAATAAAGAACTTATACTTAGAAATGTTTGTCTGACGATCCATAATTTTATTAGCATGATAGTCATGCTAATATTTCCACTGAAACTAGTTTGTACTTTTTAGGTGCTAATAAATTCCTTTAGCCCCCAGCCTAGCATTCGTTTGCAGAGGGGGAACCTGACCACTGAAGCTTAGAATAGTTTTTTCTTATTTCGTTCTTATATTTTACTCTAAGTAGAGTTTATTGTTGTTGAACAACAGGCAGTTCTTTAGAAAGCTTTCTTCTGGGGAGACATGAAAACAGAGTGAGAGTTAACACTCACCATGCGCCAGGCACGATTCTGAGAGCTTTCCATATAATAACTCATTCCATCTTCACTACGACCCCATGAAGTAAACACTGTTATCCCCACTTGACAGATGAAGAAGCTGAGGCCTAGGGAGGCTCAGGGTCATGCACGTATGAGGGGAAGAGCCAAAACCCAGGTAATACGGCTTCAGGTGTGCTCTCGTCGACTCAGTTAACGGCAAGGGTCCAACTGTAGAGTTTCTAGTTATAGACTACTTCACACGTGTGATCTGACTCAAATAGTCAATTCTGAGTTGTCACAGTCACTGTCCTCACCTCCATTTTACAGAGGGAAAAATGTAAATTCAGGGAGGTAATATCACGTAAGTGGCAAATGGAGAAGCCAGGCTTAAAATTGAGTCTGGCTGCATCCAAAGCTATGTCCTTCCTAAAAGTGTTCCCAGCCCTCAAACCTCAAGCTCTAGCTGTGAACACCAAACTCACTCTGGGATGTGGCAAAGCTTGCTTCTTCAGCCGATCAGCCTGGCAGAGACAGAGGAAACGAGGTCTCGAGATCAGCAAGGATATAGGTCGACTGTGGCCACGTCATTTCCCACCTGGATGCAACATGGGTGGGTCTGTTCCAGTTGCATTGTAGGGAGAGGGGAACTTTCCAATCTACCCAGACCCACCACTGTGCAACCTCTTCTCAGTTTCCCTGAGAGGAAACTGAGAGGGAGGAGGTGCAGGCCATCTGGGGAGACTGATGCTAGGTCTTACCTGACTAGTGAGTAGGGTCACTGTTAAAAGTCTGTCTTCCACTTCCTGGTATCACGCAGGTGGGCAGGTAAGCTGGTAAGTTCCAGCCACCTTGCTCTTCACCTCTCCTATTCCTGATCCTTGAAGCCGGGGGTGTGGACAGACTTAAGGCCACCTCAGGAGTCCCTGTCAGCCTTCTCTTGCTATTTTGCCTCTGAGACCAAAGCAGAGTGAGTAATTTAGCCCCCACCTGCTCTGAGACCTGACCATCTTGCCCTCTTAGCCGCCTACCACACAGTCGGCCAAGAGGGTTAACAGGCCAAGATGGGGTGAGGCTCACAGAAAGGCACAGGGGCCTTCCTACGTCCTGGGCTCCCATGGAAGTCTGTCCGACTTCTACGTTAGTGTGTTGCCCGGGCACCACACGGCTAACTATGAAGGGGTACTTCGCCTTCCTTCAGGCTCGGGACCCTTTCCATCATGCACATGCGGCATCTACCACGGGGCCTGATGTGATATATACCCTCAACAAAGTTTTGCTGAATGAGTGATTTCTTAAGCTTAAACAGGCCTTGATGGGAAATTCCGTATGGGTTTTCTATCCAATGTGGCAGCCACCAGCAACAAGTGGCTCCTGAGCCCTTGAAATGTGGCTGGTCCAAATTGAGATGTGCTGTAAGTGTAAAATCTGGACTGGTTTTCAAAGACTTCACATGAAAACAAAATGTAAAATATCTGGTTAATTTTTTACATTGCCTCCATATGAAAATGATAATATTTGGGATATACTGGATTAGTTAAAATACTAAAGCTAATCTCACCTGTTTCATTTGCCTTTTTTAACACTGGGTGCTAGAAACTTAAAACAACGTTATGTGGCTCACATTTTATTTCTCCTGGACACTGGTGCTACACACCAACGAATGACCCATTAACTCTACTGAAACTCTAAAAACAAATTCCTAAGATCCTAAGAAAGTAGCACGAGTGGCCGCCAGCAAATTGCTTAACCGTGGGACTTGGTTTCTGTGTCTGTAAGAGGTGACTGGTAGAAATACCTGCCCCACTGGGGTTTGTTATGAGATCCAATACGTGAGCAGGGGTCTGCTTAATGCAATGTGTGATAGGTGACTTCTGTTGTATGGGCTCATCCACACCTTCCCGAACCAATATCCCCGGGCTGGCAGAGTGCGTCAGTCAGGGTGAAAGTGGGAGTACCCCGACAACCAGAGATAAGCTTGCCCAACGGGATTCCTGGGAAGAGGGGAAGTGATCTGGTCAAACGGGAAAGGCCAGTGACTTTCTTAATACATCAGTCAGAATAGTCTGTCCATCTGTGAAAGGCTCCCTTGGTGACTTACATTGTACGGCATAGGATGCTAGAACCACTGCCGAGTTAAGAGGGCAGGTTAACCTGTCGGGAGAAAAACATATTAGCAAAGTCACAAGAGCCAACAGCCTGAAACATCCATGATGGGGGACACCAGTCTTCTGTCTTAGATTAACCATTAAAAAACATCATGAATCATAATAAAGATAATTTTAGGATGTAACTCAAACAGTACACATAAATGTAACACTGAAGATTCACAACTAAAAGAGAACTTTGTCATGTTTAAAATAATACACATTAATACAAACACCATGAAGCTGGAGGCCTAATGCTGGCCAAGGTTTTGGCTGGTCAAGAAAGGTCAGGCTCATATCACTAAGAGGAAAAGTGAGAAAAATTATACTCTTAGATCAATGGGCAGCCTTCGTATCTTTCTAGTAAAGACGTGAGACTTTTCGTAGGGCTTTCTAACTAAATCCCTGACTTCTGCCACCTTTCTAGAAAGGTGACATCCTCTTAGATGGGAAAAAATAGAAAAGGATCTTAAAATTTTAAAACTCCTGTGAGTTCTAAATTACTTAGTAACAGTTACTTAAGATTCCTAAATCTATTTACCCTCCTGAAGCTTCCAATCTATAGGGGATGGTCTGTCCGCCTCCCAGTGTGCCTGCCACCTGGTAGAAATCCATGGATTAGACATTAGACTTGAGCTCCCTTCCCCTCAGGCTCACTGCCCTCCAAACACCCTGTTTCTGCCAATGACACCATCTCTAGCTTAGTCATACTTTGAATCCTCTGGTTGCTCCCTTCTCTCTGTCCAACCATGAACTCCACCATCTGCCTAGGAGCTCGGCCAGCAGACCTGGGCCAGGGATCCCTGCCAGCTGGAGAAATACACTGCGGAGGGGCTGACTAGAAGCAGTGCGAATGAAGGCTTGCAGGGTGGGGAGACACAGATTTTGAGAGCATTCTTCCCGGCAGCCCCGGGGGAAGTGGAGAAAAAGTGCTGTTTCCATGGCAGCTCCTGAAATTCCCAAGATGTGAGTCACCCCCATGTCTCTGACTAATCCGGTTGGCCAACGCAGGGTTCCCCTTCCTGTCTGTTGTGCTATGCGCTGTCCTGAAGCCGCATGAGAAGGGGCCTTCCCTATGTGAGGGGCCCCCAACTTTCCTCAAGTTACTAGGTGTTCCCTGCTAGAACTTCTAAACGATCTCTCCCAAGTTTGGAGCTACGTCCAGGGATATGCACCATCTGTTTGTTCATCTGGAGACCCAGAGCGCCCGTGGGGAGAGCAGACACCAGCCGCTCGCTCTCCTACCAAGATGGACTTCAAGGAAACCTCAGTCAGGGTCCCTGCTAGAGGCGGAGCAGGTGAATGGGACTCAGGGAACACCCGAGGAGACAGGCCAAGAGGGTTCCATCCACATGGAAGGAACAATCCTAGAATAAGCCAGAAATGAACATTTCCAAAGAATAGGGTAAATGCAAACTAAAAAAGAATGCTGAAAGTCTGCACGGCCATTCAATGTGGCCCCTAAAGAGACCCCTTTCTTTCCCTCTAGGCTTTGGGGTCTCCATCGGATGGCCAAAGTCACCTAGCTCAGCTGGAGGGAGAGCATGCCTTGGGAACTGCCCGCCACTGATGGCTCAAACAAGCCAGGGAGCCCCGGAAGAAGGCTAACCAGGTCCACCCCGTCTGTCAAAAGAGCCACAGTTACAAATGGCCAGACCCACCCTGACGTACCCAGGAAGTGTCTGGTGACAGGAGACCCTGTCCTGAGAGAGGTGGTGAAGGCCACCAGCACGCCTGATGAGGAATGCCAGGGATTTAAGGCAGGACGTGTCCCTCAACAGGTGTCACCCAAAATAACAAGGGGTATTGTGTTGGGAGAAGAAAAAAGGAAGACAGTCAATTCCCACTATGGGGAACACTGGACTGAGAGCTCCTGGGGGGTGAGGGTCTTGCTTTCTTTGACCAGCACAGCACAGAGCCCATCGTCTAACAAGTGCTTGAGAAATACTTGTTGGGAAAAGCAATTAGTGCGTAGGGGAGAGAGACAAGTTTCTGCTTCTGCAGGGGGCAGCCTGGACCCAGAAGAGGGATGGGTAATTTCCCTCTAGAGTCACCCTCACATGTGAGAAGGCTCACAGAAGGGGGAGCTCATTTCTGGGGGTGCTTAAGCAGAGGCCCAAGGCCTGTGGCTGTGCTAGGGAAGGGGCTCCTTCCTCCTCTGAGTGAGAGAAGAAGCTCAATTACAAAACTTCTCCCATTCTAGGAGCTCTGAACAGTCAACAGGTTAGGGCAGTCCAGATTTCAATATGTGTCTTGTTTCTAAATGTTCCTCCCCCTCCCCCACCCCCAGGATCTTCACGGCCCCGCCCGCAAACCTCCCTTCCATCTAGATGAAGCCCCCCCAGCCTCTTCCAGCCTTCCCACCCTTGCAGCTGCTCTGGCCACATGCCTTCTGCATGAACACCTCCAACAGCTCTCCTCTGCCTGCCGGACACAAGATGCCGGTCTCGCTTTGACATGAAGAGAGGCCCCCCCTTTCCCTTACTCTCCTGTAAGCCTCCAACATGTGCTTTTCAACTGGGACCAAGGTGCTGGGGCAGGGCAAAGCCTTCCAGCCTGCACTTCTCCTTCTAAAACCTCGTGGCAACTGGGGTCTGCACAGCCCATGCTGGTCCCAATCGTCTCACGGGCTCCTGTCTCACTGCCCCCAACCACATGGCAGGCTCCCCCTCACGGCGGCTTCTGAAGACCCTCCTTGGGGAGGGGGCTGGCAGGAGGAAAGAGGGAATGAGGAGAATGGGAATAAGCTGACTGTTTCTACCAGTTCACTGGCTGCAGGTTCTCCCTTAAGGAAAAGTCAGGATTTGTAGGAGGTAGCTCAGGGACAAGTGGTTTGGCATTTCTCATTCCTTCCTGAGCCATTTCAGATCCTTCCAGCCCCTGAGATGGTCCTGCCACACAAGACGTGCTGAATCACAGGCAGACACTCACATCTTCCAGCACAAAGTCTCCCAGAGAGAAAATGAATCATCTAGAGGTACTAAGGGGCTTGGAAGTGGACCAAAATTAGGCCTGACCTGTCTTCCTGAATGAAGCGTGTCTCACATTCTCCCTGTAACTTTTCTCAGGTCTTTACCAGAAAGATAACTGTATCTTTGCTAATAAAATTGAAACATGAAATGAAGTTTATCCATCCTCAGCTTCTCCAAATCAACACTGAGTTAAAAACAGATGTCCGGGAGCATAATGTTGTACAGGATGCTGCTTTCAACATCCATCCTTTGTTTAGATTTAATACTGTTTCCAGAAATACATGCTCATTAGATTAAAACCAGGAATTTTAGTGTCTGGCAACCGACAGGAAAAGAAGAATGTGAAATTCTCATTACCTTCCTTCACAAATATCCATCTTCAGTTGTAAGAAATACAAATGCCTACGAAACAATCGTTTTTTATTAATGCATAATACTCAAACTGAGATACAAAAAACAGAGGTGATAAGTCAAAGACAAGGTTTGTACATTTGGAAAACAAGATACACGAACACACATTTTCGCCTGAAGTCTCGGGCACTCTTTTGTACCTTGCAAAGCTGCCCCTTCGGTAACAATGCTTCTGTGTGGCTGCTGATTTCCAGACAGCCTCACGCCAGCACATACCGTCCCAGGGATGGCTGAGCCCGCCAATGATCAGCCGGTGCTGTTGCAGGTGGACACCCCCACCCTGGACAATCCCCATCAAACTCGGGGCATCCGAGAGCACCAGGCCCCAGGGGCATCATGCACAGGCAGCCCCCCAGGTGCTGGGGGGCGGTGGTTCAGAACACACCCACATTCCCTCTGCATGAAGCTGCAGAGAGGAGCTGGGTCTGTGAGGACACTGCCTTGGCTGGGTGCAAACACCCAGCTGAGCTGTTTCCCGTGTCCTGGGAACTGTGGGTACTCCAGCAAAAGCATAAACATCAGTCAGCTACCAGCTGCCAGGACCTCTGAGCTGAATTCGGCACTTGCCCGTGAGCCACCAGCAATGTCAAAACCCAGGACCTGATTTGTGGGCAGTGCTCGGGAACCCACCCTGGGCCCCACACCCTGTGAATCTGTCCCCTGTCCAGGGACTGGGTAAGAGACAGCAGTAAGTGCTGCGCCGGCCACCAAGGGCCATGGAAAGCTTTATATTTAGGGATGTGGCATACACCCACTTGGCTACTAGCTCCCACTCCTTTTTAAAGCCCAGATTCAAATGGGATAGACATTCCAGTGTCTGGCCAAGAGGACAAAAGGGAAACTTCTTGAAATATAATACAGATGCAGCAGAAGTGTTCTGGGGCAGGAGAGTGATCATTTGGCAATCTGAAACACATGCGGTCTCCTTAGTCCTTCAAGTTTATATGTCCCAAGGTCAAGGTGCTGGTGTTCTGAGACATGAATGCTTCACTTGGCATTACAACCTCCTCTCTGCACAGATCTGGGCTGGGTGCAGGGAATTCATAACGTACTGCCTCATTTCAGCCTCCTACCAGCTCTGAAGTAGGTACCACCACCTCCCTTTTCTGAGGCAACAAGACATTCAGTTTACATGGGGTCAGTTAGATCTTATTTTAACCTGGACACTCATGCTATGAAAAAACCTGACTATGCTACAAATTTCTTATACATCTAATGACTTCAGGCTTAGGGTCAATTTCCTAACTCTGATATCCTTATGTAGCCTGTAGTTATCATCAACTCCCCTCAACGTGTTGAAGACCAGCATTGAGACACCATGTAGCATACATTTGCCGATTCATGCTTACTCTGTATTGGAGACTATCTTTTTCACCTAGGAGAACATCATCAGTCCTTTCTAGTTTGTTCCTATGTTTATCCAAGCTGACATGCAACCAGAATTAAGTGTTCTCTCCTCCTACAATAGTACTGGGAGGAAGCAGACAAGGGAGAGAATCTGGATAATCTGATGGTAAATCTGGACCTCCAGTGACGAACCAGGCTAATTGGTGTATCTTCCTAGGGATAGAAATGAGAACACAAACCTGGACATCACCATTCATCAAAGGTTACCTTGTCTGAGTCAACCTCATGACATCATACAAAGAGGTTGTCATAGTGGAAGGAGGCCCAAATTTAGGGGATCTCCTGGGGATCCTGAAGGAGCCTCGTTTTGAGACTGCCAGTAAATGAAATTCTGTGTACAATGACCTAAATTTATCGGGAATA
This sequence comes from Mirounga leonina, assembly GCF_011800145.1. Taxonomy (NCBI): domain Eukaryota; kingdom Metazoa; phylum Chordata; class Mammalia; order Carnivora; family Phocidae; genus Mirounga; species Mirounga leonina. The sequence goes on along the minus strand of NW_023270433.1, from coordinate 23,060,859 downwards.
GCAGTTGTGGAGGCTTCCAGTCAAGGAGAGGTCTAACAATCAGAATAAAAGAAAATCATGCAGGGGCGCCTGGGTGGCTCAGTCGTTAGGCGTCTGCCTTCGGCTCAGGTCATGATCCCAGGGTCCTGGGATCAAGCCCCGCATCGGGCTCCCTGCTCGGCGGGAAGCCTGCTTCTCCCTCTCCCACTCCCCCTGCTTGTGTTCCCTCTCTGGCTGTCTTTCTCTCTGTCAAATAAATAAAACCTTTAAAAAAAAAAAAAAAAAAAGAAAGGAAATCATGCAGAAGAGATGTCAGCACACCTGACTCAGAAATGTAAAAGTCCACTCCTAGAGTATATCCCATCCATGATCTCAACTTCACAAAAAAAGCAACGAATGCCTCCCCAGATTTTAGAAAACAAACAGAAAACAACAAATACTACTTTCTCTGACACTTGAGAGCTGAACTTCTTTAAAGATTTTTTTTTAAATTTATTAGAGAGAGTGAGAGAGAGAGCGTAAGAGGGGGTAGGGTTAGAGGGAGAAGCAGACTCCCCGCCGAGCAGGGAGCCCGATGCGGGACTCGATCCCGGGACTCCGGGATCATGACCTGAGCCGAAGGCAGTCGCTTAACCAACTGAGCCACCCAGGCGCCCTAGAGAGCTGAACTTCTTTAAAAGGAACTTACTTTTGGATAGGCTACAGAGGTGGGGCTGAATAGGATACTGTGTGTCAGGAATATAAGCAAAACTCTAAGTTAAAAAAAAAAAAGACCTGTGAATTAATGGTGGAAGTCTAGCTCAGCATAAGAAAAAGATCTGGCAGTCCTGCCTGCCCACAAGCTACACAGGAGCCATGTGGGCGGCTGCTGCAAAGACTCCTGTTACACTGAAAGCTGGTGCCCCAAATCCCAGGAGGTGACAGCCGCACTGCACTCCAACCTTGGGGCTACCGTCCACCTTAAGTTGGGAGGTGGGGTGGTAGGGTCAGGTTATCAGTCCTGAAGCAGTGAATTCTAGCGGAGATACTAACAAACTGACTTTTATCTTGGACTTAGGGAAGAACAAAAATTCATCTATTACTCATCTTGTGCCCAAATATGCCTCTCGGCATCCCCCACCCACTGCATGATTCTACCACCAAGCATGTCTAATTCCCCTTACCCGTGACGGCCCTTACAGATCTCAAGGCAGCCTGCTTCTCCCCAAGTCCTCCCTCCATCCCAAACCTCCTACATTTCCTCAAATGTCCCTCAAACGACAGGGAGGCTCAGCAGGAGGATTTTGTTGGCACCCAGAGGTGGTGAGCTTCTCTCCGGTGGGGTAGGGAAGTGGATGCCCAATGACCAAGAGGGGCCCTGGAGAGGGACTCTTGGGTTAGGCCAGCCCTAGTAATCCCTCCACTCAAGTTCTTTGTTTGGAGAACTCTGACAAGCCCGCTGGTCACCACACCCCTCTGGTTCTAGGATCACAGGGGGCAGACAGAACCAAGGGTGACAATCACTAGCTTAGGCAGGGCGGTTCATACATACTAGCTGGAACCTATCAGTTGCTCAAAAATTTAATAGGTCACAACTGGCATTTTAAAAGAAGGAAAGAGAAAACAGAGAACTTGAGAGTGCTCTGCGCTTCCTCTTGGTTTATTAAATATTTGCTTCTGTAATGTCTATCTGGACTGCATTGTGAAGCAAAATATATTTTTGCTGTGTGGTTGTGATTTAAAAATCCACTGGTTAAAACCACACACGTGTACCCACACACACTCTTATCATAACGTTTTTAAAGCATCCCTTGAACAGAACTTGATATTTTGTAATGGCCTGGGGGAACTCTGGTAGGGTGATTTCTATAGATGTCGCCCCCTGGGTCCATCCGCTCAGGAGCTGAGCTGTTGCACTAACCCCTTAGTCCACCGGCATGAGGAACCATTATGGGGAAAACTCAAAACATCATGTGAACTTCCCATGGTAGCCCAATGAGCCCCACGGACATCTCTCACTCTGGCTTAAAATTCAACTGAACAGTAAACACAGTCAAATCTCTGATGTCTGCTATTGTGGAGGGAAGAGGTGCACAAAGAGGGCAAAACAGAATAACAGACTAATATTTAGCCTTTAAATAAACGTAACTAAAAGTTAAAATGTCATCCTGTGATTACCTTCAAAAACAAAACAAAGCAAAACAAAAACAATATTCAACGCCTGAGTTAATGTCACCTTCTTGGTGATGGCTTCATGGGCACAATGAACACAGGAGTCAATATTCCTGAACATCCATTAAGTTTTGTTTTGTTTTTTTTCTGATAGAGAAAAAAACCTCTGGAAGTTTCCCTCCCTATGAAAAATAAACATATCATTAATAAAAGGGCTCAACGTTGCCATGGAGGAGAGAAATTCGAGGCAGGGTCGCTGTTCAAACAGCAACAACCTTCCTGTGCCCGCCCCCTCCATTCCAAACCCTGTTCCCCACCCAGAAACAAGGGCCAGGACCTACGCCAAGCCCTGAGGGGTAAACAATCCTATCTCGGCTCTCTTTCCCTTATCTGGCTCACATTTTGCCTGCACGGCCTGATTCACCCAGGAGAGAAGCTGCTCCAGCTTGCATTCCTTTCTATTTCTACCAACTGGGGATCTGGTGGAGAATGCTCAGTTCAGACACCTCTTGTTATCCTAAAGAGCCTCCGTTCTAGCCCCACAGAGATATCGTGTTATTTGATGACACGACCGTCTCAGCAAACTGGTCTCCCAAACCCCTGCCCGCATAGCAAATGAACAAGTGCTTTCTTTGGGTGCCCGCAGGCTCAATGGGCAGGAGGGGTTGGGGTGGTGGGAGAGGTAGGAGGAGGTGGATGACGCAGTGGGTTCCAAATGGCACCAAATAAGGAAGTAAGTAGGCCCCAGACAATTAATTAGCTGATGAAAATTTCAGTATGTACCCCTCTGATTTTTACTTGTTTCATAACCGCTGGTGTGGTTATACCCAAAGAAGTGTACGGCCACAGTGATAAGATAAAGAGTACATTTTTAGTGGTTACCCATTTTTATATACTACAAAGGAAACTTTAAAAAAATGTTATTACCTGGTTTGTTCTTCCTGTAGTGTGTTGGGATCAGGTATAAAAAATCTTACTCGAAAATGCAGAGTACAGGGGAAACCTCCTACAACATTTTTCAAAAACAAATTTAAGTTTTCCTTTTAAAAAAGTCAATGCAGGTAAGCGGCTACTCTCCCGTAAGTGATGCATTTCTTTCACCAGACCACAGCTTTTTTCATCAATAAACGGACTAATTTCAAAAAAGGAGTGCACAAGATCATTGTTTAGAAATCTCCAAGTCTGCAAAGTCAGATATTTTGCAACAGAATGAGGTACTATCCCCTCCCTACTACAGGTTTAACTTAGGGCTGTGTTCAAACAATGCACTCCTTACCTGTATCAGGAATTTTAAAAATCCTTAAATCAACAGATTATACAGCATTCATAAAGAAATAATCCCACAAAGATAGCGACTTTATACTTTTCCCAAACATTTTCACATACATTCTTGAACTTAAACGTCACCATGATAATAAGCAGGTTAGGCTGATCTTGATGGGCTGTTTTACAGATAAGCCAACAGGCATAGAGCCTTGCCTTCAGTTGCAGGGCTGATGACCAAACCAGAACTCAAGCACTGAGGTTTTTGATTCCGCTATGCCCCATCTCAATCATTTTGATACTGGGAAACAGTTCATACTTTTAATGCACAGTGAATTCCCAAAGTGATGAACATACTAGCAAATATTACACAATTAACATACTCAAATATGGCTTTATGCAACGATACCAAGAGTCAATTTGCTTGTAGAGATAAAATTAGCCCATTTCTTTTCCTGGATATGGCAACAGGAGATCAGACTGTGTTGCTAAGATTCCGTGCTCTTCTTCAGGTCAACTTTACCCCTCTCCATTACTCAGTAAATGTTCACTGGCCCTGTCTATGTGCTCAGCACTTTGCTGCTTCTGAAACTCAAACCTTCTCCACCCTGCTCCTCACTGATCCTGCCACGGATCTGCCGACCTCACCCTTCCTCTCTTTAGTACCCTCCGTCAGCGTCAAAGATATGAGGGGCGTGTGTGCGCCTATGAATGTACCTCTGTACAGTTGCCTGGGTACCAGTGGGTGGCGCTGTAACTTGGTACAGTCTGACCACCTGCACGGCAGGGGACAGCTCAGTCTTCCCACTGCCTTGGGATATCCTTTCAGCTCCGCTGCTCACCATAACTTGTCACTGTATGTCTCAGGATGTCTTTGTGCACCCAGAGCATCCCATCATATGCTCAGAACTAGCCTAGAACCATCACTCTCATCATCTACATCCCCACACTTGGCTGTCAGCTCCTTGAGGGCGGGGTCCAAATCTGATTTGGACCAGATTCCCAGAGCTTAGCCCAGTGCGCTGCCAAAATCTGAGCTCAGGACACATCTCCTGAATGAATGAGTTAGTGACTATAACTATAGTCTATGGACTCAGTGCTCTGAGAATTCAAATGGGGGGCAGGTATTTATCTGCACAGTGGCTCTGCAGCTCCCCATGGGTAGGTAGTTCTGACTGCTATGGGAGGTAAGGGCTTGGAGGCCCAGGCTCCACGTGAGGGCCTCCAAGTGAACGACCATGGTTCCTTGTCTCTACTCCTTCCCATCCAGGTGCTGGGACAGGTGGGGGGAGGTAGCATACGTGTGTGTCCACTTGTGTGAAATCCACGTGCTGTTTACCCCTCAGCCATTCACTGGCCACCTCCTATGGAGGGGGTGCATGGTAAGGAATGCAGAGAAAATGTGGCAAGCACTGTTCCCTGAAGGAGCTTGCAGTTTCCAAGGAAGATTAAGGCAGGCAACTATGAGATGAAGGAGAGTTACAACAAATGTAAGGGAGGGTAAGAGGCATGGCTTCTAATAGAAGAGATGCGAGTCTGAGTGGCTAGGAAGAACAACAAGATTTGGATATAGGGAAGAGGGAAAAGCATTCCAAACAGAAGGAACAGACTGAGGGCAGGCACAGAGGAATGTGTGCAGGCTGGCAGGTCAGTAAGGTTTGTCTGGGGCAGCAGGTGCATAAAGGGGAGCACAGAGTGCAATGCGGGAAAACCAGGCTGAGAACAGATCTGGGCAGAGGGTGGGGCAGGGCATGCTGTGAAGCCCTTCCTAACTGGGAGTTACAATATGGCACTGGGGCCCACTCATGGCTGGGGAGCAGTATGTTTTATCTGTGATATTACCTACCTATGCCTTAGGCTCCAGGGGGAGGGAGTGTGAGTGCGTGCGTGCGTGCATGCGTGCGTGCGTGTGTATGTGTGTATGCACGTGTCTTTCCCACCTTGACTCTCACACTGGGCTAAGAAAGGCCATCCTCCTTCCCTTGTAAGAAGAAAGTAGGTTCCTGGGCTCTTGGCTGCCTTCTTTTACCTTTCCCTTTCCTGCTCACAGCTGGTGAGGGCTCATCTGGAAGCATCTCTGCTCACTGAGAAGTCAGACAGGGGGAAGTCGGCTCACTCACATCGCCTGGACCACCTGGAATCCAGGTCCCAGATGTTACAAGCACACTGATGGTTAGAGGAGAGAAATGGGCTAGGATATACTAACACCCCGTGTTCAACTGAAATGAGAAGGTCACACTCACCTTTTAACTGCTTCCTGATGGGTTTGCTTGATTCCAGCCATCTCTGTTGGGTAAGAAAACATAAGCTATAAGATCAAACCATGCAGGAGTCCAGCATGTCTTAAAGGGATGGTACTCACAAGAGAGTCTACTGAGTCATCGCCATGCTGCAAACCAAAATACTCCTTTTCAGTCACACCCAAGTGGTTGTATGCCATATCCAGAAGAACTTGACCGGTATCTTGTTTCTAGGGAAAAAAAAAAAGTGTCTAGTAGGCAAATGTTTAAAATGAATCAAGAACTGATAGTTAAACACGTCTTTATTATAGGGGCGCCTGGGTGGCTCAGTCAGTTAGGCAGCCAACTCTTGTTTTTGGCTCAGGTCTTGATCTCAGGGTCCTGGGACTGAGCCCCGCATCAGGCTCCACACTCAGTGTGGAGTCTGCTTGAGGATTCTCTCCCTCTCCCTCTGCCCCTCCCCCTGCTCACACACATGTGCTCTCTCCCTCTCAAATAAATCTTTTTTTTTTTTTTAAAGATTTTATTTATTTATTTGATGGAGAGAGAGACAGCGAAAGAGGGAACACAAGCAGGGGGAGTTGGAGAGGGAGAAGCAGGCTTCCCGCTGAGCAGGGAGCCCCATGCGGGGCTCGATCCCAGGACCCTGGGACCATGACCTGAGCCAAAGGCAGACACCTAATGACTGAGCCACCCAGGCGCCCCTTTTTTTAAAGGATTAACAAGAATTGACGCTTGGGGTGCCTGGGCCTGGGATCAAGCCCCGCATCGGGCTCCCTGCTCAACGGGAAGCCTGCTTCTCCCTCTCCCACTCCCCCTGCTTGTGTTCCCTCTCTCGCTGTGTCTCTGTCAAATAAATAAATAAAATCTTTAAAAAAAACAAACAAGTGTTGATGCTTAATCAACTGAGCTACCCAGGTGCCCCAATAAATAAATCTTTTTAAAAAAGTATTGTGGGCAAAAAAGGAGTTAAAACATTTAGAGATTTTATGCACACTCATACCTCACAGTAAGAAATGCTTTAATAAATGTCATGTCAAGAAGTCACATGGTACAGGGGCGCCTGGGCGGCTCAGTTGGTTAAGCGACTGCCTTCGGCTCAGGTCATGATCCTGGAGTCCCGGGATCGAGTCCCGCATCAGGCTCCCTGCTCTGCGGGAAGTCTGCTTCTGCCTCTGACCCTCCCCCCTCTCATGTGCTCTCTCATTCTCTCTCTCTCAAATAAATAAATAAAATCTTTAAAAAAAAAAGAAGAAGTCACATGGTACATATGGGAAGTAGGGCTAAGAAGAATCACATATGTACGATTTAAGACGGCATGGTTTCATTTTCTAAGACCTCTTCCTTCCCCTTAGCTGAGATTCCCAAGTGATGTCTGAAATGGAAAATGAAGATACCACAATGAGAGTAAACTTTCCATGACCTACCCATGGATTATCCACAGCAAAATGCTAATCCCACACCAGTTTGTTGGCGCCTTGGGAGTGACGGAAGTGTATACAGGCAACAACTCTACTAACAGTGTGAAGGAAGATGGCTAAGCACATGAAAATGCCATCCTAAACACCCTCAAAGTGACTTGGTATGTGACACCCAGGGGGATTATCTGCCTCTCTGCTCCCCGCCATCTGAAGTGAGAAGCCAGTGGAGACATTCAAGCACCCTTCACGTCCAGAGCAGGACTCAGCCACCATCACCACTCAGTGCTGGGCGTGGGGACAGAGCCACAGGACGTGTGCTAGAGAGGCCAGGTGTGGAAGCAGTGGCCGGAACGTGGTATGTGTCAAATGCTGGAATACTCAGGGCACGATAAACGCACAGAGGACAACACAGACAAGTGGAAGCAGCTGCGGACCTGGTCTTGGGGGGCGACAGGGCTGAGTGGCACCGCTCCCCTCCAGGTGAAATTAAGAAAAGGCATTTTAAGCACAGGGCCTGGCACAAAGACACAAAGGAGGTAGACAGCATGGTGCCTCTGTGAACTCGCAAATTCTCCTTTATCAGGCCGACTTCTCAGGAATCCTGTGAACCAAACCATATGACTTAAGGACAATAAGACGCAGAAATAGACTATATAGGACAAGCAAAAGACAGCTCCTTTTCTGAGTGCTTGAGAGCAGATAATGTACCTGGAAACAGGCCACAGGGACCAGAAAGAGGAGAATTAGGGAGCTGTCAGGCCCCCTTCTGCAGCCTCTTCTTTGGTGGGATATTGTATTGTTTGGTCATAAGTGTGGGAACATGAGACATGCCCATTTCCCTGAACATATCCCCCCTTCCTGCCCTAGGGCCCTGCACCTGCTACTTCCTCTACCCAGAACAGCTTCCTTCACAGAGGGATCATCAGAGTGTAGAAAAGATGGCCCGGTCCGCATAGTCCAAGTTAGGAGATACTCTCCTGGTGCGTCAAAGAGCGATCAGTTCCCCTTGTTAAAATTTCTACAGGATTTTATATTTAAAATGTAAATAACTACTGAACATCCACAACAAGCCAGATGTGATACTATGTGTACTTTTTATATATAATCTCTAATCTCTGTAGCTACTTGTGAAGTCATCACCAGCATCCCCTTGGCTGTGAGCAAAGAGAGGCCCTGGGATGGTCTGTCCACCTGCCTGACTCCAGTCTGTTGGCTGCCAAAGCCTGCATGTCCCCACCGCACTGCATATCCCCTTTAGAGTGTGAAAATCACCCATTCTAGTATATTCTGCCCAACTTTCCCAGTTCTCAAAAGGAACTTAAATATACTAAAGGACACATTTATAAAGAACAAGCCTCCCAGCCCAGTTCCCCACCAATGAGAGGTCATCTTGGCTGCGCCAGGTCACTGTCCATGACCGGCTTGCTCCTTGGGCCAGGCTAAGAACAGCTGATGCCCAGGCCACCTTCCTGATGAGGCCCCCTCCAGCTCACGAGATGGTGGTGTAGACTCCGGAGTTGGTGCCAATGATCCCTACAAGTAGAAAATCTAAAGCGAATGGGATTTAAGCTGCCACCAGACCCTCAGATTCAAGTTCAATGTGAGTCAGCTTTGACCCGACTGCTGGAGGCTTGGGGAAGCAACACATGAACAATGGTGTTCACGACCAGGAATGACAGGGCACCTGCTGAATGCCAGGCTGTGTTCCAGGATCATCACTCTGGGCAGGCGCTATCCTTATCCCTGTTTACGGGGCTCATCACTCCTCCTTCAGGAACTTCTTACCTGGGATTCTCCTCCCTCCCAGGATAGTCTGTCCCCATCTCCTGGAGTGCCTGTTTCTTGTCTCTCAGACCTTTCAAAACTGAACCTTGTTCGCTCCTTCTGTGTCCTCGCTTCTCAGGTGACCTCATCCAGTTTCGTAGCTTGCAATACCATCTCCACCCTAGTAAGCCCCCCATGTGTATCCCAGCCCAGACCCTTCTCATTTGTACAGTGATCACCGTCTCTATGTGGATGAGTAACAGGCACCTCAAACTCAACGTGTCCACAACAGAACCCCAAACCTGCCCTGCTTACCGCTGTTCCCATCTCTGTCAAATGCAACTCCGTCTTGCCAGTTGCCCAGGCCAACTTGAGAGTCACCATGAGGCCTCTTTCACATCCCAAATTCCATCTGTCAGCAAACCCCACAACCTCTGCCTTCAAAAACAGTTTCAGACTTGGTTTACTCTTAGCTACTACTTTCACATTACCACCACACTGTCCAACCCTGCTCCTCCTTTCCCCTGGGCTGTTATAATAGTCCCTTAGCCCTTGCCCCCCAGAGTCTACGCTGACAGAGCATCCAGAATGGTACTTGAGTCAGATCATGTAAGGTCTCTGCCCAGACCTACCAATGCCCTCTGCCTCCCTCAGAATAAAGCCAGTGCCCTCGGGATGACCTATAAGGCTCGCCACAGTCTCCCTGTCTACCTGACACCAATTACCTCTGACCTCTCTTGCTACTCTCCCCCTTGCTCATTCCACTCCAGACAAACTAGCTTCCATACTGTTCTGCAACTACACTGAGTGGGATCCTGCCTCAGGACCTTTGCACTGCTATTTTTTTACCTGGAATGTGCCTCCCCTCCAGAGAATCACATGGTTCTTGCCCTCACTTCCTTTAGGTGAGGTTTTCCCTGATCACTTCTGTAGCAAGACAGCCCCGCCCCTGTCCTGCTCTGGCACTCTCTACCCTCCTCATCCCACTTTATTTTTCTTCTAAGCACATACTGCCTTACAAAGTATACATTTCTTTATGGTCCATTTCTTCACATTAGGATGTGAGCTTTGAAAGGCCAGACACCTCGCCGTTTCATTCACTGCTGTATTCATTATACCCAGCATGAAGCCTGGCACATAGTAGGTGCTCAGGAAACATTTGTTGGATAAACATTCACATTCTTGTCAGGAAGAAGATAAATAGCAAAGGAAGAGCTCCCAAACCGACAAAGGAGCCAGTCATATACTGTCAGTTTACAGCCTCTGGAAGAGACACCTGTGACCTTTTCGGAGCACCCACCATGCTGTGACTTCATGCAAACCGCCCTCTCCTCCTGGCTTCTTGGCCAAAAAAGGCCATAGTGAGCTGGGGTCAGCAGGAGGCAAACTTAGGGGTGGGATGGAAGACCCCGGGGCCAGTTATTATTACCCTTTCCAGTCCTGTGGCCTTCTGTTACCCCCTAGTTGTTTCCTACCCAGTCTTCTCTTTCTGACCCCTTCCTTGCACACCGAACTTTCCAGCCTGGGGCAGATGATGGCAGCCGGTCCAGAGGAGGTGAGAGATACGCAGAGGGCATTGGCCTAAGCACTGCCCGGGGTAGGGCAGGGCAGCGTGGACTGCTATGGTTCAGGCATCTTACTGCTGGCCTGAGATGGAAGCCGTGTTTCCAGTCCTGCCTCTGTCGTGGGCTTGAGGTGGGAGACGCCAGGCTCTCTCTGAGCCCTGCCATCTATGAGTGGAACCGTCTCGCCACCCTCCAGATCGGACCCATCCCCTCACGAGTGTTATAAGCACCTGCTGTGTGCCTGGCTCAGGACCAGGCCCAGGGGAAATGACACTATTCCTGTCCTCAAGGAGCTCACGGTTTAAAGAAATGAAGATGTCACAGAAGAAGTAACATCAAAGGGTCTCTCAGTTCGTGTCACCAAGAAGAGGGGTTCCGGAAGACACTCCAGGTGAACAAGAACGTGGGCAAAGTTTTTAGGGTTATTTCCAGTCCAATCTCAACATACAAGATCTGAGATCTCTTGCTTTCATTTTATTTTATTTTTTTAAGAGTTTATTTATTTATGGGAGAGAGAGAGAAAGAGAGAGAGAGAACACGAGCAGAGGGAGGAGCAGAAGGAGAGGGACAAGCAGACTCCGTGCTGAGTGTGGAGCCCAATGCGGGGCTCGATCCCAGGACCCTGAGATCATGACCTGAGCTGAAATTAAGAGTTAGACGCTTAACCAACTGAGCCACCCAGCGCCCCGCCCCCCAAGCTTTCATTTTAAAGTAGTTTTCATCTCTTGGTTTATAAAATGAAGAAAAATTATTTCTTAGTGGCATTAATTCAGAAAAAAATTAAATTTGGAGAACTTACATTAGCTTTAAAGGTCTGTACCAAGCCATCTAGAAAGCGGATGCTGCAGACGACTTCGGATCGAGTTTTCTCTTTGGGTAATTCTGAGGTGCGTATGTTATTAATTCTTCCACCCAACGCACGTAACCGGGAGGTCATAACTATCGCTGAATAACCTGTAACAGAAGGTATACCTGTTAGCTCTCTAACGTGCAAATTACCCGTTACATGTGGATGCTCCTCACAGTCAACCCATCCCTTGCCTGCTTTGACCCTCATAAACTGAAGAACTCACAGATAAATGAGAACCAGATAACACACCATGTTTCCATTTGAGTTTTGACTTCTAAGTGCCTCTAAGCAAAATTTATTGCTCAATTATAACATGTTAATAGAATTATATGGGTTATTTGTGTGTTTTATCTCCCTGGTCTAAATCTAATTTATATTTCCCAGGCTTTTAATTTTTTATACTTTTAAAAATATATATATTTGTGTATTCTACTCCTATTTTTTATTTTTTGACAGAACTAAATGTGGTATAAAAATTGATCTAAATACGAAGACACTTATTGGTAAAATAAACTATGTTAAATAACTTATATTCATTAAAAGACACCACTTAAAAGTAAAGACAACCCACATGGACACTTGCAATATGTGTATACAAAGAATATATAAAGAGCTCCTGCAAATCAATATGAGAAAAACCAAGCAATCTGGTAGAAAATGGGAACCACATTAGTTGTCAAAAAAATGCAAATTAAAACCCACAAAGTAATAGTACCACATACCCACCAGAGTGGCCACAATGAAACCTGACAAAACCAAGTGTCGGCCACAGAGTGCACCAACTGGAACTTAAAGGCACTGCTGGTAAGAATGAAAACTAGCACAACTGTTTTGGAAAACTGTTTGGCAGTATTTACTAGAACTGAACATATGTATACTCTGTGATGTAATTCCACTCCTAGGCATATTCCCAACAGAAAAATTTAGATCTATCCACTAAAAGACATGCATGAGCATTTTTATAATAGCCCCAAACTGGAAAAGACTCCAATGCCCATCAAGAGAATGGGGAAATTATGGTAGAGTCCTACCACACACAACTATACAGCAAAGGAAATAAATGAACGACCATTAGGCCAAAAACGAATGGATTCTTCTAATGTTATGTTGAACAAAAGCTGCCAGATACACCAGATTACCGACATCATGAACCCATTTACATAAAGTGCAGAAACAGGCAAAACTGATCAATGCTAATAGAGGACAGAAGCATGGTTACCACTGTGTGAAGTGATGAGGGGTGGGTGTTTGTGTGTGTGTGTGACGGGAGTCTTCTGGGATGCTGATAATACTCTATCTATTGATCTGGGTATTGATGATACTGGTGTATTTACTTTGTGAAGCTTCATCAAGCTCTATACCTGTGTACTTTTCTATCTATTTCAATATCAGGTTCACTTAAAGTAACACGTGTATGCAGAGGGAGTTAGTTTAAAATCCAACTATGGTGTGTATTCAGGGAATGGTGAGGAAAGAGGTTTTCCCAGCGAATGTAATTGTAGAACGGTAGACTAAAAAAGACCGAGGAAGTGTGCAACCGAGCACACGGTCGCAGCGTGCAGGCAGGACAGCCACAGGTCTGGGCTAGCTCCTCGGCTTAGGGAATGGACAAGGTGTAAATCTAACGAGGCTGGATGGAAGAACAGATAAAGACGAAGGACTTCAGTGCAATTTAATGTTCTTTCCATTAATTCTCTGTAAACTTTCTATGATGAGCTGGGCTTTTGCATGTGCTATTCCCTCTGCCTAGAAAGTTCTTTCTGCTCCTCTTCAGGCCTCAGGACCCAGCACAGGCGTCACTTCCTCAGCCGAGCCTTCCCTGGTGTCCCTAACTACTCTGTATCTGTGGTACAAGCTCTCCTCTACGATGCTCTGCTGGTTGTAATTCCCCAGCTATAGCTGATGATGTATCTAATGTCTGCTTCTGCCACTAGAAGCTTCACAGGGCAGGAGCCCGTCTGGTTTCGCTCACTGCATCTCCCAGCACCTGCCTCTGGTAGGCAGCCAATAAACAGCTGAACAAATCAGTACAAGGAAGAATGAAATGAAAAACGAAGCACGGGAAAAACAGCGCTACCTGGGGTGCCTGGGTGGCTCAGTCAGTTAAGTGTCTACCTTTGGCTCAGGTCATGATCCCAGGGTCCCGGGATTGAGCCCCGCATCGGGCTCCCTGCTCAGCGGGAAGCCTGCTCCTCCCTCTCCCACTCCCCCTGCTTGTGTTCCCTCTCTTGCTGTCTCTCTCTCTGATAAATAAATAAAATCTTAAAAACAACAAAACCCCCAAAAAACAGTGCTACCTGACAGACTAACGGGTTAGTGGGAGCAGGAAGGAGGATGGAATGAGGGTGGGGACATCCCGTAGACCAGGGCTCCTCACACTGTAACGTGGACACACGAGACCCCTTGGGGATCTTGATCAGATGCAAACTAGGATTCAAGCAGGGCTGAGTGAGGCCCTACAGTCTGCATGGAACACAGCCTCTGATCCAGGGTCCACACGGTGAGGAACAAGTTGCAGCACTCAGTGTCAGGCAGGGCCAGAGATCCGGATTTGGGAATCAGTAGCAAGGAAGGGGTGAGGACAAGGCAGACTGGAGCCTGAGAATCAAGCCTCAGGGAACCATGGAGGCACAGCTGATCAGCAGGAAGCTAAACCACAAAGGAGGTGGAGGCTCCAGGAGAAAACAGTGCCCTTGGCCCCTTCTCCTACTGAAGGAGCTCAGACATACCTCCATCCTCCTGCAGTCAGGGACGGGAAAATCTCAAATATTAATAACAGAAGTCCCTGGGACCAGCAGTGGAAGAAAACTCATTCTGTCACTTACACAATTCCACCCACCCCACCACCTCCACCTTGCCCTTTCCAACAAAAATGTCATCAGAAGCAGGGATGCGTTTTCTGAGTAATGCCAAAAGTGATCAAAAGACAACAAATGTGTTCCGTAATACTTGAACCACATTGCATTTAAAATGTCAAACTGATTGTTTAATCTTTGTCTATGAATTTCAGGTGGGCTATAATTTTTTTTTTTTAAGATACAATAGAATCATTCTGAGTGTGCTTCTTAGTGGGAGGTGCACAGCAGTATTACCTGGGGTGCTTTCCAAAAAAAAGAAACAAACAAACAAAAAAGAGCCTGTCCTGGCCACATCCATAGATGGTGATTCAGCATTGTGGGGTGTGACACTGAATGACTTTCCCTTTGGGAAGCCCTCAAAGGCAGGGCCAGGCAGTCAATGGCCCGAAGAGTGGGTTTTTAGGGAACCTCAGGATGTCTTTCGGACGGTCACACTCAGAATACAGGTCCCACGGAACCTGAGCCATTCACTGAGGGCGCGTGCGTGAAACAAGAGGGCCGTTCCTCAGAACAGCTCAAACGAAGAGCTCCTCACGCCATGACTCTGGATGGAAAAAGCCAAAGGTGATGTCAGTCAAGAGTTTCCAAGAGAAGCACGGTGGACTGACGTGCTCATCACAGGCACTGATCTTCAAACTGCCCCTCACCCGAGCAGCTCTTCGTAGCTGGCACAAGCTTGGCTACCAGTGGGACTTATTAACTTGACCATGATTAATGGTGCTTCCCGGCACAGTCCTGTAGCCAGCTGACAGGGGACATCAGCAACCCAGAAGGGACACATCCACCTCTCTATGTAAAGGGGCTTGAAACCTAATGACAATGTCTTAAAGAGGAATTTCATGGAAGTCTCAGAACTGTTCTTCCCACAATTGTTCCTAAAGCAAACCTTGATAAGAGCAAGCCTCACGCTGAATAACCATGTAATTGAACCATGTGTTTTCAGATTGTCTTGAAATTCTATCTTAAACAATCGGGTAAAGACAATGGGTGCTGACTGACTGCCCTGTTTCCTGTACCACAGCAATTGGGGAACTCGGGCTTTCTATGGCTTCCTTTATAAGCCTCTTCATTCTAAACAAAGCCACAACCCAACCAGGAACACACAGGCCTCCCCGACCCCAAGTGATTATGGCTGCAACTGATGCATTTCATGATATGGAAGCCAAGCTTGTTCTTCATTTTTAAAAACAAAATCAATCAATCAGTTAATGGCTTCAGTATCTATTCTGCACAACAGAGGTTCTACTGTGACTATGGTTCTCATCCGACACAAAGGAAGAGGCCACATCTCACTTGGGCCACAGTAGGGGCCCAATGCATACCACGAGGGTTAGGGTTAGCACGTGTAAAGTGCCTACACGATGTGAGACACATAGCAGGTACCCAATAAAAGGCGTTTTATTAATAATGCTAAGCTTCTAATCCATCAGGTGCCGATTAGATTCTGGATTTTGTAGGCAATCCTGATTTTAAATACCTTACAGATATACAGATATTCTGTTTCTTAAATTTTTAATAAAGACGGCTAAGGTTAAAAGATACAAGAGATGTGTAACGTACCTATCAGCTGCTCTACAGACTCCGGTCCCAGAGCAGGAACACACTGCCTGGGGTGTGGCCATCTGGGGCACGCAGGACACCAGAGCCCTCGTGGGTAGGGCTGCATAACAAGGCTTCAACCACTGTCCCTTCTGGGCTTCCTGTCTGCCCTGGAGCTTGGGACGGGGGAGAGGTGATGCTTTATTTCCTAAGAGTCTACACGCAGGGGCGCCTGCGTGGCTCAGTCGTTAAGCGACTGCCTTCGGCTCAGGTCATGATCCCAGGGTCCGGGGACTGAGCCCCGCATCGGGCTCCCTGCTCAGCGGGAAGCCTGCTTCTCCCTCTCCCACTCCCCCTGCTTGTGTTCCCCCTCTCGCTGTGTCTCTGTCAAATAAATAAATAAAATCTTTAAAAAAAAAAAAAAGTCTACACGCAGACCTGGGGAACTCTGTTCTTTCACAAGCCCATGAACCACAGACAGAAATGAAGGAGAGCACTATACCCTTCTCCATTAAACAAAGTCAGAAAGCAACTCAATTCCACTTTGGTCATTTTAAAAGAAAGTGTTTAAGTTTATTTCATATCCTTTTTTCAAAAATAACAATTTAGACCTCTAACTCAAGAGCACAAGTTCCAGTTAAAAAAAAAAGAAAGCAATCCTGATTTATTAACACCTCATCTTGGACTAAACCCTACAAAGGAACCACAGGTGGCTCAATACGGGAATCAACCCGAATAATCATCAAGCTGACCTAGGCTGATGCTACCACCTAGTGGCCACCAGAGGAAATCACTTCACCTCCTACCCTATGACTTCCTACTTCCTTCCTGGAGGGCAAAAGGCACAGCCATGCTCCCTTCTTCCTATCCCAGTTCAACTTCAAAAAATCTCTCACGATATTAGAAGGCCTTCCTTGTATCCCAATTCCTTCCTTTTCCTCTAACTCTTCTTCCCTAGTGAACTCCAGAGAGGTCCTTCTGGAGCGTGGGGAGGATATTTATAAGCCCCAGCAGATGTCTGATCAGCTAGAGAGGAACGTCCCTCACATGGAAAAGTAATAAACACTCATGTATAATCAGCCATGCTAGAGAGATGACTCATCAAATACTGATATTGCTTTCTTCTCCTTTTCACTGCAAATACTATAGCAGTCGGGCTGCATTTATGGTGTAAGCAAGTCTTAGGGGGCAAATGCACATCACTCACAACTTCACAGCATACTGACAGAACATAAACCACCTTCCGATTGCTGACTGTATCTCACCTAGGATAGCTTCTATCTCTGGTCTATTTTATGGCCAGGCTTAAGTGTTCCTGAAACTCCTCTGAAGTGGCGTACTCCCTTCTAAAGATTTATAAACATCTGGATGGGGATTTATGTATTAAGCATTAAGCACTAGATTAAGATCAGATCAAACTGGAAGAATGTATGCTTAGTAATTAAGCTGCTAAGAAAGACATAGTGATTAAAATGAGACTTTTTAAACCAAAGACTTATATAAAACTTTAACGTGCTTGATTTAATCATCTGGGGAACTTGTTAAAATAGATTCTTGGGCACCACCCACAGAAATTATGGTTTGGTAAGGACCGAGGAAACTGCATTTTAAAAGTTAATTTTTTCCAACTTATAGAAAAATTGCAAGAAAAACAACTCCCATACACCCTCATTGGCCTGGATTTAATTAACATTTTGCCACATACGCTTTCTCTCCTGCACACACACACCCCTCATGCTTTTTACTGAACACTTGGAAGGTGTAGGTATCATGCCCCTTTGCCTCTGAATATTTTAGCATGTCTCTCAAGAACAAGGATCTTTCAAACCACAGTACAATTATTGCACTGAGACAATTTAACATTGATAAAAGCACTTATGTAATACATAGCCCATATTAAAGATATGCAAATTATTCTAATGATGTCCTTTATTTCTTTCCTCCTGATCCAGGATCCAAACCAGGACCTTGCCTTGCTTTAGTGGTCAGACAGAAGTTGCATTTTATTTTTTTTAAAGATTTATTTATTTGACAGAGAGAGACGCAGCGAGAGAAGGTACACAAGCAGGGGGAATGGGAGAGGGAGAAGCGGGCTCCCCGCTGAGCAGGGAGCCCAATGCGGGGCTAGATCCCAGTACCCTGGGATCATGACCAGAGCCAAAGGCAGACGCTTAACGACTGAGCCACCCAGGCGCCCCCAGAAGTTGCATTTTTAATAAGCATCCCCAGGGGACTCAAATACGCAGGTCTGAGCACCATGCAGTGGAAAATACTCAACCAGATCATCCTAGGGATCCTTTCGGTTTTGACCGTCTGTGTCTACAGCCAGGGGCTTGGTCAGGTCGGTACCCTATGTCAGTCTTCCTACATTACAAATCACTTCCCAGAACTAAAAGGAGTTTCTGTAGCTTAGCAGCTGTCCCTTTACTCAGTCTGGGGAAGCCCTTCATAGGGCACTGTTGACACAGACTTTCCGGTCTATATGTCACTGCTGGGATTAGCACTGTTGTCAAAACAGAGGAAGAAAGCAACACGAAAATAATGTTAGTTCAAAAAGGATTCTATCACTTGATATTATGTAACCAGATGTCTTGGCTTGTTTGTTCAAATTAGTTCACATCTTTCAGGCAGTGACTCTTAACAATTCCTAATATCCAAGTTATAAAAAAGACAGCAGTGCCTTCTGTAATGCACTTCCTCAGAAAAGAGGGGCAGTCAACTTCTCTTGTGGGAAGGAAGGAAAGAGACAAAGGGAAAAGAGATGCACGCATTTTGTGATTTATCAGGCTTTGCCAATGTTAATAAAGAAACTCAGCCCAAGCCATCAGTGATTTTAGTTCATTTTTAAAATATCCATATACCTTAAAAAAACACTGCTGTATATATTTCACTTTTTTTTTTTTTAATGAGAAAGCGTGTTTGCGTGCAAGTGGGGGGGGGGAGAGGGAGAGGGAGAAGCCGAAGCAGGCTCCACACCCATCTTCATGCCCAGCACAGAGCCTCACATGGGGCTCAATCTCACGACCCTGAGATCATGACCTGAGCTGAAAGCAAGAGTGGGACGCTTAACCGACTGAGCCACCCAGGTGTTCCTCACTTTATTAATTTTAAATTATGTGCAGTTGATAAAATTACAACTGGTACATGAAACTTAATTTTCCTCATGGCTAATTTCCATAAATTTATCAACACTGCTTTCTGGCAATTATCCCCCCCCCCCCCACCTACTTGGCTTTTTTAATATCCAAAGTACAACACTGCATAACAATACGAAGATACACAGACTTCTTTTAAAAACTAGTTTATAATGTAAACAATCACTATGAATATCAATAAAATAGAAAAATTCTATTAAGGATGGCATTTTCATATTGTTAATTCAATGTTACAGCCAATGCACTAATTCTTCGGCATAGAGGCTCAGGACAAATTAATTTTTCAACAGCATTTTTAAAGCTTAAAGCCTGTTATTGAAAACAATAATCACAGCTGACAGTGAAAAGTATTGGAGCACAAGACTTTTTGATTTGGGGTATGCATATATAAGAGTATTTAATATCATATTTATAAAAAAATAAATGCTTTTGTGAACACTTTGATGAAAGTTCTTAACTCTCACATTTCACATTATTTGCCACCACATGGGAGAAAATGCTCATTCAAGTCCCCTCGATAGCACAGCTCAATACTCAAATTATCTTGCAATTATTGATCCTCACACTCCAGAACTACAATCTTGGGATCAAAGCGTTTGTTCCATAGATCCTGTAATTTGTTCAGGGAGTGGATCTCCCAACCAGAGGCCCCCCCCCCGCCTCCCCCGGAGAAGGAGTAATTTGTAGGATTAGTTGTATTCAAACAGAGACCGGTAATTAGCATCCTCCTTCTCCTACATCTTCAAAATGCCAAATAGTTTTCTTATTATGGAGCCGGGGTTTATTTATAGGTTCAACACCATGACACTGGCAAAACTAACAAAATAGGAGTTATACTTGATACTGGGAGGATAACAAGGGAGTCGTTTCAAGCTCCCTGAAGGGCAAGATAAAAAGCTTGGTGGGAGCTGCAGCCTGCTTTGGGAGAGAGGTGATGAAGCCAACCTCTTCTGTTCCACGAGGTGAAGTTTTCAGGGTGGCGCTGAGATGCTAAGGAACTCAACACAAAGTCTGCCCCCAAGCGATGAGAAAACTCTTGTTAAACGTGTGATTCTGTTAAATGAAGTCATTACCGCTCCCCTCCTCTTTTTGAAGGATCACAAGAGGGGGAAAAAAAAAACACAAATCCTAAGTGCACAGCTCTCAAGAAGCCTGGCATGAGCCGCACCCCGCCCATGCCCTCTTCTAAACATGACCTCCCCCAGAGGTGACTACTCTTCTGACTTTTACCACCACCTTCATGAGATTTTTTAGAAGTACACTCTACTCCCAACACAAGGCTCGAATTCACGACCCCGAGATCAAGAGTGGCATGTTCCGGGCACCTGGGTGGCTCAGTTGGTTAAGCGACTGCCTTCGGCTCAGGTCATGATCCTGGAGTCCCGGGATCGAGTCCCTCATCGGGCTCCCTGCTCGGCAGGGAGTCTGCTTCTCCCTCTGACCCTCCCCCCTCTCATGTGCTCTCATTCTCTCTCTCTCAAATAAATAAATAAAATCTTAAAAAAAAAAAAAAAGAGTGGCATGTTCTACTGACCAAGCCAGACACGTGCCCCTTCATGAGATTTTTTTTTAAAGTTTTTTTTTTTTTTTTTTTTTTAATGTTTAGGAAAGGTTATCATGGTGCAATGTTAAGCTGCAATTTCCCAGGACTCAGCCCTCCCAGGGCTGTTTTCAGCGTGCGTGTGGATGTGTCTGGCATCTGTGCAGTGTGGGCTACCGAGAAATGAGAAGGCTGGCATGTGGTCTCCCCCTAAGTAAGGCTCTGAACAGTGTCTGGTGAACTTGTCTTGTGAAGATGCCACCTCGGTGAACCCAGAAACTTCAGAGGCCAGCAAGCCTGCCTCCTGGAACAAAGAGGGAGACACACATCAGCCCTTAGAGGGACTGACCCAAACCATGCTGGGGGAAAGGACTTCCAGGACTCCCCGCCAGACAAGCTGTCCTTACATCCTCCAACAACTGGCCAAAGTCCCACATTGGACTAGGACTACAATTTCACAGACCCTTAATCTTGTTTATAATGACTTTCAGCCTTTGGCCAAGGAGTTCTGGACCATTTCTCAATACTCATTTATTGGGCACCTGCTCTGTGTCAGGCCAGGTTGGAGGGGTGGGGGTGGGGGGGCGGGGTGGAGACAGAGTTGCCTGGAGTTTCAGCTTCTAAGGGAGATGAATACCCAGGACTCATTCAGAGGAACAGGAGAAGGGCTCCCAACCTGACTGTGGTGGGCAGTGGGACCAGTTCACCAAGGTCTCATGGGGAATCCTGCAGGCTAAGATAGTCTACTAGGTAGAACGGGTTCTCATGCCACAGTGCATCTGCAAAAGCCCGGAGGGGAAACACATTTTAAGAACTCCAAAGAAAGAGGTTTAGCAGCAGTGTCTAAGGAATAAGTGGTATCCTAGAGAAATCTCCAGGAGGAGGAGATGAGGTGCTTAAAAATCCAAGGGCCGTCACACAGGACATGGTATGAGGCTGTGGGAAGGTCAGCAACAATGGAATCAGATGTGGGCTGGAACCCCAGCTCAACCACTCAGTAGCTGCGTGAACTTAGAAATCACTCACCCATTTCCTTACCTATAAAAGGGGGGGAATTGTCTTTGCTTTCCAAGGTTTTAAGCACTGAATATATATATGCAAATTAACTGGCACCTAGCTGTGTCCAATCAATGGTACTTATTACTACTACCATTAGACTGGTTATTTATTTATTTATTTTTAAAGATTTTATTTATTTATTCATGAGAGACAGAGAGAGAGAGGGGCAGAGGCAGAGGGAGAAGCAGGCTCCCCACGGAGCAGGGAGCCCGATGCGGGACTCGAACCCAGGACCCTGGGATCATGACCTGAGCCGAAGGCAGACACTTAACCGACTGAGCCACCCAGGCGTCCCTAGACTGGTTTATTTAAACCCCAAGGGTTCCATGGGTGGAAGATGAAAGAAACAGATTTCCCTTCAACAGAAGGAAGAGCTTTTGAACAGTCAAGGCTGCACAAATTTGGAAGGGACTGTGTCAGGAGAGAGGGAGATCCCCGTCAGTAGAGGTGATCAAGCAGAGAAGCTGGATAAGACCTCTGGTGAGAAGGTTCCACAGGGCAGGCTGGCATTGAAGGAGGTGGGGGGGGTGCACTCTGAGCTTCCAAGACCAAGGTTCTGTTATGACTTCCGTTTCAACAATGCCAAGGTTAAGTTTCTGTACATGTAAGCCCACTCAAAGCAGAACCGTTAAAACTGGCTTCCTTACACAGACTTCTCATGGCAAAGAATTCTAAACGGCTACCTCATTCTTGAAAAAACTAAAATGGACCATCACTGAAACAGGATAAAAGAATATGAGTGGACAAAAAGCAATATATAAAGCCCAAAACATAGACGATAGAATGTTTTATACTGAGCTCTTTCCCCCTAAAATCAAGCTACCAATCTCTTCCCATTCTCCCTCTGGATAGTTCCATGAGGCCCCAAACGGACTGGAAAACAGGATGGAATAAATTTACTCTACAGGGACATGAATCAAGTTGCATAAACTTTACAAAAATACCGTGCTAATATTTGCCCTCGGGGCACAGACACGCCCATTTGGGGGTGTCTGGGAAATATCAGGGACTGACATTTCTATCCTGGGCTCCTGCCCCCACCCCTTTACAGCCAAAAGTAGCAGAAGCCTTCGGAAAAGAAAACAGCTAAAGTCACTTTGAAAGGTTTGAGATGTGCTAATCGCAACTCATCCCAGCCAAGAGGCTGGACTCTCACAACAGGACCATCCTGCCAGCTTCGTTCCTGCCAAGGAGTTTGAAGGCTGTGGCAGGCTCGCCAGAGAAACCCAATCCTCACCACCAGCAGCCTTCACCATAATATCATCTCAAGGAAACACAGAAAAATACCCTCCAGCCGCCCCTCCTCCCCCCACCAAAGCATCATCCCATTTGTCACTAAATCAGCCAAGTGATCTGGGAAGCTGCTACTCCGTTTTTCACTGGTTTTCTTCCAGCTTTAAACCGCCTGCCTGTAAGGTTTTAACCCGAAGGGCCATCTCGGGTTATATTAGGCACAGCAACCCGGCGTCTCTAGACACCAAGATAAAATTTATTTTTATGCAGCCTAGTCAGTCAGGGCTTTAGGACTTGGTGAGATGGAGTCGGAAGATTAATGAAAGGAAAGTGCATAGCCTCTAAAAAAGATTTATAAAGGCATGCCAAATGCTGATCAGAGTAACAGGGCTTAGGAATATTTG
This sequence comes from Mirounga leonina, assembly GCF_011800145.1. Lineage (NCBI taxonomy): Eukaryota > Metazoa > Chordata > Mammalia > Carnivora > Phocidae > Mirounga > Mirounga leonina. The sequence goes on along the minus strand of NW_023270433.1, from coordinate 23,037,838 downwards.
AATGCAAATACTCTATTTTGTTGCTGCCATCGTTACATTTATTTGTACCAGGGCTTCCCCGTGCTGGGAGCTGAGAAGACAGAAATGCAGTCCATTCTTTGATGTCAAGGAGAGCCTAAGGGTAGGAGAAGAGTAACACCACTGCCTCAGGGCTCCTGGTGGCCAGGGCCCATTGGAGGCCGGAAGGAGTAAGCCAGACCTGAGTGAGCTCGTCTCTGCGGGCCACTCCTAAGAGGACAGCACCTTGGTCAGAAGCACCTAAGTCTGTTTCCTCATATGTAAATAATTCTGAGGAGCGATGCTGTCCTGCCCGGCCCACAGCAGACACCAGCGGCTGCTGGGAGTACTGATGCGCCCGCCCATTCAAGCACCTCACTCCTAGTCTCCCGGCCCTTGCCATCCCCAGGCTTCTCGTCTTGAGGAATAGCCAAGGGTCCCACAGGGCTTCAGAGTTTTCTAAATACTTTTGCCCCCATTCCTCCCGACTCCATTCACTCTGACGGGGTCTGACGGGCAGTACTGGTAGATTCGACTCCAAGAGCCATGCCCCAGTCACAGTCCGCCTCCAAATGGAGTGATGATCCCATGCTCAGAGCAGGGCATCACACACCTGCCCACTGAGTCCACTGGCCCACAGGACGGGGAAGGAAGATGAATTACAGGTGATTCACTGTGGCGGGGAAGAGAGGAAGGCCCCATTTAAGCACTGCGGTCTCTGTAATTTACTGGCTAAAGGTATGTTCTTACCTTTTGAGATAAGCTTGGTAAACACTCCCCATAGCTCACATGTTCGTAGATTTCCTCTTAAGGAGGAAATGGTCCAGAAGACCTTCCCCTGCCCCCCAATTCTGCAACATCAGAAACCTGAGTAATGACTTGGGTATTTATTACCCTATTCCAAGATGACACAATTGATTTAACAGGTGTTTCCAAAAAAAAAGAAAGAAAAAGTACAAAGTACCCTCAGACTGCCAAGGGCGTGCTGATGAGAGAGGAGTTAAAATGTGGCACACATCTCTCAGGGCTGAGGAAGCTGTAGTAAAGGACTTCCTCTCATTTTTGCAAAAGGTGTGGGCTGGAGGGCGTGCGCATGACATCTACAGGTCCTTCCAGCTCACAGGCACCCATCCCGGGTTAATTATTAGCAGTGGGAGAACAGGAGTAGGTCACCTCATTTCTTGAGGCCAGGCCCTCAGTGTGGCCTGGGGCCTCTCCGAACTGTAACCAACAGCTCTCCTTCCAGGGAGCTCCTGAGAGTGACAGGCCAGTCCCAGACCCAGCCAGTGTCCCTGCCTCCCCTCCCTTCCACCTCACCTGCCTCCACGGATCCTAGAACTCAGAGGACTGCTGATGGAAGCCCAGGTTCACTGCAGTCCTTGAAAGGCAGGGCTTCTTAGTCAACTTGAGCTCAACTTAGACCCTTTCCCCTTCAGCTGCACAGGGGGGCTCTAAGCCCAGGATCTCCTGAGGACAGCCATGGGGTGGGGGATCTGAGGGGTGCCAGGGGCCTGGATCTCCAGGAGGATCCCAGGCAGCCACACAGCATCTAAGCCTTGCTGTTCTTTCGGCGAGCTGTGGGAGGTACGCAGGCTGTGCTGAATCTAGCTCCACAGCTGTGAAGGACAAGCTCGCTGCCGTCACCCGAAGGTAGCTAACCCTGGAGGGGAAGGAGGGGGCAGTAATGCAGACAAGCTGCCATGCAGGGTGTGCTCTGATCCACGCACATCAGAGAAAACAAGCCAGCTGACAGTGTTGTCCTAACTGGGGGTATTTTTTTTTTTTAATTGTCCTTGTTGCCATTATTCCACTGTCAAACATTTGTCCAGGTATTTCAACCACTTCCCTGGCATGGCATTTTTTTGTTAGAGTTTACAATATTCCACTTGGTGAAATCATAACCAGGGTCCGAGTGCCTCTACTTTGCAGGGCTCCAACTTCCGAAAGAACTAGTAAACGTGGAAAGGGAAGGAGGAGCAGGTGACCAAGGGCTGCCACAAGGGTCAGGGAAGTGGGGCCCAGTGGAGCCCTGCTTTAGGGCAAAAGCACCAAAGATGTGTGGCAGCAAGGTGACAGGAAGGGGCGAGACAACTCCCCACCCCCTGCCCGGGAGGAAAATGGCAAAAAACAGATGAGCAGGTAATTGATGAGGATTTGAACAAAACCACCAGGTTTACTGTTTTCTGTCTTTTCTACCAGACAGAACAATCTTTTTACACTTGGGAAGGACAGAATTAAAGGGGACGGGAAGCCGTCTCCCACGACCCACACTCCACACCTGTCACCTCGTTTGACTTCCCACATCAAAAGAGAACCAGGCTGAAGGCGGCCAGGACTGAGCAAATGGGGGCCCAGTGCGGAGGGAAATCAAACAGAGCAGCTCCTGGCAGTCATGTTCCCAAACCTCACACTGCTTCTCTCCATCTTTCTTGCGGGAAAACAAACAGAACACAAAATTTGCCGTTTTAACCATTTTAAAGCATACAATTCAGGGGCATTAATTACATTCACAATGTTGTGCAACCAACCATTATTTCCAAAACCTTTTTGTCACTCCAAACAGAAACTCTGTACCCATTAAGCAATAACTCGTCATTCCTTTCCTCCCCCAACCTTTGGCAACCTCAACTTTGTCTCTATGAATTTACCTCTTCTGGATATTTCATATATGTGGAATGAGACAACGTTTGTCTTTTTGTGTCTGGCTTATTTCACTCAGCATAATATCTTCAAAGTTCATCCATGTTGGAACATGTGTCAAAATGCCCTTCCTTTTTAAGGCTGGATAATAATATACCATTGTACAGATATACCACATCTTATTCATCTATTTGTCTGCAGGACACTTGGTTTCCCATGTGGCTGTTATGAACAGTGTTGCAATTAACATCTCTGTACAAGCATTTATTTGAGTCTGCTTTCAATTACTTTGAGTATATGCCTAGGAGTGGAATTGCTGGGACATAGTAATTCTATGTTTAGCTTCTTGAGGACACCAGACTTTTCTATGGAGACTGCCCCATTTCACATCCTCATCAGCAATGGAAGAGGGTTCCAATTTCTCTACATCTACATCCTTTCCTATGCCATCCCAGTAGGTGTGAAGTGGTATCTCACTGTGGCTCTGATTCACATTTCGCTGATGACTAATGTCGACCATCTTTTCATGAGCTTATTGGCCATGTGTAGATCTTCAGAGACAGGTCTATTCAAAGTCCTCTGTCCATATTTTTAATTGGGTTATCTTAATTTAGGTTGAATTATAGAAGTTCTTTATATACCCTGAATAAACCTTTACCAGATATAGGATTTGCAAGTATTTTCTCCTAATCTGTAGGTTGTCTTTTCTTTCTTGATGTCCTTTGATGCACAGAAGTTTTTAATTCTGATGGAAGTACAATTTTGCTCATGCTTTTTTATCATATCTAAGAACCCACTGCTAACCTCAAGGTCATGAAGATTTACTCCTTTTTTTAAAAAATCTCTACAGGTTTTATGACTTTGGCTCATATATTAGGTCACTGATCCATTTTGAGTTAATTTTTGTATATGGTGTGAGGTAGGGGTTTCCCCACCATGATCTACTGGCAGGACTAGCATTGCGTGAACTTCATGAAGGCAGAATCTGGGTCTCTTAAAAATCACCACTGGGATGTAGGCAGCCCAGTGCCTGGTACTCATTAAGTGCTCGATAACTGCCAGTGGGATGGATGAATGAATGAATGGATAAAGTTACTGGGGGGTATGTTCCTCCCCCCCAACCTGCCTACCATTACTGCAAGCACCCACAGCTGGCTGAGCAACTCTTGTTTGTAACAAATCTGACAGGCTACACTTATTAAGAACTAAATATCTACTGGGGTGCCTGGGTGACTCAGTTGGTTGAGTGTCCAATTCTTGGTTTTGGCTCAGGTCATGATCTCATGGGTTGTGGGATCAAGCCATGTGTTGGGCTCCATGCTCAGTGAGGAGTCGGCTTCAAGATTCTCTCCCTTTGCCCCTCCCCCTGCTCACAACACTTGTGTGCTCTCTAAAAATACAAATCTTAAGAAAAATAAAAATAAATCTTAGAAAGAAGTGTGTATCAACAATCTCATGTACACACTCCAATCAGTTAACTTAAAATGACCAAGATTTAATTAGTGCACTTAACTGATGGCACTTAATTGAGTCCTAGCCCTGGGAAACTCCTCACTTCCTTACCAATCTCCTAGCTCAAGTCCCTCATTGCACAGAAGAGGAGACCCCAGGGCCAACGAAAGCCGTGACTTCCCAAAGTCTGGGTTTCAACTCCCAGGGCTTTCCCCCACCAAACACAGGTCTTAGCGATCACCCACTGTAGATAAGCAACAAAAAGGTATGAGGTTAGACCGAATTGCTTCTAGTGGCAGGAATGGCTGTCTGGCTCCCAAGCCTCCTAGTGAAAAAAAATGGACCTGGAGTCCTAGATCTCATTATGCCACAAGCCCATCTCCTGCCCTCCTGGTGCAGCACCTCACTGCTCTCACTCCGCACCCCCCCCCCCAGCCCCTGGTTACGCCAAGCTCATTCCCACTGCTGGAAACTTGCTTCCCTTGGACATCCCCCACCTGCACTCTCTCCATGCGTCTGCTCAAATTTTACCTATCAGTAAGGTCTTCCCTCACTCTATATTTCTCCTTACCATTTATCACCCCTGGACTTAAGTATTTATTGTCTCCTCCCAACTCCCACATCCCCACCTCCTACGAGAATGGTAGTTCCTTGAAAGTCAGGGACTTTGTTAGTTAACGGTTATCCCTCACCCCTGGAATAGTGCCTGGCCACACATGAGGTACTCAAGAGGTGTCTGTGGAATGCACGAATAGAAGGTAAAATGGGGGGCACCCTACTTGGTATTCACCACACCGCTAAGCATCACAGAAGGGGAGGCAGGCAGCTCCACACTCATGGTTGGCACTGACTGGACCCTGCAGCCACGGAGGCCTGCAAGTCTCCTTCCGGACCCACGGGCTGTCCCTGCCTCCCGGGGCAGGCGGGGCTGGGACGGGGCGGGTGATCAAACATTCCCACACGTCTCAGTCTAGCCCGAGATGCTGGCAGCTGTTTTTCCACTGACCTGGCCACAGAAAGTGGAGTCTTTCCCCACGGGCGCCTCATAAATGCTTGTGAAATGCACACAGGAATGAACGAACAAACTAATGCACACAGGGCTCACGCCCACACTTTCAGGAGGCTTGTGTCAGAGATAAGAAAAGATCATCCCAACAATGCCAATGCCGGGAGGTGGTCTGACCAATTCCATTTCTAGGAACCCACTGCCAGGATACACCCAGAAATGAAACCGTCATCTGCAGAGATTTTCCTCCCAACAACACTTCGCGCTGAAAATGACAAACCAAAAACGCTGATTTCCAACTGCAGAGGGCTAGTTAAGTAAATCACAAGATAGCCCCAGGATGCCCATTTCATAATGACATAGTGACATAATGGGAAATGTTACAATATTAAGTAAAAAAAGGCTGGTTATAAAATTGTATCTACAGTGAACACATTTAAGATAATTATAAAGGATCTCAAGACCATAAATATAATTGCTAGTTTTTCCTATCCTTTCGACCTTTCTGTATTTCCTAAATTATAACGAGCAATGAGTTTGAAGAAAATCAAACTGATAGAACTTAAAAAAAAAAAGCTGTCACCTGATATTTTATTGGCCCCCAGGGTGTTACTTAAACCTCCGTCTGGCCATCTCCTCCTCTCTCCTTTCTGCATTCACCCCACCCTGCTTCTTCCTCTTCCTCTGGCCTGCCCCCAACTGCCCTCCCAACCCCCGCCAGCCGGCCAGCCAGTGCTTGGGCCTTGTCAGCCACACCTGCAACCACTCCTCCCCCAGAAATCCTGCTCCAAGGCTGGGCTGCCCCACCCAACAGTCTCCTGGCTCACAGACCCCAGGCTTGCTCTTCTACTTCCCAGCTCTGGGGCTTTGAGCTAGTCACTGAACCTCTCTGAGACACCATTTTCAACTCAGAAAAATGAGGCTGACCCCAACTCATGGGAGCCTCTGAAAGTCCAGGGAGCTAATGGACCGGACCCCCACCTCGAAGGGCACCTGAGGTCCAGGGAGCTAACGGACCCCCACCTCAAAGGGCACCTGAGGTCCAGGGAGCTAATGGACCCCCACCTCGAAGAGCCCTCCTACAGGGAGGGCCAACGCGCTGTGAGTGTGTTCTGGCCCTGCCATGTGTTGAGTCTCAGTCTGCTGCTTCTACCCAGGCTCATGAAGCTAAAGTTCTTTGTCCTCTATCTGCCTAAGTCTGGGCACCTGTCCTCTCCTAAAGGAGAAGGAAAGCAGGTTTGCTCTTGGATCTCAAATCAATACAATGGTGGCTTGGCTGAGATTCCTATTCCTCCCCTCCGCCGCTGAAGCCTCGGCTCCCACACAGTCCAACTCTCAGAGCTGATGCCCAAATCCCCAGCAGCTGCCCCTCGTGAGGCCCCATTCTATCTTCAGAAGACATTGCCGGCATTTTACTTAAGGTCCTGGGGACTCCTTAAATCATCTTCCCTCATCCACACCCACATTCTCCCATGGTCTCAGCTCAGGCCTTGCTTCTCCTGCTCTTTCAGTCACAGGGGTTTACACATTCTTCCTTCATGCTGTTCTGCATTCATCCCTCTCTAATCCCTGAGGCATTTAATGAGCCCCCACCTGCAGCCACACTCCAGGGCAGGTGCTAGGGTTCAGGTGAGTAAGAGGCTGTCTCAGCTCTCCCTGCTTTCTGGAACTCGTAGGCTGCTCAGAGAGCAAAACGCATGAATAATCAAATAATCACCTTTTGGTGTGGTTAGTGCTCTGAAAACAGCTGTGTGGCCCTGGCTGCTGGGGCCTTGTCCACGCTGTGACCAGAGCTCAGCCTGGGACAAAAACAGCCTCCAAGGGGATTCTTATGGCAAAGCTAGACCTTGAAGATGAACTATCAAACAACACAATCAAATCACTCAATACTTACCTCATAGCTCTCAGGCTCCCCCTCCTCCACCATCACCCACAACCCAATTCCAATCTAGCTGCCGGTCTGCAGACACCTGAGGGCACCTGCCACTCCAACGTATCTCCAAGGAGCTGAACTGAAAGGGGTGCAGCTGTGCTCATTTTGCTTCTTCTATGTGCTCTTCTCCACGAGCCTCCTCCCTACCGTGGTCACACGCCAGGCCAATGCCACTCGAAGTGCGGTTTCCAGATGCCTGGCATCAGCATCACCTGAGTGCTTGTTAGAAATGCGGACTCCCAGGCCCTGCCCCAGACCTACAGGACCCGAATCTTCTCGTATGCACATTAAAGTCTGAGGGACCCTGCTTTCCACCCCAATCCCACTTCCCCCTGGTCTTCGGCTTCCACCTTTTCACTGTGGCCAGCTGCTATCTTTAAGATCCACGAAAGGAGCGAATACCCGACCTCCGACCTCCGACCTCTGTGGCGTCTGGCTCCTCAGCAGCAGGGACCTTCACATCCACCCCCACGGTGGCACCGCCTCAGCCCCACCCTGCCCAGGTGGGCCCACACAGCACAGCGCTCACCAGCTGAGACCTCTGGCCCCACTTGGGGATGAATGTCCCTGTGGTTCCTTGGTCAAGCTTACTGAGCAAGACAGCAAACCTGCAGCTAGCTCCTAAGTAACCACCACGTGCCTCCGGGAGAAGCACTTCCCCGGACCTTGTGAGCTGGAGGTACTTGTCATTCCCAGTGTGGAGATGACGAAATCGAGACATCAGGAGCTCAACGAAAGTCACAGAGTTAGTGGCGGTGGGGTGCAGAGAGGACCCCAACCTTACAACCTGCACCAAGAGATAACAAGGAGCCCCACAGCCTTGCAGAGAAAACTCTGGAAGGGGGCTTAGAGCTGAGGCGGCCCATCTGCACTGGGCCAGGACCTAGAAAGGAGGGAAAGTAGGAGAAAAGTGGGAGAGGCAGGCGGAGGCCAGGTCATGAAACCCTTCGTCGACAGACTACAGAGCTTGGACTTACTGGGTGACAGGATAACAAAATTTTGGAGCAGGCTGCTCAAAAATGGCTACTACATCCTTCCCACTACTCACCCCCCCCCTCCCCCATGAACCTGATTCTTTGCCTTGTGGTACTTACTTCCCTGACCCTCCTGGTGTGGCAAACAGAGTCAGACTCTCCCAGCTACTCTGGTTGCATCTTCCTGCCTGCTTGCCCTCAGACCTCAGCCCTCCATGACCTCCTCCCTCCCCTCCCAGGCTGAAGCCCAGCTCCTGGGAAACCTCCACCAGCACGTTTCTCCCAGCCGGCTCCCCTCCCGGCTCTGCAAAGCCTTATTAAGAGTCCCAAAATGGGTGAACATGCCCCTCAACAAGGGCCAGCTGCCAGGAATCCCTTCCCTCCCTCTATGATGGACAGTGCCTTCCCCAGGAGGGCTGGAGGCACAGGGTCCCCCTTCCAACCCAGGCGTGGTGCATCCAAACATCAGTTTCTTAGAGGTGACCTCCTCTTAGAGGAAGACCCAGACTCCTCCTCTCCTTCAGCCAGCATCCTAAGGGGAGCCAGGCCGGGCCCTGGGGATGGAGCTGATTAAGAGGCAGTCTCTGCCCTGCAGAAGCTCCTAAGAGGGAGCCCTGATCCTGAGTATGTGCCTCTTTAAGAGGAAAACATTTTCGTGACCCCTGTACATTCACACACCTTGACCTGTTTGGTGATTCTTAAAAACAGAAGCCTTTCTTAGTCTTCTAAAATGTCTTTAAGTGGCAAGTCATCACTGCAACCGTGAGTCAGCCTTTACGATTGAAAAAAGTTAAGATTAACTATAAAAAAAGAACATTAAAACTATCCCACTACATAAAAAATTTCTTGCATTATTTATAGATTGAAAATATGTTGGTAGAACTTTTATTTGTGACACACAGATCTATTCTAGAGTCTGGCTTCTCAACGTCTGGTCTGTGGATCAGTCTCAACACCACCCGGAAGCTTGTAACAAATGCATACTGTGGGCCCACCCCAGACACCCTAGAAGCAGAATCTGCAACTTAACACTAAAGCTTGAGAAGCCCTGGCTTAGAGCATATGGCTTATGGGGTTGGGGTTAGAGACAGGGGAAGCAAGGCCAGATGGAATCCATGGAGAACAGGGTGATCTTAGGTGCTTTTGTAGGGAACATTTTTTTGGCAGCAGTATGAAGGAGGTATAGGTGTGAGGGGCCGGTGGGGGGGTAGGAAGCAAAAGTAGAGGCAAATGGGAGAAGCACAGAGACGAACCCAGTTTTAGCAGGGGTGGGATTGGTGGGGGGAGGGGCGGAAAGGAAGAGCAGGCTGGAGGACATATGACGGGGCAGGATCTGTCCAGTGCAGGTGTGCAGGTGAGTGAAAGGTGACCCTGGATTTATAAGCTGGAAGACTTGTCACTTTATGGAGACTGTGTTTTCAAGGAAGAAGGTGCAGAGGAGGGACCTGGGGACATTCACGGAGGAGATGTTCAGATGTGATAACCATATGACCCAAACTGCCCAGAGATGATCAGGCCCTGTGAAGCCCCTGACAATGGCATCAGGTGAGTCTACCCAGGAAAGCCTGCAGAATGATAAGAACAGAGGATAAAGGAAAAAGGATGAGCCATGGGGGGAGGGGAGGTTGTGGAGCCACATCATAGAAGCCCTGATATGAGGAAGGGGCAATCCAGACCCAGTGGGCTGAGACATGAGAACAGGCCACGTGGTCTTGACGAGCGCGCAGTCTCTGACCAACATGGCGAGGGCAGTGTTGGTCAAGGGGTCAGTGTTGGTGGGCGATGCTGGGGTAGATAAAGTCAGGACTGCTCTACAAATACTTAAACACCCTGCCTGTGCTTCCAAGTCCCAATCAGTCAAAGTGATGTCTTTCTGTGCACCCATGTTCATAGCAGCATTACCTGCAAGGGTCAAAAGGTGGAAGCAATTTAAGTGTCCACCGACAGATGCCCAATAAACAAAGTGTGGTGCACACGCGTTCAACGGAACATTACTCCTCTCTGAAAAGGAAAGAAATTCTGACACTGCTCCAACATGGCTGAACCTTGGGGACATTATGCCAAGCTAAATAAACCAGTCACAAAATGACAGATACTGTATGAGGGCTGCAAAGTGCAGAGCACTTGTCTGAAACTGCCGTGGAGCCTGAGGTAGTGGTCCTCGAAGCAAGGTCCCAGGTCTCGGGGGGCAGCGGCAGCACCTGGGGCCTTGTTAGAAATGCAAGTTTGCAGGCCTCACCTGAGTCTGATTCAGACCCACTGAATCAGAAACTCTGGGGGTGGGGCCCAGCAGCCCATGTTTGAACAGGTGATTCTGATGTGATAAAATCTGAGGAACACTAGTGTATACCACAGAAATTCAGTGGAAGATACATATCATTTTCCATATGAAAACAGAAAAAGAAAATCAGCCTAGCAACTTCCACAAAGAAGAGCCAGAAATGCATAACCGGCTTCAAAGCTAATACAAAGTATTTCTGTAGTGAACAAACTTTCTGTTAACAAGAGAGAGATGCAGTCCATGGGATCAACTTCCTTAGATGAGATCTAGAAGACATACCTACGATCTGGGGGTGGAAACTGCGGGTACTAGTCCTTGCTCTGCAACTGTTTACGTGTGCCACGGAGCCCGCCACAGACCTTTCAGGGTCTCAGTTTACCCATCTATAAAACCAGGGAGCTGGAAACATTTCTTCTGAGGTCTCTTCCAGTTCTGACACCGTGTGACTCCTTCTGTCCTATAAAAATCGTGACCTCAGACTAAGTGCTTTTACATAGCTGTGCCTTGGCAGGGGAGAAAGAATATCTTTAACTGGTAAGACATCCTATCACAGTTCACTAGAAACCTTTCCAAAGTTCAGTAAGTGCTAGTATCTTGCATTCGAAGAATGAGGACACTCCCTCACTAACTGGCTTTGCCATGAAAGCGACCAATGCCTAGAGTTTTAAAAATACTATAGTGCACTGGCCTGTGTTCATGAAGTCCACATGACTGGGATGACCCAGAAAATATCGCCAAACCTTCACATTTTTATCCTATGATACTTTTTAATCCAGGAAGGAGGGGCTTGTTATTTTTTGCTAGGCAGAAAATGAGTTAAAAGAACTGAACCCTACAGACCCCCGTGCCTGCCCCCTCTGATCCAAGTATCTGGGGACACGGCACTGCAAGTCTAGGCTTCCTGATAAATGGCCTTGTATTGACCTTGTTACTGGAACCCCTAGACGCTGGTTTCCTGCCTGGTTTCTCTGCATCCAACTCCCTGTCTACACCTCCTGGTCATCTAATGCTCATCCTCTTGTGCCTGGGTCCCCAATGCCACCTGCTTCCATGCCTCTGCCAAAGGCCAGTCACTTGGTTCTGATCTCAGAACTAGGGCTGGGAGAGGGATGTGGGTGTTTGTGCAGGAAGGACAGTGGAAGTGTGAGCACCAGGGGAAAAAAGATAAGGTCTAGGGAGCTTCTGGTCTCCTGTCCCACCTCACTTACACACCCTGGCTCTTGAATTCCATTAGAATTTATCAGTGGGAAACACAGCTGGCTTATTGGTCCCCCTTGTGCATCTATCATAGACCCAGTCCCTCCTCCTCCATCCAGCCAGGGTATGTAAATGACCTCCCAGGCTCTCATAATAGTCCATCTGGCAGGAAGGTACAGGTGAGGGGAGGGGGGGGGGCGCAAAACAAGGCTGGTATAGCAGGAGCAGACTGGGCACGGGCAAGGGAGGTGTGACCCACCGCAGGTACTAGAGCCATGAACAGGGGCTGGACAGGCAGTGCCAAGGTTAGTTCTGTCTATATCCAGGCAGAGGATTCCTAGTGCTAGAGGGTTTTCCAGGCTGATCTCCAACTCAAAGTCACATTTGGGTAGAGTGACCATACCTCCTGATTTGCCTAGGGCAGTCCCAGTTGAGGCTAGTTCATGAGATGCAATTATTAATAGCCTCACTTTTATCTCAAAATGTTCTGGTTTAGGTGATGAATTCTTATCGCTTTATTCTTGGGTCCCTAAGCCTGCAAAGTAGGAGTCACAGAGAAAGAGCACTAGGAGGGACCTCCAGGCTGAGTCCCGCCCCTCCTCAAATGCTCCATTCTCCTCTCCAGCACCCCCTGCCAAGCCATCACCTGGCATCTGCTTGTATACCTTTAGGGACAGCAGGCTCGCTAGCCCCTGATGAAGCCTCTCTTTTCTGGGAAAAGCTCTGTTATAAAAATACAGGATTCAAACCTATAGACAGTATGACTGCAACTAACAAGATCCCCCAGCAAGGAAAGGAGTGGCTGTGCGGGAAACCAGAAAACCTGCTTTTCCCTTCTACCTCCTTCCATCTTACGGTCTCTCCATTCAGTAAATATTTACTGAGTGCATTTGATGTTCCAGTGAAACTGGAGACACAATGGTGAGTTAAAACAGACTCAAATGGAAGGAAATTTCTATACAATAATGGGCCCGTGCTTTACAAAAATGTCAAGGTTATAAAGGGCAAAGAAAGGCTGAGTAACGGTTCCAGTTTAAGGGAGATTAAAGAGAAAGGAGGACCTTATGAAATGCACGATCTGGGGGTTTCTTTGCTACAAAAGGACACAACTGAGACAACTGGCAAAAACCTGAGTAAGATCTATAGATTATAGTATTGTTTCAGTAATGATTTCTTGATTCTAAAAATTGTGCTGTAGTCATAGAGAAGAATGTCATTGCCTTTAGGAAATACACTGAAGTATTTTGAGGGAAAGGAAGAATCTATAAATAACCCTCAAATGACTCAAGAGAAAATATATATACATAAAGAGCAGAATAAAATAAATGTGATAAAATGGTAACATCTGCGGAATCTGGGTGAAGGGTATATGAGAGTTCTTTGTTCTATTCTGAGAACCTTGCTATAAGTCTGAATCAGGTCACAATAAAAAATTAAAGGAAAAATATAAGTCTCAGAGAAAGGTTTTTGGGTTTTTTTTCCTTTTTTTTTTTTTTGAAAAGAAAGCCAGATCAACCCTGACTTCAGAGAGCTCCCCGTGTCGCTGGGAAGACAGGTACTAATACAAATAATTACACTAATTAACTGCAAAATTGCAACCGTGAAAGTGCTGTCAAAGGAGAGAAATCTGGAAGCATGAGCATTTACAACTGGCAGTTTTACCTAAATCATGTGCAATCATGGGCTAACACCCAAAGCAGGAGTTAACTGGCGGGGGCGGGGGAGCGGGGGGGCGGGCGGGGGGGGGGGGGGGGGCAAGCCTCCAGGCTTTCATGGCCCCTGTGGCAGGTGAGGTGAGCAGGGACCAAAGCATGCACACCGGGGGTCCAGGGAGACGCCAAAATCAGTCTCGTCCTTTATTCTCCAAACAACAGGAGGTGTTTCTGAAAAACCCCCTGAGTGCAGAGAACAGGCAGGTGAGAAGGCATGTGGGGTCCACTGCAGCAGTGTTGGTGACTGTGGCCTCCCAGAGGAGCATCACTGAGGATTCTTCTGTTCCCTGACACTGTAATTTTCTACAGCAGCCATGTAGGATTTTGATAACCAGACTGGGGGAGGGGGCTGGCGGGAGCAAAGCGGGCGCCAACTGTCACATCCTCTCTCCAGGCCCACTAGTGGTTAGGGTCAAGGGATGGCTGACGGAGCTGGTCGCTGCTTCGCTCACAAGCACCCCGGGTCTAGATTGAGGCTGACTCCACCTTAGGGAAGCAAGGTGCTGGGGGTCAGGTCTTCACACTCCACTCCCAAAGTCAGCCCAGTGCCTTCCATCCCACAGCATCCAGCTGGCCATGGCCCTTTTCTGGTCCTGGATCCTGCCCCTTGGAACGTCCCTTTAGCTCTGAGAGCTAGGCCCCATAGTGGGCCTCGGAGTGGGCCATTACTCACCCACAGTGACTCTTGGCATTGAACAATAAAAAGAAATTTGTCTGGAGGGTCAGCGGCCTGACCACAAAGGGAGGGGACCCTTTGCTGTGCCAAGTTCTGTCCTAGTGGGTTTTCATTCATTAGCTCCTTTAAAATAGTCCATTTAGAGGAAACAGTTTCCATTATTATCCTCATTTTACACTTAAATGACTTGTCCAGGAAAAAGACTTGGGTTCGCATCTTGGCTCTCACATCGGCTTATGAGCAACGTGCCTTTCGGGTGGTCACTCCATCTCTGAGCCTCAGTTTTTTTCACCCTATCAGTAATGTGGGGCTGGTAGGAATTTACAAGATTCTGGGACTAGACAGTACTATTTATACCCTTTTGAGGCACCAAGGGGTTTAGTACCGAAAATCCACTCCAAACTACACATCACTTTAAATATTTACTAAAACCTTGTGTATCCTGACGGTAAATCATGGGACCTGAATTTTCCAGGACTATCCCCATTTCAAATCCTCTGTCCTAACTTTCCACATAAAGCATCAAACTGTCTCAAAAATTCCACTCTCTCAGTATCCAAACAACACCTCCCAGGCCCTCCTCTTACACGAAGCAGTAGCACAAACATTCTTTCTCCGACAACAGATCCCAGTCTTTGGTTCAGAAAATGTAGTCACCGGAACCTTTCTGGCCCCCTGATGGAAAGAGGGTCATGGCAGCCGGTACTCCATCCCAACTCCAACTCAGCTGTTTCCTGGCACACTGGTATAAACCACAGCCAGAAGAAGCCGTCCCATGATCACAGCATCACCCACAGAGGGACACAGACTGGTTAGATGAGCTCTGCCCCCACCTACCCAGCAAGCTGCTGGTACCCAGGTAGAAAGCACGGCCAGAGGGTTGCTCCAAGGTTTAGGTCAATGAGTTAATATTTAGAAAGCACTCAGAACAGTAAGTGCCGTAACAGTGTTTCATAATGAAAACCAAAGGCATCCCTGGCAGAAGGGGCTCACGCCTCGAAGAGAACCCAAAGGCATCACTTCTAGCTGGGGAGAACAAGGAGAATGGCCACTTACCCCTGGCTTGAGTGAGGCTGGGGCCCCTTACAGACATGAGGGAGTACCCTGACTACAGGAGGCCAGACCTGGGGAAGAGTCACCACTCCTGATATACACATGGTCTCTGGGCCTTAGCACCTGCTGTTCTGTCCGCCCCCCAAATACCATCTTTTTCTCCCTTTAAGGCTGAATTCAAATGCCGACTATTCCTTATGGTGTTCCTTGATCTCCATCAGAATGAATGGCTGCCTCCACTGGTCTCTCTCACATCTGGCTTTAGCCTCTTTTAAAGTAACTGTGAGACAGGTAAGTAGATACAGAGCATGTGTGTGTGTGCGCACAAACACACACACACACGTCATTGTCTTCCCAATTCCACCATGCATCCTTCCAAGATAAGGGTCTTTCACCTTTGTAACCCTAGGGCCTGACACACAGCTCAATAAGTGTCTGAATTTGCTGTGAAATCTGTGCTCTCAGCTGGTCTTAACCTGGAGGCCAAAAGTAGCTTCAGGGGCACACATAACCAGAAGCTATGTAGCTGCAAGATCTCCAGGTCTGGGAACCCATGACTAGATCAGATTTTAGCCAGGGGCCTACCAAAGCATTCCCTTTCATCCCCCTTCAGGTGGATGAAAGGAGACACCTGTGAGACCCGAGCAGCGTGGACACTGACCAGATCCTGGCCCATCTCTAATACAGTTGGTAAGAAGAGCCCAAGCTTGGGAAGCAACACCAGCAGGCTGCCCTGCCTCCACCAGCAGGTCAAGGCCAGGGTAAGTGCAGAGTGCCTTAGGCATTCCAGCCCCTGCAACAGACCTGGGAACGGATGAAGAGGGATTGGCCCTGCTTTCCAGGAACCACTGCTGTCTGGTGGAAGGAAGCGGAGTACCGGGATTACAGTCAAAGTCGCAGGTCCCTACCACAAATCCTGAGGGTTCAGCGGGGAGGTAGGGGGCCAGGCCTTCTTGCTCCCTCCAATCCCCAAAGCTGAGCCCTGTGGGTGGATTATGTGCATCCTGGAAAACAGAATTCCTCCTGTGCCTGGACCAAAGGTTCAGAAGGTCACAGTTCATCCCTCCTGCTGCTGGCCCCAGACTACCTTTGCTAGCTCAATTTCTGCAAGAGTGAGAAAGAACAGCACTGAAATTAAACAATGTATGCGAACCCTCCCAGTTCACAGTCAACAATCAAGGAGTTGGTCCCAATCCTCTAAAGTCAGTTACCAGCTGGGAACACCAACTTCTTTCAGGGGTAAGATTTGTCTCTGACCAGGTTCCTGCCACTAGCCTGAGGATAAAAGCTGCCAGGATTCTTCTCTATGAAAAAATGTGAAAGAAGAGGTCCAAAACAGGAGTGGTGAAGCAGTGAGGTATTCTGAATTTGATTCTGTGTTAACTTAGATTCTTTCTCCTGCTCCCAGCTGTCCCTGAGGACCTGCCCCTTCCTGGCAGGGATGTTCCCCCAGGCACCCTGGGTTTGCTGGGACCCACTGGTCTACTCAGCATCCTCACCCAGCACTGCATCTGATATACAGAAGCAGCTCAATAAATGCTTGCTGAACAGAAAGCCACTTGGAAAATGCCTTCAGTAACTTGACCTTTTACATTCCTCAGCTAATGCCTAATTTGCATATAAGAGTCCAGTTTTAGGAGATGGCCAGTCACCAGAGACAACTCAGGATCAATACAGAGTATTAGGCATGTTTTATTCTACTCTGATTCTCTGCAAATTGGTATTCCATTAAGTGTATGTGGGATTTATGGGCGCTTACTATAAACTAGAATATTTAACTAGAATGACTTACTGTCAGATAATAGCTTACCATTGTTAATTTTCAACTAGTCAATCTCAGAAAGGTTTCCAGCTTCCAGTCTCCTTTACATGTTGATTTAATCGCCAGGAAAGTCATCTATTTCAAAGTCTCCATACAATAAAGGGCAGCTGGATGAAGAAGAAAAAGACCTGCCCAAGGAAGAAGACCTGAGTTCTATCCCACCTAGGGCAATGCAGTATGATCAGCTGTTCAAGACCTCAATTTTCTCATTTGTAAAATGGGAATAACACTGGCCTCATGGGAGAGTTGTAAAAATTGAGCTGATACATGTGGATGCACTCTGCACAGTTCTATAAGGCTATACGATGGTTAAACATAACATGAAATTCTTGAACAACTCAGGTAGGCTAATGACAGAAAGCAGGGTGGTTCTAAAGGGGAAGAAGAGATATTTTGCCCCCCAAGGGACACTTGGTCAGGGTGGCGGGGAGGGCATTTTTGGTTGGCACAACTGAGGAAGAAGGATTGCTACTGGAATCTACTGGGTAAGACCAGGGATGCTGCTAAATATGTTGCAATGCTTTGAACAGGCCCCACAACAAAAAATGATCCAACCCCAAATGTTAACAGTGCTGAGGTTAAGAAACCCTGATCTGAACAATCAGGAAAGTTGGGTAGGGGAGCTTTTTCCAACAGAAATCCTTCTAACCAGGCTGTACTTCCATCATCTCTTTAAACATTTGCAAGATGGATCATCTTGCAAACCAGCTCTTTTGTAAGTAAAGCTGAACTGCCAACTTCTGGAGTTTCTGAATGTATAAAACTGCTTTTAACTAAGATGCTCTCCGATTACAATTCGGCTAAATTGTTTTTCCAAAGCCCTTGACTTCTGCAGTTCTCCAGGGCACAAAGACAGGGTCTGTCACTCTGCCACTAGGCCCTAAAGATGCTTTCGTAATTCTAATTTCCTGGTCAAATGGGAGCCACGAGGGTCTCTAAACGAATTAAATTCACATCACGTCAACTGCTCCCTTGCTTAGTGCCGGGCACGGAGCCAAACACCTCCACATAATTTATCCCACTTAATCCACCCAACCACCGAGTGAGGTGGGCATTATTACCGGCTGTTTGCAGGGGAGGAAATTGAAGATCAGAGAGGTTAAACAACTCGCCCAAGGTCACCAGCTGGCCAGGGGGAGCCCAACTTGAACGGAGTCTCCAGTTTCCAAGTCACAAGCTCTTTCCATCAGCTCGGAAAACCCAGGTGTCAAGTTGTCTCAACTTCCCATGAATTTTTAAGGCAACGGCAACTTCTCAATAAGTTTAGGCTGCTGAAAATGGGAATTTCCGGGGGGCTGGGCGTGCTCACATACACTCCCCTCCACTGCAGCTGTCTCACCGCAGGTACCTGATAAATCATTCCATATCGCCCGCGGAACGGGGAGGATTTATTGGCGCTGGAGTTCGTGCCAGGCCCAGGAAATGCCATCTTTGAAAGCCGAGAGGCGGATTCGCCCTGGGAGCCGAGAAGGTCTGGCCGCCGCACTTGGTTGGCTCCCCCGCGGGCTGTGCGCCCCTCGGCGCCCCGGGCTGGGGTCGCCGCGGCGCTGGGCCCTCCGGGGTCGCCGGCCACGTCCACCCCTGCCCGGGTCGGAGCGCACGCCCACGCCCACGCCCCGCCGCCGCAACCGCGTCCCGGCCGCCCGCCCGAGGCTGAGCCCCACCCCGCCCCGCTTGCTCCCTCCCGCCGCGGCCCCGCCAGGTGAGCGCGGCCCGGGCGCCCCCTCCCCGCCCCGACGTGGCGTCGGGACCCCGGGGCCGCGGCGTCCACCAGCCCGCCCGCGCGCTCACCGCGCGCTCGGGGACGGGTGGGGGCGGGGCGGCGCCGAGCGCGCCCCCGGCCCCCGGTCGCCCCGCGCCCTGCCTCGGCCCGCTGGGGTCGCGCCCGCCCGTACCTGCAGCATCCGGGGCCGCGGGGCGCCCAGGTAGGTCGCGCGAGCGGGCGGCGCGGAAGCTCGCTCGCGGCGCGACCTGGCCGCCGTCTGAGCATGCCCAGTGCCGCCCGCGGGCGGCTCCCGCCGGCCGGGCTGGCCGCGACGGGCCCGCGCGCCGGGCGGGGGGCGGGCGCCCGGGCCGCCCTGCGGGGCGCCCCTGCTCCGCCCCGGTCTGGCGCGCTCGGACGCGCCGCCCAGGGCCACCGGGGCTCTGCTGCCGAGCTCCTGGCAGCCCCCAGTCCCCTCGCGCGGGCACGCAGGCTTTCGTTCCACGCCATTTTGGGGTACCTACTATGTGCCGAGCCCTCAGTGATTTTATGCTTAGGAATGTCCCGCAGACCGCGTTCAACAAATCTTTGAAATGAGGACGAGTCTTGCCTAGCTGGGGTCCTGCCGACTTTCAGTCCAGTGCTTATCCCGTTCCACTAGTAAGCTTACCGGCTTAAACCTTCCCCAAATTTCTTACCCGCCATTACCCCCCTCCTCCCATCTGTGCTCTTGCTGTCCTCTTCCATCTCAACTGACATCGGCCTTCCTGCAGCCCCATGAGCACCTTTCTGTCCACCAAACGCTGAACTTGGCCAGCCTCAGGACATTTGCACATGCCTTTCCCCCCCTCCTGCTCTGTGGGACTTCTTTGCCCAGTTTTTCACGTGGCTGGCACCTTCTCATTCTCGTTGTACCTATGTCCTCATCTGAGAGGACTTGCCTCAGCACCTTACTACATTAACACCCTGTTCCTGGACATTCTCCATGTCCTCATTTTATTTCCTTCACGTGTATCACTATCCATTCGTTCAACAAGTAATTATTGATCATCTACTTTGGTTCTTCAGGCGTGGTGAACAAATAGGCAAAAATCCTGTCCCCTGGTGGAGTTTGGGGAAAGAGAGGCAGGCAAGAGACAATAAACATGTAAATAAGCAAGCTATATAGTATATTAAAAGGTTATAAGTCATAAAAGCGAAAAAGGACAGGGTAAGGAGACAAAGGTCTAGGGAGTAGAGTTTTCAATGAGGTAGGCTGATCAGCCTGTGAGAGTGACATCGAGAAGGTGGCGACTCAGCCGCGCAGAGGGAACAGCTTGTGCAAAGACACGAAGGTGCAACACTCGTTAGGGTTTGGCAAGGACAGCGTAGTGGGAGATGAGGTCGGCAAGTGACTTTTCCTCTCATTCGCTTCTTGTGTATTCCCCTAGGGAATTGCTGGAGCTGTATAGCCCTGCCTGTCTTCACTGCAGTGTCCCAGCTCCTGTATGGCAGCACGTGCCACACAGTAAGTGCTCAAATACTATCTGTTGAATGAATATGTGAATGGAGGGATGGACTTATGTTTGGAACCGTCCGGTCTGGACTACGATGCCCGAGGTCCGGGGGGCTGGCCTGCCCAGGGCCATTCGGTGGCCGCCGCCAGCACCTGGTGCCTCACTTGGGTCCTTGTCCCCGAGTTGCACGTCCCCGGGTAGCGCCACTGCAGCGGGCGCCGCCTGAGCGTCGCGTCGGGGGGAATTCCGACGGAGTCAAGGAGTCCCAGGAACAGGACCCGCCCCGAGCCCTGCCCCGCCCTTTGGTCGCTCGCAAAACCTGGCGCCGCGGCGCCGGTCCAGCCCCACTGAGACGGACGGGGAGTTCACTGGGCATGCTCGGAGCCGGGCGGGGCCCGAGTGCCCGGGAGGAGGAGTCTTCTGGTGGGGCCGGCGATGCCCCCGCGGAGCCCCGCGGGACGCTCAGCCCCCGCTTTGTTCCCGACGCCTCCTGGAGGGTCTGGGGGGCTTTTTTTTTTTTCAAAGCTTAGTAAGAAAGCTGGGGATCCAGAGTCCGTGAAGGGCGTGCTCTGCCCTCTCTGTTTTGTGATCTGCGCCAAGCACATTACCCTGACTGTGTTTTCGATAGTACGAATACCCATCCCTTGGCTCTGGGCAGAATGTGGGGACTGAATGAAATAAAAAACGTGAACATGTTTAATCCATTTTTTTTTTTAAGATTCTATTTATTTATTTGACACACAGAGAGAGACAGTGAGAGAGGGAACACAAGCGGGGGGGAGTGGGAGAGGGAGAAGCAGGCTTCCCGCTGAGCAGGGAGCCCGATGCGGGGCTCGATCCCAGGACCCTGGGATCATGACCTGAGCCGAAGGCAGCCGCTTAACCGACTGAGCCACCCAGGCGCCCTGTTTAATCCACTTTAAAGACCCATTTCGTGAGTGCCTGCCTCAGTTACCTGTCATCTGCAAACCAGTTTCCCAAGTGCTAATATGAGGAAACCTGAGTTAATGGACATGTGAATTCTTGGAGTTGTCTCAATTTGCCTTCTACCACAAACTAGGCTGAAACTATCTTTTCTTTCTCCACATGCAACAGTCATGAGCTTAAACAGTGTTCTTAAATTCGACCTCAAAAATATCTGTACACCTAAGGGAAAAAGACCTAAATCTTTTTAAAATCGTGCAATTCCATCACCATAACAGAAGCAGGAACAAAAGGAAAGAATATTCCCCAAACTGGAAACAAATGAATGTCCACAGATAGTGGAATGATTAGTTAGGTTATGGTATGTTTGTTGAATAATAACTAGTTTATACTAAGCTAGACCATACTGCAACGGGGAAACTAACAATACAATGTTAAGGGGGAGGGGAGCCGGGAACAAAAGACTGCATAAAGATTAAGTCTACACATTCACCCAGACTAGAAGGAAATATGGGAAAATGTAAATAGTTGAATTTGGGGGGGTAGTATGGTTGGTTTCTCTTTTTAAGTTTATTACTAAAAAAAAAAACCGAAAAACCAAACCAAAGTTTATCTATTACTGTCACACTGTTGTGTTTGCAATAATAAACATTGAAAGACCAAATTAAAAATTTGTGAAGTTTTGTGAAAGTCTAATTATAATAATAACAATAATTACTATTATCAAGCTCAAGTATGCTTGAATTTTACACATATTGTGTCTTTAATCTGGACAGTGACTGGGTGTTTCTAGCTCAAGTTTTACATAAGAAACAATCTAGGAGCCATTCACAGCTAGTAAGAGATAGGGTCAGGACTGAACACAGTTGGTCTGACCTCAAAGCCAGGACATTAGGTTTTATAATACTGCCTCTCTGTGTAGTAGCTTGCCATGTATTGATCAGAAGAGAAACCACATATCATTTCATTTTGTGTCTTTTTTTGCCTTATTTTCTCTACCCTTTGATGTGTTTGTAGGCTGCAGATTGCCTTTAAATGTTCTGGTCTCCTGTTACTATTTTCTTATTGGAGCCAAAATGTTAAAGTCCATCCTTTTCAGCTGTTGCACCTGGAGTGACATGATGTTATTATCAGCAATGACAGTTGATCTTATATCATAAGCTCCCAAACTTTATGGAAATGAAGCTTTTGGATGGACACATAGTCTTCTTAGTCTGTGTGGTTGAACCCAGCGAAATCGAGAGCAAGTAGAGGCCTCATCGGGGTAAGGCTATCCCAAGTCTCAGATGATGAGGCCAGTCCAGACATAGATGATTCTCCCTGGATAATCATTTTGGAGTCAGAATCACAACATAATGGAACCACCTGGTCCATGGACCCCTCAGAATTTTGCTGTGATGAAAAGATACAGGGCTAATTGTCCTGATGATGTTTGCCAAGAGAAAGCCAGGGCCCTAATAGCAGCCCTCCTACTGTTGATAAGCAAAACCAGAAACAAACAAACAAATACCCCAAAAAACCCAGCTCTCTCTTCTAGTAGTGCTGGTAGACTGTTCCTGGCCCAGAAATCACCAAACAACAAGAAACACAAAAAGCCAAAGAGGGTCATTTTGTAGGAGAGGAAAGTATGCCACAAACCTAAAGGCATCACTTGTAATGGGCCAGATTCATACAGGGGAATGAGAGATGCGCAACTGGGCACAGTTATTAGCATATTCCCAGAAGCTGCCATTCGCACTGAAAATCTGGTGCCCAGCACCATACACAGGCAATTGGCTGGGGGCATTTATAGGAAGAGTTTCCTGGAAGAATCACTGAGGATTGTCATTCACATCAAGACTCAGGAAGTCTGGGCACCATGTGGACTGTTTCAGTGATTTACAGGGCAGGGCTCCCAGCTGAGATGCTAATGCTCATCAATTATTTGTACTGTTAATGCAAGCTCCTGAAGGGCCGAAGCATCAGCAAATATATGGACAAGTGGTGCTGTTATAATGACAAGTGAAAAGAATACGATGTAAAATTATATACATAGTATGGCTTCCACTCTGAATTACAAAGTTAAACCATATAAAACTGCCATTTTGTGGGGCAATAATGGTTGAACACTGGCAACTTCCTGTATTTCAACTTAATACATACACATAGAAAAAAGACTAGAAAGAACTGCACCAAAATATTAATGGTGACTCTATCTGAGCATTGCATTTACAAGCAGAGAAACAAGATATGGAAGGTATTTTTTATAAATCTGGAGAACCTCAAGTCTTTGGGCATCTATTTCTTTGCTGTGTCTTTATAGTTCCCTAAATCTTATTTTAGGGTGTGTTTCCTTCATTATCAGGAAAAGTGGAACAAACTTTAAAAGGTGGCAAGCTAAACAAAATGATGTACAGAGGGAAAACAGCTACTCTGGAATCATACACAAATGGGAGAGGTTCCTTTCACAGAGAGTGAAGCCCACTCTGCCCTGTCCAGCATGGACAGATGATGGCAGAATATCTGCTCCTGGCCGAGGAGGGAGGGAGGGAGGGGAGGAACTGATCAGTGGTCTAGTTGGGAGCCTGTAGAGGGGTGTTCGTCTGACTTGGGACCCTGTTCATCCCTGCAGCCTGTGTTCTTAGGACTCTTGGACTTCATGGATCTCACTTGGAGAAACACAAATTTTTAGCCTAAAGTTTTATCCATCGAAAAATGTTTTTCTTCGTAAAAAAAAAAAAAAAAAAGGACACCTGGGTGGTTCAGCTGGTTAAGCCTCTGCCTTTGACTCAGGTCATGATCCCAGGGTCCTGGGATCGAGCCCCGCATCAGGCTCCTTGCTCAGCGGGAAGCCTCCTTCTCCCTCTGCCTGCCGCTCCCCCTGCTTGTATGCTCTCTCTCTCTCTTTCTCTCTGACAAATAAATTAATAAAATCTTAAAAAAAAAGAAAAATGTTTTTCCATTGTGAATTATCACTGCCAAAGGAGTTTTGTCTGTAAAACTGATGAACAAACTTAGCATGGGTACAAGAGCGGTGTTGTAGATTCATTCATTCATTCATCACATATTTATTAAGCACCTACTATGTGTCGGGAACTGCTCTAAGTGCTTGGGAGACATAAGTGCACAAAAGAAACAACAATTTCTGCTCTCATGGGCATGAGGCCCTTCTACCCGGGCAAACCAGACAATGAACAACAAGCATTATAAACAAGTGAATTATATGTTAAGAGCCTAGGGGTAAGGCTCATAGAAAGGGTACTAGAGTGAGGTGGGTGGGGAGTTGCAGTTTTAAATAGGACTGAAAAATTTAGTCACTTAAGCAAATACTTAAGGACACCTGAAGAAGATGAGGGAGTTAACTCATGTCTATATCTGGGAGAAGAATCTGGGTAGACAGAACAGCCGGTACAAAGGCCCTTAAGGAAGCATATCTAGAATAAGGAGGTTGGTGGAGCTGTGTGATGCCAAAGAGTTACCGGGTCAAGAACTTGAAGGCCCTCCCCTGTGGGTCCCAGGAAGGACTCAGCCTTTCAGTGTGAGCTAGACAGAAGCCAAGCCAATGTAATGGCTGTCAAATGTGCTTCTCAACACACTCCAAAGTTAAATGCTATCCCTGCAGATGGTTACTAGATGCAACCTGACGGTAAGCACAGATTGAAATAAGGGAACTGAAATCATGTAGCAGGCCTCTGTAATAAGGGAGTCAGCCATAGGATCCAGAGTATGCATACATTTTTAATATTATTGTGTAAATGCAAAAATAACATAATGAGTGACCTCAGAGGGTTCTCAGACCTTCAAGAACAGTTGAGTGAACCCTTAGGGATACACAGACCTGAGTTGGAAAAACAATTTCCTGGTGCACACACTGTAGATATGCCAGAGGAGCAGAGGAGCATAATAGGCCCATGGACCACCACATGGATTTGCTGCTACACAAGAAATGGAAAGGTAAGTCTAGGGATTTTGAGATCCTGTTCTGGAAACTCAGCAGAAGGTTGTGGCTTTAGAAACAAAGAGAAATGATGGGAAATGCAGGGAATGAGAGCTGATACCCTGAACTGTGGCTGATGGTGTTTAAGCAATGGGTGGTGTCATCTTACAAAACCCAGGGAGAATGGGTTTGTCAGGTCTCCGAACCACACCTTTAAAGTTCATATGTCCAACAATAGAAGGAGAGAGAGAAAAATACCCAGGCAATGTAGAATAGTCATATGGAGGTCATGGCTTCGGAAAATCAGCAACCATAAAGGACATATTCAAGGAATACCCTAATAGAAGATTCTAGGGCAAAGAGTCAGGGAAAAGAGTGAAAGCAGCATTTTTTTTTTTTTTTTTAAGATTTTATTTAGTTGCGAGAAAGAGAATGAGAGACAGAGAGCATGAGAGGGAGGAGGGTCAGAGGGAGAAGCAGACTCCCTGCTGAGCAGGGAGCCTGATGTGGGACTCGATCCCGGGACTCCAGGATCATGACCTGAGCCGAAGGCAGTCGCTTAACCAACTGAGCCACCCAGGTGCCCTGAAAACAGCATTTTTAAAACTTTGATCCAGGAACCCCGCATCAAGATCACCTTGAGAGAAGGAGTCCTTTTGTAAAAGCAGACTTCTGGCCTCAGCTCAGACCTTCTGGTTCTGCCTGCGGACCCCAAGAACCTGCATTTTATAATTAACTATAAAGGGGCGCCTGGGTGGCTTAGTCGATTAAGCATCTGTCTTCTGCTCAGGTCATGATCTCAGGGTCCTGGGATCCAGCCCAGCTCCCTGCTCAGCGGGGAGCCTGCTTCTCCCTCTCCCTCTGCCCCTCCCGCCATATGAGCGTTTGATCTCTCTCTCTCAAATAAAGAAATAAAATCTTAAAAGAATCTTATGTACACTCAAGTTTTATAACTTCTGCCCTGTAGCCTCCAATATATGTACTCTAAGAACCTAGTCTGATAAACTAAGAGGATGGGAAATTTTACCAAGAGATAATCATGGTCTTGTAGGTATCACTGATGCTTAAATGGATGGGGCCAAGGGCCACAGCATCAGCTTCTTAACCATTTAAAGGGGTAGAAGGGGAGGGGACAGGAGATGGAGAGAGGCCATCCCCTGCAGTCAAATAGGGACCCCTAGTAGAGAGTTATCAGGCTTTCGGCTTTCTGTTCTTGACCTTGGATCTCTGACTCCATCCACCTGACCATGCTCTCCTAGGGCCAGGGGGAAGCTAACCATGTGATTGGAGAGGAGGTGGTAATGGGGATAGTCACAGTAGTGGTGATGTTTGCTAAGAGAAGTAGACACTAAAATAAACACATTGGAGTGTGTAGAGTACACACAAACCTGAAACTGAGAAGGTCATTACCTCCTGAAGAGGAATTGGATAAGTGGGGGCAGGGGAGGGATGAGTGTTTACCTTTTACCATAAACCCTTTTGTATCTTCTGACTTACGTACCATGTGATGTATAACCTATTTAAAAGTACATTCTTCGTGGGGAAAAAGCATAATGATATATGCATCATTTTTTTTTTTTTAAAAACTACCTTGTTTTACATTTTGGCTCCCTCTAAATTTTACTGACCAAGTACAAAGCCCAGGTTTTAACAAATCAAGGCTGTAACTATGACCAGGGCACAACACAGTGTAGCTTGCTTGAAAAAAACAGCCGTAGGTCAAGGGCTCTTACTCCTACTGGCAATGCATGTGACTGAAGGATAGAACAGAAAGAGAGCTTCAGATGAGGATAAAGGAGTAAGAAAAATCACTTCAGTGATCTCGAGATCAAGAGTGATGCTTTCCTGACACAGCTGGTAAGAAAATGGCTGGGAAGTCAGACGGAGCACTTTAGCTACCCACGCCTTGAATGGAAGTCACAGCCCCATGGAAAGACAATCATCTGACATCTGTTCTAGCTTGGCTGACCGTTCCATTCTTGAGACACTGGAAACCTGATCTGGGCCCAAAAGAAAACCGTGCTTCCAATCCCTGGTGACATTTCAAGAACAGGGGCCACCGTTCATCCTGCCCAGAGCTCTGGTGACCTTCTAGTATCGCGTGGATGACACACCACAGGATTTCCTCAACTGCGCCCTGGCGTCCTGCTGGGATGTTGCTCTCATTTTTTCCATGCAGTGACACAGTCACTACATTGAAGTCCAAACAGACCGTCCAGCTATGCCTCCATAAACACGAGTCACATGTGAAGTTTAAGGAATCTGTGTTTGGCCAGGGGTGTCAGAGTTCCCAAGCCGTCTCCACATACAGGGTACGGGTTGATGAGAGTCATAAGATTTTCTGCCAACATGCCTGAGCAGTGATCAGGGACCGACTTCATGTGGCAGCCACCAAGGTCTACCCAGATACTGTTCTTCATCCAACGTTCCATGTTCCAGGGTGAAGTTCTCCAGCTATTATATCAGAAAACATTACCCTCTGTCCATTTCTTTGTCTTCTTGGGCTTCTCTCAGTTTGGTCTTTGTTGCTGCCACCTTGCCCATCTGCGGTCATGCAGCCCAACCACTGGCACAAATCTCTTTCTTGCCTCCTCTTGAAGAATGAAGGTGACCCGCGTCAACCTCCTAAAACATCATTCGACCATTGCTGCCTTTGAAATCCTACCCATCCTTTAAAGCCCATCTGACAAGCTACCTCTTCCTAGATTATCCCAACTGGTTATGAGCAGTCTAATCCCCTCGCCCCTGTGGATTTGGTCTGTTCTTTCATGCTTCTCATCGCATACTGACTCCCATGTAGTTATTAATGTACATGCCCCTTTGGAAGGCTCTTGGGAAAATCCCCTGAATGGGGTCATGATGCCGTGACGCCATGTAGGCTGTGACTATTATTTCTGAGCAGGGTATGCAAAGGGCCGTAAGCCTCTTCTCAAAAAATTGCCTAACTTTCTGCAGTGGGCAAGAAGTTAGGTTGTATCTAAAGTCCTTCTGGAGTTCTTTCTGGAATTCTGCTTGCGAGCTTAATAATTAATTGACCAATAGACAGAAAAGAGATACAGACAGATGTAGATACACAGGGAGTATAAGAAAATATAGGAGATAAGCTAAGGGAGAAACATGAGCAGTGGTGTCCCAAATAAGGTATAATTAATCTGTGATTAGATGTCACTAGGCACTCTCAATTTCTATGTGAAACAATTAAAGGAATTAGGACATTGCCCATGCCTCTCTACACCTGGGAGTCACCTAGTTGTGCTGGTGGAAGGTCTATAGGTCAAGGACACACCCCTTTGTTGTCTGCCTGTGTTGCTGAGTGAGCTAATTCCAAACCAGCTCTGGGGCCTGTGACCTTCATCTTTAGGCAGGAGGACCAGGAACGGCAGGGTGAATAAAATCCATCATAGAAATTACCGAGGAATAGAAGGGGGCTGAAACCTTCTTGGTGTCTTGTGGTTTCAATTTCATTGTAATCTAGAATCATGTACAGTCTCAACCTTGGGAAGCTGCCCCAATTTTGTCAGCACCCATGATAATATTTTATCCTTACATTATAGGGTCCAAAGCATCGAGGGCAGTCCTCATTTCTCTCTCAGTCTTATACAGTCTGAGTAACCAGCTTTCTCTGACTGCATAGGCAGACCCAGGAGCCCCTCCTTCTGCATTTAGATTCCACTAGATTTATGCTTAACACGTCATATACAATTGAGCAAGCCTGCTGCCCTCACTGTGAACTCATATCATTTCTTTTTATGTTGGGAACCTAGATAGAATCTGGCACCTAATAAGAGTGTGATGAGTGACCAAATTAGTTGAAATTGGATTGCCTTATTGATATGTTTCAGTCAGTCCAAGTCCCTTGACTTAACTTAGGCCAGCATATTATTTTCCATTACGCTTGGTTCATTGGCATAAAAAAATGTACATAATACTAGTACATATTTCAAATGCCAATTCACATGAGAGAACAATTTCCCAACAGTGTTATCTAGTTTCTTCTCAAGTTCCCTGGGTTGAGGTCAGTCTTTGTAGTTAATGTTGGGTTCCTGACCCAAACATAGCCTGTGCCAGTTATGAAAAAAATAAAGTCAGTTTTCCATGGTTTGGATAAAGAGGTGACCGTGGGAACATGTGCAGCTCTGTCTCTGGTTCTGGTGACGTCATTGAAAAGCCAACCCAGCCTGGCTATCCTGTGCACCCACACGGAAATGAGAATAGACAAGGACTGTAGAGTAAGAGGAAGTGGGCCTATTCTGCAAAAGCCAGCCTTGGCATATGGAGTGGAGGAGAGTGTCCGTCCCATTCAGGAGGAAAAAGATCTCTTTCGCTATTTATTAAGAAACACTGAAGTGATCTTGAAAACTGTGCTATATAAGGAAAAAATGTGGACCCGATCTACTCAAAATGCAGATAAATGTAAATCTAAATGCAGATTAAGGCTTATGAGCAGAAATGGATTATTAAATGGATTATTGTAGCACTGTAGCACTGTTGATAATTGCTAAAAAAGATGAAATAAGGGACTGAATAAATATATAACCCGATGTCCCACAGATTATCGTCTCTTAGGATTATTTTACAAAGAGTTTGAAATGACCTGGGAAAATGCTAGTGATATAGTTTAGATAAAGAGAATAAGATAAAAGCTGTATTCGTAGCATAACTTTGTAAAGGAAAACACATTTATGAACATAGAAAGTCCAGAAGAAAGTACAGTAAAATGTTAAGAGTAATTATTTCTAGATAATGATATGACCAGTGTCTTAGTTTGTTCACCTGCTATAACAAAATGCCATACACTAGATGGCCTATAAACAACAAACATTTATTTCTTACAGTTCTGGAGGCTGGGAATTCCAAAATCAAGGCGTTGGTAGATTCAGTGTCAGGTGAGGATGTGCTTCCAAGGTTTATAGACAGCTGTCTTCTTACCTGGTTCTCACATGATGGAATGGGGTGAGGGAACTCTCTGGGGTCTCTCTCTTTTTTTTATTATTATTATTTTTTAATTCTTATGTTAATCCCCATACATTACATCATTAGTTTTAGATGTAGTGTTCCATGATTCATTGTTTGTGCATAACACCCAGTGCTCCATGCAGAATGTGCCCTCCTCAATACCCACCACCAGGCTAACCCATCCTCCCACCCCCCTCCCCTCTAGAACCCTCAGTTTGTTTTTCAGAGTCCTTCATCTCTCATGGTTCGTCTACCTGGGGTCTCTTTTATAAGGCCACTGATCCCATTCATGAGGGCTCCACGCTCATGAGCTAATCACCTGCCCCAGGCCCCACCTCCAAATGCATTAGGGATTAGGTTTCAACATAGACATTTTGGGGGACACATTCAGTTTATAACAAGTGGTGATTTTCTTCATATTTTTCAAATCTTCCACAACAGATGAATAGCACTTCAAAAATAAGGAAATATTTTTAAAAAATCTATGTAACCAATACAAACACAAAATTTTGCTCCCAGATAATCGTATGGGAAGATATTTTTATATCCGGGTGACTGTAGCAGTGACCACAGGAATTTCATGACTCTTCCGTGGGAGGTTTAACTGTGGTACCTATGATACCCATGGTCACCTCATCTCCTTTATACCAGCCCTGCTGGGAGTCCTTCTGAGTCCTAGAGTTAGGAGGCCCATGAGCCATGGAAGTGCTTAGTAAGATCAATTGGATTCCTTCCTGGAGTAATTTCAACTGGAGGACACGGCAGAAAAAAATGTGAAGACACACAAAGAAAGCCCAAGATCAAGAGACAGCCAGAGTAACTGTGGTTGAATGTTACACAAATTACTTGCACAAAACTGACTTCCTGGTATCCACACCCCTGTGAAGTCCCCTCCCACACTGAGGCTCAACCAGAGAGACTTGATTTGGTCGATGGGACATCAGGGAACAGGACACAAACAGATGTTTAATAGACACTTGCATATGAGGACTGGCCCTCTCAGAACCCTGAGACCATGACGACGTGAGGAGCCCGGGATGGAGAAGAGATAGGAGAGACACCCAGCCATGGCAGGCTTGTCTCAGCTGAACCCAGAGAAGACCAGTAA
This sequence comes from Mirounga leonina, assembly GCF_011800145.1. NCBI lineage: Eukaryota > Metazoa > Chordata > Mammalia > Carnivora > Phocidae > Mirounga > Mirounga leonina. The sequence goes on along the minus strand of NW_023270433.1, from coordinate 23,006,993 downwards.
AAGAACCATTTAGCCAACACATTGAATGATGAGATATTTAAAAAAAATGGTCGTTTTGAGCCATTGTCTTGGGAGTGGTTTGTGACCAGCACTGGATAACTGGGACAACCACAACAGGGAGTCCTGTTACTGAGGTCCACCTTGCATCCTTCCATTTCCAAACTGCATTTCTTCCTGGCTCTGTTCTAGGGTTCTTTGAGATTTCCATCTTCTCTATTGATCCTTATGGTCTTACAGCAACCTGTGTTATTTTAAAGTATGTGTTGTTACCAAACCCTAGCATTCAAAAGGCTGAGCCAAAATACAAGTGTCTTTAGAAGAGGGATGCTGTGGGTCTTGTTCACCATTACACCCCCACGAAACAGTGTCTATCACATAGCAAGACCTTAGGAGATATGTGTTAAGTAAGTCAACAAGCAGATCTTGGGAGCTTGTTTAAAATATAGATTCCAGGGGCGCCTGGGTGGCTCAGTTGGTTAGGTGTCTGACTCCTGATCAGGTCATGATTTTAGGGTTGTGAGATGGAGCCCTGTGTCGGGCTCCATGCTGGGCATGGGACCTGCTTAAGATTCTCTCTCTCCCTCCCTCTGCCCCCCCCCCGCCCCAGCTCTCTCTCTTAAAATAAAAAATAAAATAAAATAAAATCAATAGATTCCAGGGCCCCACCTCTGGAGACTCTGATTTGGTAGGTCTGGGTTGGGTCCAGGAGACTACATCATTTTTAAGCCACTGAGTGGACCCGTGGCAGGTGGCCTCTGGGACACACTTTCATCATCAGGGCCTCAAATTATCTGCAACCAAAAGAAGCCAACTGATCAATTTTCTAGTTGTCTTGTGCATCAGAATCATCTGGGGAGCTCGTTCATGATATTAGTTTCTGGTCCTCACTCCTGACCTACCAAATCTGAAAATCACTGGAAGTGAAAATTTATGTTGTATTATTAAGAAACTCCTGGGTCAATGGGATGCAGCTGGTCCACACGAGCTTAAGGGTATTTGGAAACTGCTGGCCCAACCAACACAATTCTCCAAAAGTCATTTGGCCACCGAACACACTTTTCTCATTCCTGAGAACAGAGAACACACACCCTCTCAATTAGATATTCTCACACTAATCTTTATGGCTTAAAAAAAAAAAAAGTTTTCATGATGACTGTGAGAAGTATTTGTTAGGGACTCTTTCTAAGCCTAAATGTCTCATCTATCAATCAGATGTTGGTAACACCTGTCTCTCAAGTGCCGTGAGGACTAAAATGAGGTGCGGTGCATGACAGCACTTTGAAACTGAGCACGCCGTTCACGTGATTTTTAAGCCTTTAATCATAAACATGTCATGCAAGGGATTAAAGTATTTTTATCGACTTTTAGATAAGCAATCAGATTCATTATGAGTTAGCGTGTTCTCCTAACAAAGGGAGAGCCAGACCTTTGGGATCTTGATGTGAAGTGTCAGGGACAGGAAACCCTGGTTGCATTTTGAATTCCTTCACATGGTGTTCAAAGCCATGTGTCATCTGAGCCCTGCAGCATCTTGGTCTCTCTTGACCCCTCTCCTCCACACCCTCCTGCCCCCACATGCCAGCCCTTCTGGAACACTAATGCAGCATGCTGGCTCACCTCTGTCACAAGCCCTGGCTCACGCTGGGCACTACTTCTGGAATGTTCTTTATTATTGTCCATGCCCATCCACCTGAACCTTTCCTGAACCTTTGATGTCTGTTACTGTCTTCCAGCCTGTAGTCAGAATTGACCAGCCTCTGTCTCAAACCCCCATTGAACATTTGTCCAAGATCCTGTATCACTTGGTTGCACTCACCTAGATCACTTTTCCTTATTCATCCCTGTGCCTCTGGCCCTGAACACTGCCTGGCACAGAGAAGGGAATAGTAAATAGTTGTTGATTGCATGAAAGTCCAGGACTGTCCTTGGTGGGGTCTTAACTTCTAGGGAAAGAAAAGTGCTCATGCCTAGCTGTGGCCAATTGTGTCTCTCGGACTCTGATTTCCTGCTGTTGTCCTTTGCTCTTCATGCCTCCGTGCAGAGACTTATGAAAACCAAACAACTTGCAACAAGTTGCTTGCCTGATCTTTAACTGGTGGGGGTATCCAGGAGGTTTAGGAGAGTTTGCCTAAGTGGGTATTATATATAAATGTAGTATTTGATATAAATGAAAAATTAAGGTATTAATGAGAAATCTCTTCTGAAGGCCAGTTCTGAATTGTTGGTTTCTACTAGCTACATCCAGCTGGATGTCCAGAAGCACTTCACATCCAACAAGTTCCGAACTAACAGATCAGCTCCAGCCTACAACCCTACTCCTTGTCCATTGGGCTCCAAGCTCCAAGCACTCGCTCTCTCTTGCCATTCAAGAAAATGAATTGTTCTCTCTATTCTACCCCCATGTTTCTCACATCCTTCCCAAGCTTTGCTTTCTGTCGCAGGAACTCCTTGTCTTTCTTGCAGATAGCCTCCCAATTGGTATCCCAGCTTCCTCTCACTTTTTTCTTGGAATACTGATAACAGGTTCATCTTGCTAAAGCACAGATTTGAACAAGTTACTCCCCTGCTTAAAAATATACAATGTTTCACCGTGGCCTACTACATACTGGAAAAGTCTAAACTCCTTAGTTTGCAGGGAATTTGATGGTAACAAATCTATCTGATCAGAAGGCATCTCCTGGGAAGTGAGAATGTAAGGAGAAGGCAGCAAGAAGCATTCATTTGTTCATCAAATATTGATTAGCACCAGCTATATGCCATGCTCTATCCTAGGTTCTGGGGATAGCATGAAGTCTTTGATTTTATGGAGCTTATATGTGAAGAGACAAAGAAATGGAGTCACTGATATCTACTTTTAAGATGACAAAACAAGATAGTGTAGATTGCGTTGGCCCCATTTCTTCCCTCCTCTCTGCATCCATGCTCTTTGCCATGTAACCTTGAAGTTCCTTACACGAGAAGTAGATGGACGTCTCCCTGCTCAACTCTGGGCTTGGCCATGTGACTTGCTTTGGCCAATGGGATGTTAGCAGATGTTACACAACTAGAGGCTTGAAATGTGTTTGCATGGTTAAGCTTGTCCTTCTTGCACTTCTTCTGCCATAAAAAGGCTGCCCCAGGTAGGTTGCTCGTCCCAGAAGAATGAGAAAAATATGAAGTAGAACCAAACTGTGAAGGAATGGTGGTTGTTTTAAGATGCTGGGGTTTGGAGGTGGTTTGTAAGTTAGCGTTATTGGGGCAACAGCTGATGGAGTCTATCCTCCATGAGATCTTTTTGACGTCCCTGTATTGGGGGTGCTGCTCCAGAGGACCTGGGCTGCTACTGGTGGGGGGGCGGCTCTCATACTTCCTTACTTCTGTACAGGAAACCCTTCCATGTAAGGAATATTTTAATCAAGCCATTTACATCAGCACCTAAGAAACTGAGTATGTCTTTTCCTTGCAACCTGAATGAGCCTAAGGAAGACGTTTCTCCTCTACTATCACAGGTCCCTGAGGGAAGAGATATTGACACAGACCCGGTGTAGTGCCTGGTATACTCTACTAGCTGTGAAACCAGATGAAACTCTGGGCAAAATTAGTGAATTTAATGAAGCAGTCTGCTCTAGGTCTTCTCTCAGGAGATCTTTTTCCATGCAAGAGGCTATTGTTAATTCAGCTTATCTGTCTAATCCAACCTCCCTCCCCCACAATTGGTAAAAGGAAGACATTCTGTTAGGCCCTGAAATATACAGGCAAATTAGGCATGGCTGATCTTGTCCTTGTAGAGATCACAGATTAATAGAAGAGATAAATAGGCTATTCCAACGTGGTGAGATATAAAATCTACCAGAGAAATGAGAACAAGATACTAAAGGAGTGCAGACTAATCCAGCTTGGTGGCTCAGAAAAGACTTCAAGGATAAGATGACACTGGAGTTTTGATTGACAAGGAGGAAATGACCAGGTAGAAAAGGGGGAGAACATTCTGGGAAGAAGGTGGAGCAAGTGCATGAACTTAAAATCTATGATGAGGGTGTGTGGGGTGAGGAGGGTGTGGGAAGTGGTGGGAAATGAGGTAGAAACTCAGACCTGGCCAGGTGTGAAGAGCCTTGTGTGCTACAGTGAGGAGTCTGGACTAGGCCCTGAGGACACTGGGGAGCACTGGAGATTTTAAGCAGGGGAGTGATATGTTTAGATTTTGCATTTTTAAAAGATCCCTCTGACAATAGTGGCTTGAGAAGGAACAAGGGAACTTGTTAGGTCATTACAGTAATACAGGGGGAAAATTTAGATGATCTGAAGTGTTGCTAGAAACCTAGAGAGTGAGAGAAAGGGAGAGTTAGGAGGTTGAGTGGATGGACCAAGTACCTGGTATTTGGCACTTGGAGGGAGTCGTGTTGAGATGGCTCCTAGATTGTTGCTTAAACACAGGCTGAATGATGATACCTCTCATTGAGGTTGGGAGACTTGGGGGTGGGGGTGGGATGGAAGATAAGTTCCCATTGGGTCATGTAGATTGGCCGGGGGCTTCAGGAGCCTCTAAATGTATGTTTCATAGGCAGCTGAACCCCCACACTCAGGAGAAATAAGTATTTGGGTGTCATAAAGTATGATGGTCATTGAAACCATGGGTTTAGCTTGTTACTTTGCCTGCCCAGAGCTGGTGCTTGCAGAACACTGAAGAGTCATCTGCACGTGGTCAGAATGACTTTTGAAGTCCTAGAAGAATCCCTACATGGGATGTAAGAGGTTATCCTAGGATATTCACGTGGGGACCATCCTTTTTTACCTTTGTGCAGCCAGAACCCTCTATAGGGCCCAGATGTAGCACATGCTCAGTAATGCCGATGAATGAATGAATGAATGAATGAATGAATGAATGAAGTCCCCTGATGCTTTGGAAACGGTAGATGGAAAACCAACCTCATCAGACCCCGTACCACAACCTGATCCTGTAGGTTCAAGTTATGAATTAATGACATTCAGAATTCTTATAATTCCATACCTTCCAGAGATCCCCAGGTGATGTCTATAGTCAACTTGAGGAGTATTCTGAAAGTACAGATCCTCAGGCCCCACGGATAGATATGTTGATTTAGTAGGTCTGGGTTGGAGCCTAGGAATTGGCTTTTGAAACAAGCTCCCGAAGGGTTTCTGATGCTGATGCAGTGGGGGCCGCATCGTGAGAAAACCCGCTTGTGCTAGATATTCCCTATTTCTCCATCCAGATCCGCGCTTGGCCTTTCTTCGCTCGAGTCTGTGCCCAGTAAGGCTGCCTTCTGTGGCCTGCACCAGGGTGGGCATTGATGTCCCGGGGCCCCCGGCCAAGCGGTGGTTTGGCAGTGCCGGCTACATCCAGAGTCCCTGATGGGCAGCCCCTCTGCTGCCTGCAGCTCTCCCCAAGTCCTGTACCAGCTCCCTTCCTGTGCCTCCGCAGGCCTGGGGGGAACAGCTTCTCACAGCAGCTCCTCTCTGGGTGCTTCGCTGTCTTTATTTCCTCTAACTCCATCCAGACATCTAAATAATGTGTTTATTACATGCTCTTCAATTACCTCTTAGCGTGTGCCCTCTGCTTCCTGCCAAGACCAGAAAACAAAAACATTGACTGGAAAGAGTCAGGAATTCTGGGCCCAGTTCAGTTCAGTTCAATTCAATTCAGCAAACATTTACTGAGCGAGGTCCTCTGAGCTGGGCTCTGGGCCAGAAGCTGGGGATCCAGAGAGTGACTTAGACACAGTACCTGCCTATAGAGGGTTCACAACTTCATGGGAGGTAGACCCCAGAATACAGGGTGATGATGTGGCAACTCAGGGTACCACTGGAAGTGCAGGGGGGACCACTATGTGGGGAGCGGCAGGCTACGAAGGCTTCCCAGAAAAGGGGACATGTAGAATTTGGGTGGGCAGGAAAAGAATGAGCTAGGACATTCAGGCAGAGACAGAATCTTCGTGTGAGTGGCAGTGTCTGCTCTGGTTTCCTGTAGGAGAACAGAAGCTGGGATCTACATGCCTACCTGGCTGGGAGGCAGAGGGAGGCCTCAGAGTTTTGAGATGTGGGATGCTCCCCTGGGACAGGTGCTAGTCAGGGTCCCCATGTCTCCAGGTGTTCTCTGTGGGCCAGGGACCTCCCATTCTCTCCCAACTGCTGTGATGTGGGTTCTTCTCCTTCTAACGCTTGTCTAATTCACCAGCCTGCCTTCCGAGGGTTGTCTGGGAGGGAAGACGGAGATTGCGTGGATAATGGGTGTGGGGGTCCATGAGGCTAAGATGAAAGAAAAGCTCTGGCTGGTATACACAACAGACTTCCCATTTGGGAGTCCTGATCCCACAAACTATCTCCATTGACTTTAAAGGAAGATGAGTCTGGCAAACTCTTATTCATCCTTTGAAAGCCAACTGAGATTTCACCTTCTCCAGGAAGACTTCCTGGAGCTCCCTTGCCAGCACTCCTTCCTTGTATTCATCACAGGCTTTGGTAATTTGTACGATCACCGGCCTATCCAGCCCACTTGACTACTAGATCCTCACACACATGGCTTTGACCTATTTGTCTCTTTCTCTCCGGGACCCGGCACAGGGGCCTAGGGCATAACAGGGAATGAGAAAATATTTGCTGAACAGAACTAAAAGGAATTCTTGCTGCATTAGCAGAAGTGGTAATAATAATGGTGATATTATCAGCCCTATTTGAGGAATGAGGAACTGTGGCCCAGGGCAGTGAAGGGTCTTGCTCACCATGATGGCACAGCCCATAAAGGACAGGGCGGAACGGGGACTTGAACCCAAACAAGGTTGATTGCAAGGGCTGGAGTAGACATGGCTGGGCTCTTCACCCACACAAGCACAGCATGCAATGGCTGATCAGTGCTGCTTAACCAGGATATTGAAAATAAAAGCGCATGTTGACAGACCGAATGACCAGGAATCGTCAGAGCACTTCATTTCCACCAAGTCACTTAACCCTGACAACAGCTTCGGGAGGTATGTGTGTGATCATTGCCTGATTCCAAAGATTAGGATCCAGAGAAGCGGTTAAGAAATGCAGGTCATACCAAGAAGAGACAGAGCTTGCATTCAAACTCAGACTTGCACTTTCCCCGGGAAATGTGACCCCAACTTCAGATTTAGGAAGAAAGAGAAAGCACTTATGTATATATTATACTTGTCGTTATTATTGCTGGTTTTTTGGGGGGGGAGGGGCAGAGGGCGCGAGAGAGAATCTTAAGCAGGCTCCACGCCCAGCACAGAGCCTGACGTAGGGCTCCATCCCACCACCCTGAGATCATGATCTGAGCCCAAATCAAGTTGGACGCTTAACCTACTGAACCATCCAGGCGCCCCTATATACATTGTATTTGTAAGACGTTTATAAACCAAAATATGCCTCTACATGACAGCGGGGGAAAAAAAAAAAGGAAAAAGAAGGGCGCCTGGGTGGCTCAGTTGGTTAAGCATCTGCCTTGGGTGTAGGTCATGATCCCAGGGCCCTGGGATCAAGTCCTGCAGCGGGCTCTCTGCCCAGTGGGGATCCTGCTTCTCTCTCTGCCTCTGCCCCTCCCCCCTGCTCACGCTTTCTCTCTTGTGCTCTCTCTCTCTCACTCGCTCTCTCTCAAATAATAAAATCTTTTTTAAAAAAGGAAAAAGAAAAAATGTTTCTAGAAACATCCTGAATTATACAAATTGAGAGTTTTAGAACATTTAGAGCATTGCAGAGTAAATTGCCTGGGCCTGGTGGAATGTGCTCGTTCTGCTACTGAGCAGCTGTGTCATCCTGGGCACATCTCTTCCGCTCTCTGGATTTTATCTATTTTCTCATCTGCCCAAGCCTTCATGAAAGTGGTCCCTTGTGGATCGCCAAGCACCGGGCAGTTTGTATCAAGTGCAGTCTTTTCGCGCCCTCTACTGTCCAATGACGGCACTGCCAGGGACGTGGTTTGAAAGGAGAGGCCGTCTAGGTCTGAACCAAGGCGGGAGCTTGGGCACCCCCAGGAGAAGCCCATGACGTCAAGCAAAGGCCAGTCGTGTTCCATCCCTTTGGATGGGCCTTTGCCATGCCTTCCCCTCTGCCTGGAACACAGCCCCCCTTCCCTTGCGCAGCTTCACCTGGATCACTCCTTATCGGGTCAGCTCAGTAATAATTTCCTTTGGGAACTTTCCTCTGATTCCCATTGGTCTGAGTGAGATCCGCTTTCTGTTTGCTCCCACAGGGCCCTGAGCTTTTTCCTACCGAAACACTTACCAAACAAACAATTTCCAAACTCTGAAATTTGCTTGTCTTCCTCACTAGACTTGCGCTCCCATGAAAGCAGGGACTGTGTCTATCTTGTTCATCCTTACGTTGCTAGTGTTTACAAAGGCGCCTGTGCTCATCCTTGGAGCTTAAATATTGTTTTGTTGAGTAAATATTATGTGAAAAATAACATGAGTAGGCTAAAGAAATCCAAGATCGAAATGAAAATCATAGAAGGGACTCAGAGAGGGTCTAGTCTCACCCTTTCATTGTACAGATGGGAAACCTGAGGCTCAGAGAGGCCCTGCAGACTGTCAGAGGTCAAGCTGGAGTTAGAGGGTTCTGATCCGGATGGCCTGGGCTTTCTCTGCTCTCTGGTTTATCTAAGGAATAAAGGAGCCTAAGCTCTTAGGACCAGCAGCGTTAGCATCATCTGGGATTCGTTGGGCTCTCAGGTCCTGCCCTAGACGCACTGAATCAGAATCTTCATTTTTTACAAGATCTCAGGTGTTTTGTAGACACATAAAGACTGAGAAATACTGGTTTCAGTGACCAATGGGACAGCTAGCCTGGCTTAAAAGTCATCCCAGTTTGTGCGGGGAAAGCTAGCTTGTTAAAGTGGAAAAGAAAACCTGGCCAAAATATTGTGGCATTCAGTGCATGCTGGAGATGAAAGATCAGAAGTGTGTGCCCCCTCACCTTCCAAAGTTCCAGATAGTTTGGAAGTCCAGGATCTGGCCTGATGGCGGACCATGGTTCAAGTTCAGATGAGGTGAATAAAGGGGCCTTGAGTAAAGGGAAACTCCCAGGAGTACAGCTGACCAGCAAGCCTCTGCTGCATATCTCCAGCTTTTGTAGTTCTCAAATTTGAAAAAAAATATGTATTTTCAAATGTATATTCCTTTATACAAATAATTCCAACCGTGCCATTTGAGGTGGTGGTGAGAGTCCTCATATCCTGCTAGTGACATTGTCATCTGGTGCAGCCTGTGTGGTAAACACTACAACAATTATGTAGCAACAACCAAACATAGTTTATTCCATTGGACCAATTAATGCCATCCACGGGAAGTAATCCTAGGAGAGTCAGTTGGACAGAAGCGAAAAGCCATATGCATGAAGATGCTTTCGACCACTGAAAGTGGAATGAAATGAAAAGGAAATGAGCTGAGCAAATTATGATATGATATCTTTCCAAAGGCCATTCACAATTAATTGTAGTGTAACTAAATATGTCTCACTTCATCTGCTTGGGGTACACAGGTAATTAAGAGCATGGTCTCTGGGTTTTCGGTTCTGACCCTACCACTTGCTGTGTAACCTTGGGCAAGTTTACTTAACTGCTCTATGCCTTGGTTTTCTCATCTGTAAAATGGGGTTACTAAGAATACCTACATCATAGAACTGTTGTTAGAAGTAAATGCTCAATTTAATTGAGTTGATTGAAGTGCCTGGAATAGTCCTCTCTATAAACTTATATTATCATTATTTTTAAGATTTGTTTATTTATTTGAGAGAGAGAGAAAAAGCACATACCTGCGCATGTGCATGCATGAGTTGGGGGAGGGGCAGAGGGAGAGGGAGGGAGAGAAAGAATCCTCAAGCAGACTCCCCACTGAGTGTGAAGCCTGATGGAATGGGAGGGGAGGGCCTCCATCTCACGACCCTGAGATCATGGCCTGAGCTGAAATCAAGAGTGGGATGCTCAACTGACTGAGCCACTCAGGCGCCCCTATATTATTATTATTTTTAACAGTCAAATTAAATGGCCTGATATTCCCACTCTATCTACCTGACATAAGAATACTTTTCTTCCCTCCTGAGGGCCTCACATCCTGTGCTAAGTCCAAGACCCCCAAGGAGGGATGTTTCCTTTGTCCTCCTTGGAGTCAGTCTGGTTCTCTAGCCTCAAGGAGAGAAAACAAAAGAATTTGCTCAAGAACTCTCAGTACACACACACAGCCACTTTCACCAGTCTCTCCCCATGGTGCCTAAGTCTTTGTTGCTGAAGGTAGATGAAATCCCTTCCTTTATCTCCCAAGCCCTTGGTCTATTTGCATTTACTGCCCTAGAATAGCATTCCAGTCAGTGGATAACCTCACTTGTTCCAATGGGAGTAACAGCTACTATTAATCGAAAGCCCGAAGTGTGCAAGGTGTTCTGCTGTTGTTTCTTTACAAACATCCATCCTCAGAATGAATCTATGCGGTAGGTACCATTATTTCTACCTCTCAGCTAGAGTCTATCAATAAAGTTCAAGTATGTTAAATGGTTTGCTGGAGATCCACAGCTTGCAAGTGAAAAAGCTTAGATTTTAGCCCAGGTTTGTCTAACTCCCAAGCCCACACTCAGATCCACTATCCTTCACTACCTCTTTATGAAGGGGTATAGGCGAGAAGTTCACAATAAATGGTAAATAAAGAAGTAAAATTGCTTCATCACAGTGAGTACAGTTGTGCAAAAGTACGTCTGCATGTTGAGAATATTTGCTGTGCAAGAACGAAGGATTATCTATTCTTTTTCTGCTCTTAAGTCATTTCCTTTAGTGACAGCCGTTATATGGTTTTTACGATTTTAAAAAAGTCGTCCTCCACCTGCAAAAATTACTGCCTTTAGCCTAGTAAGTTCTTAGCATTGGGGGTTGCACATGAGAATCACCTTGAGGGTCTATTTGAAAAGATACTCAGTGCCTGGGCTCCATCACAGATGAAGCAAATCAGGCGTGCTGGGGGTTGGGTCCAGGTAGCAGTATTTTTAAGAGCTGATTTTAGCGTGCAAGTAGGATTGAAGAACAACTTCATGGAGAAGCTTCACCCCCCACTCTTCTTCCAGAGAATCTAGCTGCCTTGTGTTCTGTAACCCCATGCTACTTAACTCAGGCTTTTCCCTCTGTGCCCAGAAAGGGGCTAACAATATGGCTTTTTTTCCAATCCTTTTTGCAAAGAGGCACTGAGGGGACTTTTTGGTTGATGGAAATAGTCTACATCTTGATTGTGGTGGTGGTTACATGACTGTATACATTTGTCAAAACTCATTAAACTGCACCAAAAATTGGTGAATTTTATTAAAATAAATATAAGTGTGGTAAACTATACTTTATTAAGCCGTTTTTTAAAAAGGTATGAATATTGGAAAGGAAGAAATTAAATGTATTATTCACAGATTGTATGTTTAAATCCAAGGAAATCTAATATGAAGTATTAAATAAGTAAATTGGCAAGAGAGCTGAATAAAAGGTCAATGTACAAAACACATTTATACTTCTATATACTAGCAACAAACAACTGGAAAATAAAAATTTTAAAATATAATTTATAGGGGCACCTGGGTGGCTCAGTCAGTTAAGCGTCTGCCTTCAGTTCAGGTCATGATCCCAGGGTCCTGGGATGGAGTCCTGTATCGGGCTCCCTGCTCAGCAGGAAGCCTGCTTCTCCCTCTCACTCCTTCTGTGCTCTCTCTCTCTCACTATGTCTCTCTCAAATAAATAAAAACCTTTAAAATATATAATTTATAATCACAGAAAACACAAAATATCTAGGAATGACTCTAATGAAAGATTTTGAAGACCAGTACACTGCCAACCATAAAACATTCCTGAGAGAAACTAAAGAAGAATGAAATAAATTGAGGGATAAACCATGTTCATGAATTGGAAGACACAATATGGATAAGATATGAATTTCCCTTAAGTGGACCTCCAGACTTAATGCAAACTCAGTAAAATTCCAGAAAGTTTTTTTTTTTTTAAGATACTGGCAAGTTTATTTTAAAATTTATATGGAAGCAAAGGACATAGAATAGCCAAGGCAATATTGAGGAAGATTAACAAAGTTAAGGACTTCCACTACCAGCTATAAACTTATTATAAAGCTACAGAAATTAAGATAGTGTGATACATAGATAAACAAATAGGCCAATGAAATAAAATAGAGTCCAGTAACACTCTCATCCACATATGATCATTTGATTTATGCCAAATGTTCTATAGGAAACCAATGAAGAAAATATCAACTTTTCAGTAAAGAAAAAAAAAGAAAAGGAAAAGAAGAAGAAACTGGACCCTTCACACCATGCACAACATTCATGATGGACCATAAATACAAATGTGAAAGATGAAATAATAAAGATTCTAAAAGGAAACATTCCAGAATATCTTTGTGATCTTGGGGTATGCAAAGATTTTTAAAATAGGAAACAAAAAGTATAAACCATAAGAGAAAACCTTGATAAATTGGATTTCATTAATATGAATAACTTCTATTCATCATAAGCACCATTAACAGAGAAGGCAAACCACAGGCTAGTAGAGAATATTAGCAATATACATATATTTGACAAAAGACTCATACCCAGCATATATAAAGAGCTCTTACAAATCAATAAGCAAAAGACATAAATCTAATTTTAAAAATAGACAGCAATGAGGGCGCCTGGGTGGCTCAGTTGGTTAAGCGACTGCTTTCGGCTCAGGTCATGATCCTGGAGTCCCTGGATCGAGTCCCGCATCGGGCTCCTCTGACCCTCCCCCCTCTCATGTGCTCTATCTCTCTCATTCTCTCTGTCTCAAATAAATAAATAAAATCTTTAAAAAATAAATAAATAAATAAAAATAGACAGCAATGATTGTTTCACAAAGGAGGATATCCAAATGTCAATTGCTTATGAATAAGTACTCAATATCCTTATTTATTTGGCTAATGCAAATTAAAACCTCATGATCTTCTGAAGGGGTATGTGGGAACTCTGTAACTATAATGGCTCAAGAAAAAGTCTATTAATTAAAAAAATTATTGACAAGGAACAACAAAAACAGACTTGTTACCAGAGGTGGATGGTGGGGGGCGGGGAGGGAGTTGGAGGAAGGGGGTCAGAAGGTACAAACTGCCAGTAATAAGATAAATAAATATTAGGGCTGTAGTGTACAACATGATGACTATAGCTGACACTGCTGTAGGATATATAGGAAAGATGTTAAGAGAATAGATCCTAAGTGTTCTCATCACAAGAAGAAATTTTTTTGTCTTTTTTTCCATCCTTTTTTCTTTTTTAAAATTTTATCTGTATTTTAATTGAACCTATTGTAGTAATCATTTCACCCCATATGTACATCAAACCATCATGTTGTATGCCTTAAACTTATACAGTGATGAGGTACCTGGGTGGCTCAGTCAGTTAAGTGCCTGACTCTTGATTTGGTTAAGTGCCTGACTCTTGATTTTGGCTCAGGTCATGATCTCAGGGTTGTGAGATTGAGCCCTACGTCAGGCTCTGCGCTGGGTATGGAGCCTGCTTAAGATTCTCTCTCTCCCTCTGCCCCTCCCCCATCTCTCTCTCTCTCCCTCTCCAAAAACAAAATAAAACAAAACAAAACCAACCAACCAACCAAACAAAAACCCCCCAGAACTTATACAGTGATGTATGTCAATTATTTCTCAGTAAAACTAGGGATAAAACCCCCACATGATCCTCCATCCTTCCCTGCCCCATCACTTGATATAATTAAAAGTACTAATAAAGCTAGTGTTAACAAGGATATAGAATAACTGGAATTCTTGTTGCTACAACCATTTTGGAAAATTGACAGTATTTACTAAAGTTAAACATAAGTAAATCTTACGTCCTAACTGGCCACTCTGTGTATACTAAAGACAAGCGCGTTCCTATGTTCATCAAAAGACATGTCTATGACTATTCTTAGCAGTCAAACTGAAAAAAACTCAAATATCCATTAATTGTAGAATAAAAAATAAATTGTGATATATTTATATGGAAAACTATGTATCAATGAAAAAGGACAAACTGATGACTCTCGGAGACATAAAGTTGAGTGGAAAGAAGGCAGATGCAAGAGAGCACATAATCTCTGATTCCATTTGTATGAGGTTCAAAAGCAGGCAAAACAAATCTATGGTGATGAAGGGCAGAATGTTGATTACCTTTGGGGGTAGGGAGCCTTCTGGAGGGGTGGATGTTTATTTTGATCTGGGTGGTGATTTCAAGGGTATATATAAATGTGAAAATTTACTGAGCTATTTTATAAATATTGGTGCACTTTTCTATATATTATATGTATTATATATGTAATATATATATAATGCCTAAAATCAAATCTCTGTGTATAACAGTCTCTTCTTCCCTTCCTCCTTTATCTTCTCCTCCTCTCCCTTCTTCCTTGTGTGTGTATATGTGTTCTAGGGTCTGTTTGACAGTATTATACACGTTTTAGTGTCTCTTTGATTACTTCTACCTCCTTGTGCATTAATTCTCTTTCTTGACATTGTTGCTCTTCTTCTCCCAGTGTTGGCTTTCCTCAAATATTCTTGGCTGCCCACTCTTCTTTGATTTTAGAAGTCCCGGGAAGCACATCATGACCTTCCATATGGTTCAAGTTGCTGCCTTCCATCACTGTGGGGGAAACGGGATGTGTGCTGGGGGTTGTCCTCCAGGATTGAGATTCTTGGACCCACCCTTTGAGTTTTCCATGAATCTGGGGCTTCAGAATCTGCACTCAATGCTTCCACCTGGGAGAGATGCAGCTGCCTGTCCCTCATTAGAGGTGGAAGAGGGGGAAGGGCTGATAGGTCTAGCTGTTTCTCAAAGTCGTTCTCAAATCTCTGTCTCTAACCAGGAGCGTAAGCATCACCCGGGAACTTATTAGAAAGGCAAATTCTCAGGTCTTACCCCAGACAAACTGAACCAGACACTCAGGGGTGGGGTGCAGCCATCTATGCCTGGACCCACGCTCTGGGCAATAGCAATGCCCCCTCAGGTTTGAGGACCGCTGTCTATTTATAGAGTACCCCAGTTAATTTCCTGAATTATCACTCTTCCTCTTCCTTGACCTGTTTTCACTGCGGGGACTCTGGCAAGT
This sequence comes from Mirounga leonina, assembly GCF_011800145.1. NCBI lineage: Eukaryota > Metazoa > Chordata > Mammalia > Carnivora > Phocidae > Mirounga > Mirounga leonina. The sequence continues at coordinate 22,991,911 of NW_023270433.1, read as the reverse complement.
ATTTCAAGCTAGATGCTTTCCTTCCTGTTTCTCCTTCAGTCCAATCACAACTGCTTTCTATCATTCAGAAATTCCCTACAGTTTCTGAATAGCCCCCATTCTTGATTTCCAGTGTTCCAATAGATTTTTATTTATTTATTTATTTGTTTGTTTGTTTGTTTGTTTGTTTTTTAGTAGGCTCCACACTGGGTGTGCTGGGCTTGAACTCACGACCCTGAGATCAAGACCTGGATTGAGATCAAGAGTCGGACGCTTAACCAACTGAGCCACCCAGGAGCCCCAATTTTCATTTTTAATTGTGGTAAAATTTATAGAACATAAAGGTTCCTACCTTGACTGTTTTTGAGTGTAGAGTTGAATAGTGTTGAGTATATTTACAATGTTGTGCAGCCCTCATCCCCATCTGTCCCTGGAACTTTTTATCTTGCAAAACTGAAACTCTACACTCTTTAAGCAACAACTTCCCTTCTAAGGGATTTTTAAAGCGTTTTTTTCTGTCATTAAATAGAATTTGGGTGGAATTTGAGTCCGTAGATGCATGTCCTTTGAATACCATCTTTTTAAAATTGTGGTTAAGTATACATTACATAAAATTTACCATTCTAACCATTTCTAGGTGTTATAGTTCAGTGGCATGGAGTATATTATGTTGTTGTGCAACCAGCACTACCATGAATCTTTAGAACTTTCTCTTCTTCCCAGACTGAAAGTTTGTACCCATTAAACACCAGCTTCCATTCCTTTCTGCCCACCAGTTCCTGGCAACCACCCTTCTCCGTTCGGTCTCTATGAATTTGACAACCCTAAGTACATCACAGGAGTGGAACTATACAGTCTTTGTCCCTTTTGTGACTGGCTCATTTCACTTAGCATATTGTCTTCAAGTTTTATCCAAGTCATAGCATGTGTTGGAATTTCCTTCCTTTTTAAGACTGAATAATATTCTCTTGTATGTATATACCACATTTTGTTTATCAAGGATGCTTGGATTTCTTCCACTTTTTGGCTACTGTAAATAATCCTGCTGTGAACATGGGTGTACAAGTATCTTCTCATGTCCCTGCTTTCAATTCTTTTCGTTCTTTGGGGTATGTAGCCAGAGGTGGAATAGCTGGGTCATGCAGTAATTCTATTTTTAGCTTCCTGAGGGACTGCCATACTGTTTCCCACAGCAGCTGCACCAGTTTGCATTACAATGTGCACAGGGGTTCAAATTTCTCCGCATCCTTGCCAACACTTATAATTTTCTTAGTTTTGTATTGTTTTTGATAACAGTCATCCTAACGGATTTGAAGTGGTATCTCATTCAAGTTTTGATTTTTCATTTCCCTAATGATTAGTGATGTTGAGCATCTTTTCATGTGCTTATTAATCATTTGTATATCTTCCTTGGAGAAATGTCGATTCTAGTACTTTACCTGAATCTGGTTGTTTGTGTTTTTGCCATTCTTTATATATTCTGGATATCAGTGTCTTATCAGAGGTAATTTTCAAATGTTTTCCCTCATTCTGTCAGCTACCTTGTCACTCTGTGGATAACGTCCTTTGATGTACAAAAGTTTTTCATTTTAATGAAGTCCAATTGACCTGTTTATTCTAGCTTTTTTAAAAAAAGATTTTATTTATTTATTTTTATTTTAGAAAGGTGTGGGGAGGGGCAGAGGGAGAGGGAGAGAATCTCAAGCAGACTCCATGCTGAGCAGGGAGCCTGACTCGGGGCTCGATCTCATGACTGCAAAATCACAGCCTGAGTGGAAACCAAGAGTTGGATGTTCAACCAACTGAGCCACCCAGGCATCCCCAAAATGTCCAGTTTTAAACAAGTCATCCACCAGCTTAAAAATTCCTCACTGGCTATCCCACTTCTCTCAGGATAAAGTCCAAAGATGTCCCAGGGTTGCAGGAGCCCATCCTCAATGGATCCTATAAGCTTGCTTCCTGGCTCCCTCCCAGCTTCTTCAGAGCCCTCTTATTCACATAATATAAAATTAACCATTTTAAACTGAACAGTTCGGTAGCATTAGTACATTTACAGTGTTATGCAACCATCCCTACTCTCTAGTTTTGGAGAATTTTCGCATTGTTAAGTGGTCACTCCCCATGGCCCCTCCCCCCAGTCCCTGGCCACCACCAATCTGCTTTCTGTCTCCAAGGATTTATCTATTTTGAATATTTTATGTAAATGGAATCATACACTCTGTGACCTTTGTGGCTAGCTTTTTAAATGTAATACAGTATTTTTGAGGCTCAGCTGTGTAGTGGCAGTGTTAGAAGTTTATGCCTTTTTAATGGCTGAATAATATTCCATTGAATGAATATACCACATTTTGTTTATCCATTCATCTGTTGATGGACATTTGGTTTGCTTCCATCTTTTGGCTATTGTAAATAGTGCAGGCATATACATGTATTTGTCTAAGTACCTGTTTTCAGTTCTTTCGGGTATATACCTTAAAGTGGATTTGCTGGGTCATGTGGTAAATCTTTATTTAATGTTTTGAGGAGCCGCCAGACTGTCTTCCTCTCCTTTCTCTTGTGTTTCAATAGCACAACATATTCGAGTGAATCTCTGTCATATTACAACTAGAAGATGCCTTTAATCATAACAGGCTGCGTATGTATTTGAGGGCAGGGATTGTGTCTTATTCATCTGTGGATCTCAGGTGGGCTAGTATAGGGCTTCACAGAGAAGGTGCTCAATAAAATGTTTGTGGAATTGGATTGACTATAATAGGAGGATTATATACAGTTTTATCCTTGAGGAAAATGTGGTATATGTGATAAATCTTTGAATATGAGTAATGAGCTAAGTGGAGAGAGAGGGTGGGTGAGGTGAAGAAGAGCCCACCAACTGCTTTGGACAAAGGGGAAGGAACACCAGTGTCATAGAGCCAGTTATCCTTATGCTTCTGTTGCTGGTTTGCCTTTACCTAACTCACTATAATTCTCTGGGAAGTTAGCTTCTCCTCTCTGTCAAATGAAAAGGTTGCATATTTTAGTGATATTCAATTTTTTGGTTTCCTTTAAGGCAATGGAAACTGTTTTTCCTATGAACTCACAGGAGAAAGCCCGGTGGGGTTAAGGCATGCATTTGAGGAGAGAGAGCTGGCGGGGGGGTGGGGGGGCCAGAACGCAGGCACCCTGTATCCCTGCAGCCCCAAGGACCTTGGCAAGACCCCAAGATTCCAAGGTCCCAGCACAATCTGAGCTCCCCTCAGTAGCTCTGAGAGGCCTCTGTTCTACAAAGAGTAGGAAAGCATTAGTGCATCAAGGACATACTGTTCCGTAAAAAATATTTTTTTCCAAGCAAGAAAGGGGAACGTAAGGATTGAGGTAGCAACTTAAGCAAGAAAAGAACAAAAGTTCTTTCTTTATGAAAAATTATAGTGAACAGTATGCTTGGTTGAAAAGGGGGGGGGGTACACAACCTCCTTCTCACCTCCTCATCCTTAAAAAGTAGAAAGTAAAGATATTGTCAGTTGACTTCATGACAGAATTGCCACACATTTTTACTTTCCTAACCGAATGGATTCCTGCACCATGAGAGCATTTCCTCTGCAAATGTCCTGTTCTGAACCAAAGCTGAACATGTCAACGGGCAGGCTTAGTCTTGTCCTAACACTCTGGGTTTCCTTTTCTTTCTGTCTCTCTCTCTTTCCTGGGGAAATGTCTTGAAAGCGTAACCTTTACACTGTACCCTCACGTTGCCTTTTCTCTCGAGTTCTTTGCTTTGCAATTAGCCTGCAAAAGTGGGGGTTAGCTGAGTCCCCTCCGGGCTGTTTCCTGACACGCCCATGGCGCTGGCAGGCCAGAACCTGTCCCCTCAGCAGTGGTCACTGTTGATGCTCGCCTTGCTTTGGTCTCGGATTCTTTATTTCCGTGAAGCTCATTTGTAGGCCACACTTCTGAAAATATCCTGCCTGAACTCCAACATCTCCTCTCTTAAATCAGGTTGAGGTACAGAAGTTCTTCAGGCACTGAGACTGAGGATGGTTTACACAGATGTCTGAGTGAGCCCCAAACACACAGTGTTCTAACATTGGCATTCCTAGTGGCTGTTATAGAAACAGTTTAAGCAGTGTAACCACAAACGTTATTCACGTTCTAGTACTAACCCTCTCTTTCTTTTCCTTTCTTTTTCTTTTTTTGTGAAGTTCTTCTTGAAATTCTAGAACTTTTTTTAAAACAGAGTTTCTAAACAATGGCCGCCCCTTGGGTGGCATAGCCCTATTATAAAAATAGAAAGGATATGGAGTTTGATTATGCCTCTGGTTTTTCTTGCTTAACATTTTGCTTTCATTCCAAAATCGGCATGAATACAAACACTGCAATATTTCCACCATTTCTTTAAAGGCTTTGTTTCCAGGGAACTTACGGTTTTCCGGAGGAGGATGCCCGTGTGACGATAATCCCTCTTGTTCCACCATGATGTCGCCAGACGAAGGGAGAGTTGAATGCTCTAATTCTTTAAATAGCGCTTCAAAAATGATTTAGAAAAGCTAAAGTGTGTCTTGTAAATCCCAGGACTTGTCTCAGAAATCTTGCCTCAATCGGCTCCCAAAGTATAATGCAAGGAGATTATTTTCCTCTGGGGAAACCTGTGAAACAGGTCTTTGAGCCCCATTTAATGTGTCAGAGTTTTAATTGATTCTTTACCACGTCGATCCACCCCATAATAGCAGTGCTAAGCGCAGGACGTGTTTTACGGGAATAGTCACCCAGAGCTTAATTTGTTGTTGCATAGCACACAGACTATTTCACAATGAAAATAAATCTGTTTCATGCCCCGAGAACTTCTTCCCGATGAAGTATGCTCTGCCAATATAGAGAGTGCAATCTGCTCCTTGTCAGCTCTAGAGACATTTTGGTTGAGGAGAGGGGTACCACAGAACCCTTGATCCTTGAGTTCATTTACTCTTCTCTTGCTTAAGACAGAGGTGATCCACAGGCCCTTATTTATAGTCCGTGTAAAGCAACTTCGGGTACCTTATCTCATTCTGTTCTCATGATAACATTACAAGAAGGCGGGGCAGATATCATTATGCCCATTTTACAGATAAGAGAACCGAGTCCCAACCAACCTTGCAAACTCCTCAAGGAACCCCAGATAATAAGCACTGAGCAAGGACTAGAAAGCAGATAGTCTTTTTAGTAATTACTGTTTTCCCTGGCGAACAGCCAGGACTGCTCTACCCGGAACAGGCTGCATGCAGCACAATTTCCTTCCCCCAACACAACTGGTTCATGCATTCAATCAACAAACACTTGTAGTGAGTATGAATTTGAGGGCTCAAAATTCAGATCTGCCAAGGTGGCTTTCTTTTTCTATAACTTCTATTAAGTTCTCTCCTTAGTCCTTCTGGTGGCAGAAACCTGTCAATTCTAGATTTTCTCAGCTGACTCAGCTATTCCCCACTCCCTTTTTCCCATGGTTGTATATCAGTTCAAGCCACTGAAAGGTGCGTGTATGTGTGTGAGAGAGAGAGAGAGATGGAGGATGTGTATGGCCTTCAGAGGTCTTCCCACCCTGGTTGCTATTGAAACCTGTAGCCCATCTGGTCTTCAGACATTTGGAAAATGCCGGCATTCATTGTTATGTGGCGTTTTTGTTTGTTTGTTTAAACGTGATCGGTATAACGACTGGCTCTCTGTCTTTCAGCTAGTTTCTGTGTCCTTCTTGTAAGTGTGGGAGATGTTTGGTGGCTCTCCTGGGCTACTCAGAGGATCTGGGGGAACGCCACAGGGCTATCTCAGGCCCCCTAGTCTAGCCTTGTCGTATGTCATTTTTCTTCTAAAGCGGCTCCCTCCTATTCTACTACTGTTCATGGGTGGGGGGAGAGGAGACTATTTCTCCACCTCCTCAAGTATCCCCTGGTGTGAGGCACAGGTCCCTTCTCCTCTAGGATGTACCAAACTGACCAGGGCTGTGCCTCATATCCCTAAGCATAAGCATAGCCCTCACCCCGGCCTTAGCCCAGGGGAAGGAGGGCAGTGCAATGTGCTGGCTGATTGGAAGCATGTGTAAGGTACCACTGGTGCCTTTCTCGGAGACCTAGGCAAAGACTACAATTCTACGATGTCCTCGTTATCCTAGCTCCTTGTTGCTCACAACTTTGGGCAACTGATCTGAACTAAGATCTGAGCAGAAAACCAAAGGAAACTTAATGATAAAACCATTGCAATTTTGTATCTGTGATCTCACTGGCCTTCTCCACCTCAGCGAGAACTAGGAGGGTTATCTCCATGTGGCCCCTATAAAGCCAGGGTTACTCAGTAGCCTCTTGTAAGCACCATTACATGTCAAGAAACACCAATCTGGCATCCTGAAATAATCCGAATTTTTACCTCTGTCTCTCAAAGAAGCTCTGAGAGTGTGTTCTTTATAAAGAACAAATTCTCTCCTTCCATCTTCTCTTTTCTCATTTTCTCTTCCCTTCCCATTTGTCCTATCTATTATCTATCATCCATCTATCTATTAGTCCATCCATCCATCCATTCATCATCTATCATTGACTCATCTGTCTCACACCCAGCTTGGCTCTTTTCCTAGTACAAACTCCCACCCCCAAATCTCTCAAACTGAGATGGTATAGTCTTTTTTTTTTTTTAAATAAACATTTTCAAGCACTTCCTGTTTTATTTTCCTCTTTTTCTCCTTTTATTCTTCCTCTCCTTCCTCCTCCTCTCATTTCTCCTTTTCTTCTTCCTCTCCTTCCTCCTTTTCTTCTTCCTCTCCTTCCTCCTAGCCTATAGTGGGCATCATCCATCTTATCTTGTCTACCCAATGCAGGGATCAATCTCACAACCTTGAGATCATGACCTGAGCCGAAATCAAGAGTTGGACGTTTAACCAACTGAGCCACCCAGGCGCCCCACCAGAAGTTCTTCTAAAACTTATTAAGTTTCAGGGTTCCTGGATGGTTCAGTTGGTTAAGCATCTACCTACGGCTCAGGTCATGATCTCAGTGTCCTGGGATTGAGCCACATGTCAGGCTCTCTGCTCAGCTGGGAGTCTGCTTCTCTCTCTCTCTCTCTCTCTTAAATATATAAATAAAATCTTCAAAAAAATAAAACTTACTAAGTTTCATCTTTGTACTTTAAGATCTTTGATCCTTCTGAAATTGATTTTGATGTAAGAAGTAATGAAGTTTGCTATATTATTGTTATTTTTATTTTAGGACATCTTTGGTAGGAAAATGAATCAGGAGACATAGTGGGAAGACCATGGGATGTGCAGTTAGATCAGTCTGGGTTCAGGTGACTCCACCATTTATGAGTGTGTGACCTTGGTCATAACCTCCCTAATTCCACCTTCCTCACTGGAGTAGTGGAGATAATAATAGTATCTGCTCAGGGAGCTGCTGTGAGTATTAAGTGAGATAATGCTAGTAAAGCACTTTGCACAGTGTCTGGCACCTAGTAGGGACTCAGTAAATGGCAGTTACGGTGGGTATGATGATGGTGATAATTATTGTTGTTATATAAGTAATGAGGCGAAGTCATCACACTCGTGAGTCAGGTGCACTGAGGACTCGAGGAGATGTTGCTCAGCCACAGTACACACTTTAAACCACACAGAAAACTGCTTTCTATCCCAGAACCTGTGTGAGGTTTGAATCTGTGAGATGGATTTGAGTTTGTAGGATCAGGAAGTGTGACTGGGAAATGGGCAATGTTGTAGGCAACACGTTCTCATCTCCCTTATTTAATGGGATAGACAAGGAAAATGAGGAATCCTACGTTTTCTAAGATCATGTTTTTCAAAGTTGGAATAGAATCATCTAGTACCCTTGCTAAGATGCAGATGCTTGGGCCCCATCCCAGATCTAGGAAATTAGAACCATGGGCAGATCCTGAGAATTTGCATTTAGCAGGCTCCCCAGGTAATTCTTCTGTGCACCAAAAATTTGTGAAACACTTCTCTAGAAAGAAAAGGAAGAAGGTGGGTGTGGGGATGGGAGATGGGAGAGGAAAGAAGAGCAGGAGACAAAACAGGAGAAGAAAGAGAGGAGAGGGACTACTATTGTGAATTAAAGTATTAGCATCTCCCCTTTGTAAATCTTCCCTGCCCCTCCTCCTCCTGTTACCGGCCATGATAAAATACAACCTGGATCCCACTTCTTATAGGTCACTCAAAAAGCCCATTTAGTCAACCAAAAGTTTTTGAGTCTGGCTATAGACTAGAACCCTGGAGAGAGACAGAAAAGAGACATATCATCCAGTGGGGGAGAAAGACACACACTCACACCCCACAATTCAGCATGAAGGTGCGGTGGTAGAGATAGGCAGCAGGCATAAATGGAAGGCTGAAGTAGGGCCACTAAATGCAGATGGGGGACATCAAGAAATGGCTTCTGGGAGGAGAGGTGCCTGGACTGAGTCTTGTAGAGAGTAATCATTCATTACAAAGAGGGGAAAAGAATTAGCGGGGAGAGGGGGAGAGTGGGAGCCAAAGACTCAGTCAAACAGCAGGGAGTGTCCAGGATGGGCTATCTCAGTGTTGCTGGAGGAGAGAGTACGAGGTGGGAAGCCATTCTGTTAGAACAGTGGTCAGGAGCCAATATTCCCATAGTAGTAGCCCCATTGTGGAAGATCCTGTGGGTTGTGTCAAGGAATTTGATCAGCGAGGAACCAACCAAAGGTGGAAGCAAAGGATGAATTGGTAAGATTCTCATTTGCATGTTGTAATGTTTTGTTTTGTTTTTTTTTAAGATGGAAATAGTTTTATTGATTTTTATGATTTATAAACATGATGCATGCCAATTGTGAAAATAGAGATAATTCAGAAAGAGATAAGGAAGAAAGTAAAAGTCGCCTAGAATTCCAACACCCAGAGAAACTCTGCAATTACCGTATGTGTTTATCCTTCCAGACTTTCCTCTAGGTGCACGCACATCCACCCACACACATACACACAACATATTGTTAAGTGAGGTCGTTTCACACACATTGTGAAATGGTGCCTTTAATCCTTTTTATCTTGACAATATGGAGTGGACATCTTTCTCTGTCTATAAATATGGATTTATACCTTGATCATAATTTCTAATAGCTCTGTTGCTCACTTCTAACCTCCTTCTCACTCCTTCTCCATGCGTGGTCCTCTTCCCATTTGGCTTTGCTCCAAGTATCAGCTTGGGCTCTCAGCACTCAAGTCCATCAGGCAGCTGGAGATGCTCTGTTATGGGACCTTGATTTTGGTAGGGCTTCTGAGATGGTTAATTTTATATGTCACATAATTTATTTGCTTGGGCCATGGGGTGCCAAGATATTTGGTTAAACATTATTCTCAGTGTGTCTGTGAGGGTGTTTTTGGATGAGATTAACATTTAAATCAGTAGACTGGATAGAGCAGATTGCCTTCCCCAAAGTGGTGGGCCTCTCCTAATCCATTGAAGGCCTGAATAGAACAAAAAGGTGGAGTTAGGGAGATTTTGCTCTCTTCCTGACTCTCTTCAAGCTGGGACATCAATTTTCTCTTGCTTTTGGGCTCAGACTTGAACTGGAATTTACACCATTGGTTCTCCTGTTTCTTAGGCCTTCAGACTTGGACTGGAACTATGCCATTGGCTCTCCTGGGTCTCCAGCTTGTCAACTGCAGATCTTGGGACTTCTCAGCCTCTATAATAAATCTTTTATAATAAATTCATATGCATATATAATTCATATATATATATATATATATATATATATATATATATATATATACACACACACACATACACACTTATAAACATGCATATGTTGTTTCTCTGGAGAGCCCTGCCTAATGCAGCTTCCTGCCTTGTTCTTCTGTGTCTTCCTGGCCCCCCACCTCCTCTGTGTCCAAGTCCCTTGTATTGTCCCCTCATTCACAGCAACCTGGATCTCAGTAATGTTCTTCCTGTCCTAACACTCACCTGCTTCATGTTTCTGTGGCTCCCTATAGCCTTCAGGATGATGTCCCAGTTTTCCTAGGCTGGACCAGGGACCTTTCTTATCAACGTCTCCAGTCTCACCCCCACACTGTCCCCATCATCCATCACCTGCATTTGCTCTTCTTTAGACTCCCTGAGTCTCCTGCTTCTTGTTTCCCTGCTGTTGCTCATCCTGTTTCTGCTGCCTGGAAAGCCCTCACCCTCCAAATGTGTCTGGTTCACCTGGCTAACTCCAGTTCATCCTTTGGAACTCCACTCAGTCATCACACCCTCCAGAATTGTCCCTAACACAACTTAGCCTGGATTAACTGCTCCTCCTGGTGCTCCAAGAATACCCATGTTTCTCTCTGTTCCTTTTATTGGGTTGTGTTAGCCTTATCTCATGTGTCTGTCTTCCTCATTAGATTGTAAGCTCCTTCCCTCCTTGAACTTTGTATTCCTAGACCCTAAAATGTAATTGGCGCTAAGTACATGTTTGTTGAATGAACAAACCCATGTCTTTGTAGAGGGGGCTCCTCTTCTTATACCACCTACTCCGGTGGCTCAGATCTCTGCCCTGTGGATCTCTGCTGGTCACTGCTTTCTGCTGCCTAGATGGGTACCTGTCTGGGACAGACTTTGAATTAGTATGGACCTTGGCTTGTGATGAGTACTTTTGCCTCTGCCTGCTTTCTCTAACTGATCTTCTGGTTTGGACTCCTATGTCTTGCCCTTGACAATTAGTCAGTGATAGCCCATCATATGGGTCTACTTGAACTTCAAGGCCCAGTTCTCTCCACCCAGTCCATCTTGTCACCTCAAAAAACCCCCAAAAAACAAAAAACAACAAAAAACCCCCCAAACCAACCCTGCCATCTCCAAATTCCCAGTTTTACTTTATAGACATTAAACATTATTATCAATTTTATTCGATTATAATACCTTGACAAAAAATGTCCTTCAGAGCAAAACAACAGCAAATGTGTGCATTTGTTTGGTTGTGTAAAGTTTATAAGGTACCTTCACACAATTTGTTTCATTCAATCCTCCTAACAACTGTGTGTAGTGGGTTATTATCCCCATTTTGCAAATGAGGACACTGAGGCTCATTGTAGTTAAATGAGCTGCTTGAGGCCTCATAACCAGGGAATGACGGAGCATGAACTCCAGGTGAGATCCTTGGATTCCAAAGCTTTGAACTCTCTGGAGTTCACCATGGCATTAAAACATTAGATATATCTGATTGTAAGCTTAAAAAGATGTCTACTCCAAATCTATCCTCTGTACTACTATTAACATAATTTTTTATTTTTTTATTTTATTATTATTTTTAAAAAATATTTTATTTATTTATTTGACAGAGAGACACAGCGAGAGAGGGAACACAAGCAGGGGGAGTGGGAGAGGGAGAAGCAGGCTTCCCGCTGAGCAGGGAGCCCAATGCGGGGCTCGATCCCAAGACCCCAGGATCATGACCTGAGCCGAAGGCAGACGCTCAACGACTGAGCCACCCAGGCGCCCCTTAACATAATTTTTTTAAAAACTTAAATTTAGATCAGATTTCTTCCCTGATTATAATTATCCAGTGGACCCTGGTCCCTCACCCCATTACGTGGTGTTCTGATGGATCCCTGACCTCGGTCCCCACATTGTAGCAATCAATCTCCACCTTGTGCCTTGCTCTGAAGGCCAGTGGTGGTGTTTGACTTCACCTCCCACCTCCACTGCATCTGTCCTTTGCCTGGCCAGTACGTCCCTCCTATCTAGCTCTGGACCCATTTTTAACACACCCCGTCCTTACTCTCCCCACTACCTGCTTCATAGTGTCATGGAGTGAGTCACACACGTTTGTCCCAGCACCTCTCACCATTTGTGGTATTATTTTGATTATCTGTCTGTGTCTCTCTGAAGACCTCTAGGTTCTTCAGGTTAAAAATGAGGCCCAGGTCCTCCTGTGTTTATAGACACAGCACTTAGCACAAGCCCAGCGCGGAGGGAAGTGGGAAGGCAAAGGCAGGAACATTAGGATGTGTCCTGCTGATGTCTGTGCTACGATCCTGGTAGGGATTTTGGGAAGGAAGGCTTCAGTCCATCAGTCAGGCTGCTGCCTGAGGCACCTTCCACAAAATGAACCAGATCAGATCCAGGATATGATCATGGTTTTCCTGGATGCTGAACTCCCAAACATGGTATGCGAGGCATCCTGCACCTGTCCCGGGTCCACCTCCCTGGACACTGCAACTTGTCCCCCTCCTGCGCTCCAGCCACACCCAGCGCCTTCGTGTTTCTGAACATGCCCAGGCAGGTCCAGTTCCCCTCATTCTATGCACACAGTGCCCGACACCTGGGAGGTGCTTTCCTCCCCTCTTTGCAGGAACACTCCCAAACGTTGAGCTTTCAAGTTGAAGCTCGTTAGGACCTTCTTTGTGGGTCCATGGTCCATCATTCCCTCCTTTGTGATTGCTCAAAGACTTGCTCAGCTTTCTTGTGCTTTATCTTTTTCTGTTTGTGTCTTTTCCTCATCGCTGACTGCCCTATTTAAAACAGCAACCCTCATTTTTCTGTAGCCCCTTATCCTGCTTTCTTTTCCTTCCTAGCTCCTAATACCACCCGACATTTTCTGATATATTCATATTTTCCATGTTATTGTGTGACTCCTCCCACTTGGAAGCAATGCTTCCAAATTCCTGATAGATAATTATCTTAGGGATTTAAGAACAAAAAATGGCAATTTCTTGGAATTTGGGGGGATTCTCCAAACATGTTATTCTTTTTAAAAATCTAAAAAATAATTTTTCATAACTTGTTTTAAAATGATGAGTGATCATAATAATAAAGAAGGAATCATTTTTCTATGATAGGGTTATACTCAGTTTTAGAGACTTTCTGTTTAAGAAACCTGACATAATAAAAAATACAAGGTTTGTTAATTATGAATCAATGTGTCGTGATAAGATTATATATTTCAATAACATATGAAAATGGTTTTTGTCTGATATTTTAAAATAAAAGATTAAAGAACATTAACACAAATAAATTACTTTTTTGTTCATTCTATGACAAATATTCCAGATGTCAAAAATTTTTTCATGTTTCATTGATTGAACTAAGAGTAAATTCAAGGGGCGCCTGGGTGGCTCAGTTGTTTAAGTGACTGCCTTCGGCTTAGGTCATGATCCTGGAGTCCCAGGATCGAGTCCCGCATCGGGCTCCCTGCTCAGCAGGGAGTCTGCTTCTCCCTCTGACTCTCCCCCGTCTCATGTTCTCTCTCTATCATTATCTCTCTCAATAAATAAATTAAAAAAATCTTTTAAAAAAAAGTAAATTCAAAAGTATCTTCAAGTTGGGTATATATTGTTTCATACAAGCTGATTTTCTTAATAATGAGAATATTTTTTTCTGTCTATTTCATTCAACTCAAATATCACCTCCTCAGAAAAGCCTGCCTGGACTGCATGATTCAAAATAGTGCCTCATTACTGGCTTTGCCTCGGTCTCCCTTCCTCCCTGCCAACAGGAGGTAAGTGCTCAGAGAAGAGGAGCGACAATTTGTAAGTTTTAACCGGGCCCGCAGAATTCTACAAGTTCAATGTGAGTCAACGTGTAAGAGGGCTGCTGACCCTTCAGTTAGTAGCCATAGCAATAATAATAATAAGTCTTACTAGTAATAGCAACATTAAGAGTTATTTTTTAAAGGATATTTGGTTCTGCGTGGGTTTTTTTTAAATTTATTTTTTACTTTTTAAATTCCAGTGTAATTAACATACAGTGTTACATTAGCTTCAGGTGTACAATATAGTGATTCAACAATTCTGTACATGACTCAGTGCTCATCATGCTAATTGTTCTCTTAATCCCCTTCACCTGTTTCACCCATCCCCCACCACCTCCCCTCTGGTGACCATAAGTTTGTTCTCTGTTAAGAGTCTGTTTCTCAGTTCATCTCTCTCTCTTTTTCCCTTTGTTCATTTGTTTCTTAAATTCCACATATTAGTAAAATCATATGCATTTGTCTTTCATTGACTGGCTTATTTTGCTTAGCGTTACACTCTCTAGATCTGTCCATGTTGTTGCAAATGGTGACATTTCATTCTTTTCTTATGGCTGAATAATATTCCGTTGTGTATATCATATAGCACATCTTCTTTATCACTTCATCAGTCGATGGACACTTGGGCTACTTCCATAATTCGGCTGTTATAAATAATGCTGCAATAAACATAAGTGTGCATATATCCTTTCTGATTAGTGTTTTTATTTTCTTCAGGTAAATACCCAGAAGTAGAATTGCTGGATTATATGGTGGTTCTATTTTACATTTTTTGAAGAAGCTCCATACTGTTTTTCACAGTGGCTGCACTAATTTGCATTCCTACCAACAGTGTGCAAGTGTTTCTTTTCCTCCACATCCTTGCCAACACTTGTTTTTTGTGTATTTGGTTTTAGCCATTCTAATAGGTGTGGGGTGACATCTCATTGTAGTTTTGATTTGCATTTCCCTGATGATGAGTGATGTTGAGCATCTTTTCATGTGTCTGTTGGCCATCATCTATATGTCTTCTCTGGAGAAATGTCTGTTCGTGTCTGCTGCCCATTTTTTAATTGGATTATTTTTTGTGTGTGTTGAGTTATATAGGTTCTTTATATATCTTGGATATTAACTCCTTATTGGATATGTCATTTGCAAATATATTCTCCCATCCAGTAGGTTGTCTTTTAGTTTTGTTGGTTGTTTCCTTTGCTGTGCTTTTTATTTTGATGTAGTCCCAATAGTTTGTTGTTTGTTTTTGTTTTCCTTGCCTCAGGAGACATATCTAGAAAAATGTTGCTATGGCTGATGTCAGAGAAATTACTGCCTGTGCTCTTTTCTAGAATTTATATGGTTTCAGATCTCACATTTAGGACTTTAGTGCATTTTGAGTTTATTTTTGTGTATGGTGTAAGAAAGTGGTCCAGTTTCTTTCTTTTTTTTCTTTTCTTTTTTTTTGCATGTAGCTCTCCAGTTTTCCCAACACCCTTTGTTGAGGAGACTTTTTCCCATTGCATTTTCTTGCAAGAAATTTTTTGTTTTTGTTTTTAGCTCTTATTATGTACTAGGCATTGTTTAAGTCTTTAAAATTTATTGTCTCCTTGGGACTAGATAGAATTATCGTCCCCCGTTTTATCGGCCAGGTCACAGAGAGGTTAAACAGTTTGCTCAAGGCCATGCAGCTAGGAAGTAGGAGAGCTGGGAGCAGAATCCTGAATGCTTGACTCTGGATTATGTACTTTTCACTGTGACATCGTACTGCCTCCAGAACAATTTTATTCTACACATAACATGGCGTACATTACCAGGAGAAAGGTAGGTATGGACTCACCGCCCCTACCCTGTGCTAACCATGAGTCACAGAAGAGTGCTGTGTTTGGTGCTGGGCTCCACCAACTGGAGTCCTCTAAGAGAGGGTCCAGAAATTAACCTTGAAAGGAAGACTGTCAGGGACCATGGGAACAAGCCCCTGGTGGAAAACATTCTGCATCCGGGGTACGTCCTGTTGGCTGAATTGCCTCACTTACAGAGCAGAGCCAGGATGTGGCCCAATGGACAAGCCAGACTTAAAACCAACAGCTGCAGCCATACCCAGTGGACATGCAAAAAACCAACAGAGTCTCCACAGACCTGAAAAACAGCTCCCCAAAGCACCAAGGAGCTGCGCGAGGGACGAGGCACTTTTCTGTCCCTTAGTAACATAGCGGACCCGAGTAGAACCCGAGCGGGCACTATCGGTGGGAACTTCCTCCCCAGAAGCAGGGCCTCCCGGTTGGTGGGGACGCCAGCCTAACCACTCTCTGTTGGTCCTGGGTCTCCCTTCAGCTGACGCTCTTGCTCTAGGAAAGCCTTGCCTGCACCTTTGACTTAGGGGTCTGGCCCTGTTTCTATCCCTGCCGAGTCCAAGAACCCGGCTCTGGTAACAAAGGCAGGGGCTGAGAGCCTGATGATGCTCGGCCTGGGGAAGAGAAAGCATGTGATTGCTTCCCGACTTTGTTCAGGTCCCTGCTAAGGCGAGAGAGCCCTTCCCTGATCACCACATTCAAAACAGCCCCGTCGCACTGGTCCTTCTGTTTAATTTTTCATCTTAGCCCTTATTGCCACCTGACATTTTCCGATACATTTATTTCCAACCATAAGCCACTGTCTAGTTTCCCCACGAGAGAGTAAACTCCATGAGTTCAAGGATATTGTCCAGAACTGTCTCTCCAGGGATGAGAAGAGTGCTTGGCATGGAGTACACACTCAATATATTTGTTGAGTGAATAAAAAAATCTGAGTCCCCAAACATTCTCATGTGTTGATATCCTATTCTAGTGCTTGTCCACGAACAGATCCAATTTGTATATACTTCAGCTACATCACAGAGAGAATTTTATGTCCTAAATTTTCCACTGGTATCGGGCCATGCCTATTTCTCTTTTTTGCGGCATTTAAGCCTTACCTTCCTCATTTCTTTCCTTTCCCATCGGCAATTGATATTAAAAGTCGATCCTCCCTTATCTTTCTCCCTGGTTGTACAATCATGTACACATGACATACGTACATGTAAGTTTTTTCATTGGTTTTCAAAACAAATATTTTATATATCTCTTGCATCTGCCTTTCTCACTTACGTAATGGAAATTCTTCCAGGTCAAGATATAGAATAACCATTAAAAAAAAAACCCAGCATAATATTTCTTTTTTTTTTTTAAGATTTTATTTATTTGAGAGAGAGAGAATGAGAGAGAGCACATGAGAGGGGGGAGGGTCAGAGGGAGAAGCAGACTCCCCGCAGAGCAGGGAGCCCGATGTGGGACTCGATCCAGGGACTCCAGGATCATGACCCGAGCCGAAGGCAGTCGCCCAACCAACTGAGCCACCCAGGTGCCCCCCCAGCATAATATTTCATGGTATGAATGTTTCAGCAATTTATACTGTATTTCATACTGATAGGCATTTTGATTGTTTTCCATGTCTATCAATTCTGCAATCTGCATTCATAGAGGTATATTCTTTTGACCTCATGCTTCATTTCTATTTGTTACTTTCCATAAGTGGGATTTCTAGAGTATGAAGGTGTGTGGTCAGAATAGATTTGCTAGATTACTTCCCTGAAGAGCTATCACAATTCACATTCTATCAGCAAAACCCAAGAATGCTCTTTTCTCTATGCAGCCCTCTGTAGGGACACAGACCTTCTCTGGACTTCTCAGCATTCCTGTAAAAAGCCCTAGCCTCCTGAGACAGAGGAATGTGCATGGTATAAAGCCAAAGAATGTTTGACTTCAGTTCTCCTAGGCACATTTTGCTTTTCACACAGTATGAGAATTAGATCTGCAGACTTTTGTTAATTCCTCTAGTCCAAAAGGGTAATAAAACTTCTCTTATCTCTCCAAGAGGGACCAATGATTATAACCTGGACTAGATTTCTGTTACACTTCTAAAGTGTCAGGAATACTAGACTGCTATCTTGCCAGGTATTTACATTTCAAAAGGAATGAAGCCCAGACCTTGGAGACATCTCTTGACGGTAAAAGCCTGAGTGAGACTCTGGGTTTAGCTGGCCCTTGGAGAGTTGTTTTTATGTTCCAAAGGGTAGAGTGAGAAGCCAGGATCCTTCTCATCCCTTTTCCAAGGAACCAAGGTTTTTCTTCTTTCTTTCTAGAGAGGAGGGGGATAGCTCCTGTATACAAATGGAGGAAATCCTTTCTTTCATCCCTTGTCTATGGAGTGAACCCTGCCACTCCCGAGAGAATTGCTATGGTGGCTCATAGCATTGTCTGTGTGTCTAGGTGTGAGGGACTAATCTAGGTGTCAGGGGCTGACCCTGCTATTTACTCTGACTGTTCATCTGGTTGCATCAGTAAAGAACACTTCCCCCACACCCTTCCATCCAAGCGCCTCATGTTTCTACTGTATCCACACATAGAAAGTACAAAAATTATGCAAGGGACATAACATTCTAGACCCTTCACTCTTCTTTGGCAAAGCATCCTACCAGCATGGGGAATGATTATTATTTTTAATTTTTGCCAATCCAATGGGTGAGAAGTGGCTTCTCATAGTTACTTGCATTTTATTTCCCTGGTGGTCAGTGAAATTGAACATATTCCATTTTAGACATTTCAGTTATCCTGTGGGCATATCTATGTATGTGTGTGAGCATCACCTTTTCATAAATTCTGCCCATTTTTTCATAGGTTTCACCGAGAATTTTATCAGCTTGTATGGGCTGTTTTTAGAGTAGCAGAAGAGTTATGAATATAGACCGACAGGGGCTCATTAGCAAATGTTTTGCCAATACTTTTACTTCCAGTCAACCTTCCTCATCATGCTCTTCTTCCTTCTGCTTTCTCTGTGTTATCAAACAGGAAAAGGGTCCTTAAAGCCTGCTATTGTAGGTCCAGAAGGTAAAGCATGTCCCTAGCTGAGGGAGAGGCCAGAGTCACCTGGAAAGAAGCCCTTCCAGAGGGGCTGATCGTAGGGAGGCTGTGTTCATTGACAACCTCCTATCTGACACTGAGTCTGATGTGGAGGAACAAAGCCAGAGGAAAGGTCATAGTCAGTCTCCCAAAGAAAAGAGAAAATCATGGTCGGGTGCCCCAACTGACTTGGCCACGGCAGCCTGAGGCTTGGAATGTACACTCAGTACTGTGTTGGGAAGAACTTTGGCATCTTGATTTTGACTTCATTGTGGGTCAGCTGGCACACAGCCAAAAAAGCAGGGCTCACCCCATTCCTCAGTCCCCTGGCATAGGAGGTGGTCACAGAAAAACAGGCAAAGCAGGACCCATAACCAGCAGGAAAAGACTACAGGGTCAGGAGGCTGTATTTGGACCAGAAATGAACAGGATGCGAAATGGAGCTGGCTGCAGAGGCAGAGATGGGGAGAACAGGGGCAGCCTCCATGCTGGGGCCTGAGAGCGGGAGAGTCACAGGGAAGGAACTGGATATCCTTGCAGAGCGTGGCTCTAGATGCTGCTGGGGCGGCGAAGGGGAGGGGGGCAACGGGCCACGTGCTGGGTTCATTCCTTTCATAAAAAAGTTTATTTGTAGAAAGAAACCACATGGTAGATGATCAGAGAATGAGATTTCTTTTCCAGATGTGAGCTCTGAGTGTAGAGAAGCCAAGGTTTAATAAAAACACTAACCCTTCCCAGAAGCAAGTAGAAGCCTTGTTGCCAGGGACGGCTGGCCATAACATAACAAGTTTGGGGGCCAGGAGCGCACTCTGGAAGGTCAGTGATGTCCAGGCTGCCCCTGTGCCTGGGACCTCGGCTGGGGTCCTCCCTTACTGCAGTTCTCCTGCTGGACAGCCAGGGTGTGTGGGGAGGCCCGGACATGCATTCTTAGCACTCAGATCTCATTCCTCCCTTCTGACTCTGTGCTGAGGGTTCCTGCCGCTTTCCTGGAGACTGAAGAGAGATAGCAGAGAGAAAAGAGAGACAAGTCAAGGTCATGCTTCTCTAAAGATGCATTTGGGGCTATTTCAGTGAATGGATTGGGTAGCGGTAAGGACAGTGAGGCGAGGCGGTGACTTTGCATCATGCCCAGGTGTATGAATGATAAAGCATCACATTGCAGGCTGTCCTGGAGAGCTTCCGCAAGGATGGACGTGTTCCGTATTTGCAGTCTCTGCTGTGGTAGCCACTAGCCACGTGTGGCTATTGAGCACGTGGAGTGTGGCTATAATTACTGAGTAAGTGGCTTTTTTATTTTACTTGATTTAAATTGAAACGTAAATAGCTATCATCCTGGCTCGTGGATTCCACATTGGATAGCCCTGCATCTGAGCATAGGTGTCTGGAGTTTGGGCTTCAGAGTCAGACAGATAATCTTGCCTCCCTCAATTCCTACTCCTGTGAACTCAGAAGAGCGACTTAACCTCTTCGTGCTTCCGGGTCCTCTAATCCAAACAGGACCTAATGGAACCAACCTCTCAGTCTTTCTGCGAGTGTTGGATGACGTCACCAGGGGAAATGAATAGGAACAATCTTGCCTGCAAGTACATGTGTCCAGCAGAGATTGGCTCCTGTTCCCAGAGGTCTGTTTAAATTCACAAACACAAAACATACATCTAAAATAACTGTCATAGTCCCGAGAAGCCGTACCTGTAGGTCAAGGTGGAGGTGCCAGGAACGGTCAGGAAATGTAGAAAGCCCTTGCAGGTGGAGGTGAGAAGGGAGGGTATTCTTTCTGAGAAATGGGCTCCTGCTTGGAAAGATCTAAATTAATGGGCTCTTGTATCTCTGATGTTTGAGGATTCCTGGATGGCGAAGAGTTTCCCAATGGGGTTTTCCAGGAGGTGACCATCTTAAGATGCTCAGTTCTTTTGTTTTTTTTTTTAATTTTTTTCCAAATTTTTATCTTTAAGTAATCTCTATACCCAACATGGGGCTTGAACCTACAACCCTGAGATCAAGAGTCGCATGCTCCAATGACCAAGCCAGGTGCCCTGGGATGCTCAGTTCTGAACAGGCTCCTTTTCCAAGCAGTCTTCAAGGCCAAGTCCTGAACTACACAAGAAAGACTGACAAACTCTAATGGGACCCCAGGGGACAACAGGAGGTGGAATGGTGTAGAAATGCGTGTCCAGTGCATCTTGCTTGAGGGAAAAGAGATGGGACAGCACAGGTTGGGGTAAGGTCCTGGCTTCCCAGGCCAGCTGAGGAAGGAAAGATGAGCCTCAGACAACATGCCTTTGGCTGGAAGGCACCCTAAGGCACTGTCCACTACTGATTTAGGAACTGGGTAGGTTCAGAAGGGGCAAAAGCCTAGGAAGACTGCAAGGTCAAGTCTCCTTTTCCTGGCTGTGAACCTAAAGTAAACTTCCAGTTGTTTTATCAAGAAAAGTTGCAGGTGGGCGCAGGATTTTACAGATGGGCAGGTTTTTTTTACATTATGCAAATCAATTGCAACCTCACTGCCTACAGGTGACCTTTGCTGGGTGCACCTACAAGGGGCTGGGAGCTGTGTTGGATTGTGGTAGGCCTAGGTGACCAGGTGACACAGTGATGGCACTTGCCTCCTGTGATATTGTAATGTCTAATAAATATGTATTTGAGCTTCATTCTCCTTTCTTGCGCAAATCTCCTAAAACGCTTGGAATTTTGTAAGTGCTAAGAGTGATAAAGGTGTCTTTTGTTATGTTAATGAGGCAACTTTTGGGAGATAGACCTCTAAGGATAGGGACTGGTTGGCAGGAGAACCAACACTCTGATTAGAGGGTTGGAACTTTGTCTCACCCTCTGACCTCAGGGATGGGAGAGGGATTAGAGGTTGAATCAATTGTCAATGGCCAATGATTTAATCAATTATGACAGTGAAATGAAGCCTTCATAAAAACCCAAAAGGATGGGGTTTGGAGAATTTCCAGGTTGGTGAACACATGGAGATTTGGGGAGGGCTCTTTACCTGGAGAGGTCATGGAAACTCCGAGCCCTTTCTCCGTACTTTGCCCTCTGCATCTCATCCATCTGGCTGTTCTTGAGTTGTATCCTTTTGTAATAAACTGGTGATGTGGTAAGTAAAATATCTCTCTGAGTTCTGGGAGCTGCTTTGGCAAATTAATCGAACCTGAGGAGGGGGTCATTGGAACCTCAGATCTATACCCAGCTGGTAGGAAGCACAGGTGTCTGCAGTGGGAGGAGGGGCAGTCTTGTAGGACTGAGCCCTTTACCTATGGGATCTGATGGTATCTCCAGGTAGACCCTGTCAGAACTGAGTTGAACTGACACCCAGCTGCTTTCAGCGTCTGTCTCTTCTCTGTCCAGCACACCCTGTGAGTTTGGTTGTCCTGAGAAACCACTTACCTCATAGCCCAGCCCTGTTTCCTGCCGCCTCCTCTCATTCACTCCAGACCCACTCTGGCTGGATGCTCAGGCACCCATGGGGTCCTTGGTGACCCCACATGCCTCCAACCTCTCCCTTTGGTCCTCATCCAGCATAATCTTTCATCCGTTCTCTTCCAGGCACATCCTTCTTATCCGAATCCTGCCCCTTTGCTTAGCTCTTTGCTTCTGAAGCCTTTTCCACTGCCCTAGCTCACATCGCCTCTCCTGTGCACTTCCTCAACACTTACATTTTTGACCCTACGCTATGCAAGAGGACTGGGATATCTGGTTCTGAATGAGGAAGCACCTCATTAGTCTTACCGTAGTAAAATCCTGCTCCTCTACTACCCACTCCTTGCTCCCACCAAATCCAGCCTCTTGGACGGGCACAGGGAACCTGCAGATGGGGTGCAGCTCTTCTCAGGAAAGAGCTTAAGACTTTTCTCCCACATGCTCTACAAGCATTCCAGGGAAGCCCCTGAGGTTTACAACAGGGAGCAGAGGCCTCAGAGCATAATCAGGAAGGTTGAGGTGGGTGACTCTGAGATCCCTGCTCTGCCCCACTAGACCCTCAACGTGGCTCTCCAGTGTGCTGAACCCAGGTGATTGCAGCAGGATCAAAGCCCAGCCAATTGCCACACCTGGCAAATCATTACCATCATGCATCAGGATACCAAAGATATGGTTGAAAAATGGCAATGTATTTTATCTGAATGACTAGTTTCCTTTTCTCTCTGGCAATAACTTAGCTACCAGATTAAATTGTTTCTTGAGACCCTTCTTGGACCTGAAGAGTAGGGCCACATTGTCAACACAGAGAAGGACACTTTCCTGTGTATTAATAGGAGATCATGTGTCTCAATCACTGGAAAATGGTACCCAACACCACAGGGGCTAAGAGAAAATGTTCTCCTCTGCTTTCTAACCAGTGATGACAGAATGGTGATGGCAATAACAATGAGAACAGATCTGGATTCAAATACCTCCTCTATTATTTACTAGTTGGGTAAGTGACTCAAAGTCTCAGAGCCTCAGTTTCCTTTTCTGTGAAGTGGGGATAATAATGGTAACTACCTCATAGAATGTTGTAGGGATCAAGTGAAATCGTGTGTCTCAAATACTTAGCACAGCTCTTTGGACATAGCAGTGCTCAGTAAGTGTTGGCCATTACTGATGTCATTGGAGAATAGTATCAATTGTAAGATAAATCTATAGTATCAGAATACAGACAGTTATTAGGTTTTAGTAAGCACAGGGGATGTATTTGGATAGAATGCTGTGAAGTTTTGACCACAGTAGGGAAGTGAGCCAGGGTGGAATATGACCTGGGGTCTTGGCTAAGGACTGATGGCGTGAGTCTCCTTTCTGGTTTCCTGAGTTTTGAGTTGCCCCTTTATGCAAATGACGTCGTGATGCTCAGAACCCCTACAGATGAAGTAACTAGTTATCAGTCATAGTAATTTGTGGTTCATGAGCTCCACCTAGAGGAAGGGGTTACAAGGGGTCAGTTACTGAGGTTACTTGGAAGAATGTGAGCTCTAGATAAAGAGGTGCCTTGGGCTGGAGTTCGAAAACCTCTTGCACGTGTATCTGCCTGCAATTTCCCATCCAGGCATGGCTGAGACCTGTGAGAATAAACTTCATCCCCTCGTCTGTTCTGCTGGCCCAGGCCACGGTGGGAGGACACTCTGCACAAGGAGACAGTGGTGGTCACTGCGCCAGTGGTTTCAGTGCAGGGGTTTAGGTTGCCAGGGACCGTGGCGATCTGAGCCTTGTTGCGTTCCCAGCCCCTTGCTGCCGCTAAGGAGGGCAGAGCCTGCTGTGTGGGTAGGATTGGATGCCAGTGTCACTGCTGTGGCTGGGGGTGTCACTGACTCCGCCACCACCACCCTCAGTTATAAAGCTGGCGAAGGGTATCGGTTGGCCCAAAAACTACCACTGAGAACTCAGTTTCCTCTGCTTAGATAAGAGCAGAAAAGAAGGAAGAAGAAAAGACACTAATGAGCAGTAAGTAACCAAAATGAACATTGCAGTTCAGTTATTTAGAAGCAGAGGCCAGAGAAGACAATGAGATATGTCCAGGTCAGCCCTTTGCCTGGCAAGATACAGCACTCCTGCCTACCCCCAAGACCACTTCTGATGGCCTGCAATGTGGCCGATGGCCTGCAGGTGCAGGGCACACATTGTTTTGTGTCATCCTTGGGACAACCCCGTGATGCACGGGTCATTGTACCTATTTTACAGTTAAAGTGAAGGAGGCTTAAAGACCTTGAGGAGTTTGTCCAGTTTGGTCCAGCTCGTAAATGGGAGAGTGGAATTTGAACTCACATCTATTTGGATCTAAAGTTCTCTAATTCATAATTGGGATGTCAGTACCACCCCCCAAGTCTCTACTTTCCTTCTCAGAATATAGGGGAGTGCAAGTGATTCTAAGACCATCATTCTAACCCTAAGGACCATAGGTGATCATCAAGCACTACTGGAAATGGGAAAGAATAGGAAAGGAACCAGTTCAATGGAGCAGAAGCTCTGTGTCTGTTCAGGCAACAGGTGTGTGCCAGGGGCTGGCCTGGCACGGCAGCTTTGGGAGGGAAGCTCTGAGAAGGCAGGGATTGGGACAAGGAGGGTGAGTCTTCCTCAGGCTATATGGGTTCCCTGGAAAGTGCATTAAAGATGCTAGCCTACCCTGTCCCTCTCTGCCCTTCGTCCTAGCCATGAAACCTGGGTTCTCACTGACTTCTTCCCCAGGAAAGACCCAGTCCTGCCCCGCTGGCTTTGTGCCACCAGACTGGACTCTCAGCTCTTAAAGCTATATTCTCCTTACCTCTGGATGCCTCTTTCTTCACCTCTCTTCACCCCTCTTCACCATGGGGCCAGCACCAGCACCAGGAGGTTCCTGGAAAAGTGGCTGGAGACTTGATCCCCTTGCCCATGTAGCCAGGCTGATATTGCTTGTCTGGGAACTGTCATGAATGACCCAAGTACAAAAATGTAATTTTTTACATTTCACATTTTCCCTGAGCTGGGAGCATCAGCAGCGCTGTCTGTACCCACTGCGCTGGTATGTGTGTTAGGATTCAAACTGTCCCCAGAGCCCCAGCAGACAGGCATCTCTGACCCCATCAATAATGCTAGAGCATTCCATGGTCCAGCTCAAAGTCATACCCAGCATCTGCAAGACCCTGTAAGGACAGTTCCTTTTTCCAATGAAAACCCCCATAGATGTGCTTTGGTTAAAAAAAAATCAGCTTTATTGAGGTATAATTTCCATATGAAACTGCACCTCTTCTAGGTGTACATTTGGTGACTTTTGACGTATTTATACATTTGTGCAATCAGTATCACAATCAATCTGTAGAACATTTCCATCATCCTACAATGTTCCCTGTGCCCTTCCTCAGTCAATTTTCCATCTGCCCCTGGTCCTGGGCTTCCAGTGATCTGCCTTCTGTCATGATAGATTTGTCTTTTTTGTAGTTTCATATAAATGAAATGATACAGTATGTGCTCTTTTATGTCAGGCTCCTGTCACTGGGCTTAAGAATGTTGAGATTCATCCATGTCATTGCATGTGTCATAGGTCATCGTTATTATTGCCGAGTAGTTTTCCATTGTATGGATATACTCTGTGTCTCCATTCCCCTGTTAATGGGTATTTGGATTGTTTTGGGTTTTTGGTCAGTACGATGAACACTGCCGTGAATATTTGCATACTAGTCTTTGTGTAGACATAGGTTTTAATTTCCCCTGGGTAACACCTAGGAGTAGAACTGCAAAGTCTGTGTCACATGTGTACTTAACTTTCTAAGAATTGTTGTCTTGTCAAGTGCTTTTTCTTCATTGATTGAGCAAATCATGTGAGTTTTCTCCTTTGATCTGTTAACACTTGGTTCATGATGTGTTACCTTTTCTATACATTGGCTGATTTGATTTACTAAGATTTTATTACAGATTTTTGTGTTTGCATTATGAAGGATATTGGTCTCAGTTTTTCATTTCTTGCAAAGTGTTTGCCTGCTTTAGGGCATAAGGTAGTGCTGGTCTTTTGAAGTGAGTTGAGAAGTACTCTCTTTTCCTCTATTCCCTGGAAGAGTTTGCATAGAATTAGTTTTGTATCTTCTTTAAGTGCTTGATAGAATTTATCAGTAAAGACATCTGG
Organism: Mirounga leonina; assembly: GCF_011800145.1. NCBI lineage: Eukaryota > Metazoa > Chordata > Mammalia > Carnivora > Phocidae > Mirounga > Mirounga leonina. The sequence goes on along the minus strand of NW_023270433.1, from coordinate 22,966,009 downwards.
GTCTGAGGATTTCATTGTCAGACGCTTTTAAAATTGCAAATTTATTTTCTTTAACAGATATTGGGATACTCAGATTTCCTCATTTTTTCTTGAGTCGGTTTTGTTAATTTGTATCTTTCAGGACATCTGTCTACTTCATCTAAGTTGTTGAATTTATTGGCAAAAATCTTTTTATAATATTTTTTGTCCCGTTAATGACTGCGAACGTGATAGTGGTGTTTCTCCTTCATTTCCGATATTGCTAATTTGTGTTTCTCCTCTTTCATTTCTTTTTAAAAAATTGACATATAATTAACATATAACATTATATTAGTTTTAGGTGTACAACATAATGCTTTGATATGTGTGTATATTGTGAAATGATAACCACAATGAGACTAGTTAACATCTCTCACCGTTCATAGTTATGTTTTTTTTTCCTCATAATGAGGACTTTTGAGATCTACTCACTTAGCAACTCTCAAATATGCAATGCAGTATTAACAATAATCACCCTAGTGTCCATCCTTACATCCCCTCTTTCATTTATAATATTGATAATTGTGTTTTTCTTTCTTTTTAACTTGGCAGTCTGGCTAAGGGTGCCCCAAGGTAATTGCCTTTTTTACAAACACTGCCCACCAAAGACTTACCAAAAGATTTGACATTCTTCTAACATATCACATGCCTTTGAATGTATGTGCTTTGCCCCATAGCATTCCTTCAGACTGGAATACCCTGCCCAACATTCTCCACCTGGTAAATTTCTGCTTACTGAGCTCGATCTCAAATACAACCTCCTCCTTGAACCTTCCTTCTGTTCTTCCACTCAGAGTTAGTTGTTCCCATTTTGTGTAGCACTGAATCTTATACACAACTTTACTATAGTGTTCATTGGATGGGGAGGGTAAAATTTTAATATGATGCATCTGTTTCCAAAGTCCACATTCTTGTGTGCTGTGCTTCTTCCTTGAAACTTTTCTATTGGAATTTAGAGCATGATCTATGATTCCTGATTTGACATAACTTTTTTTTTTTTAATTTGGGATATAATTCACAAACCATATAATTTATCTCTTTAAGGTGCACCATTAATTCCAACTATTACAGGTTTTTAATCACAGATTTCCTCATGGAAAAATTAAATCTATCTTGCTATTTCCAGTTCCTGGTACAGTATTTAACATATGATAGTAAGACAATAAATGCTTCCTGAATAAAGATAAGTGTTTACAATATGCTTCAAGCCAATACTTCTCAAACTTAATGTGTATAAAAATCATCCAGGGAGAGTGTTAAGATGTAGATTCTAACTGGGGGCGGAATGCAAGATCTGTATTTCTAGCAAGGTTTTACATGATACCCATGCTGCTGATCTGAGGACCACCCTTTGAATTTCAAGGTGCAAAACTCCCTACTCTCTGGAATAAAGATAGTTCCCCTAAACTCTCACAAGGGGGCGCAATGGGCAAATATTTCTACTGCTACTTATAACAATATATTAAATGAATTCATGTGACGTGCTTTCAGCAGCTGTTTTGCTAATTATTATTTATTTCATGGAACAAGAACAGTGCATATCTCAGTAGACTAAAAATAGATTTTCCTTTACGCCATATTGTCTAAAGAATTTGCCAAGATTGTGCTCACAGAAACTGGAACCATTCAGTATCTCTGTTATTGGAAGTGTCATATAAGAATAGTACTAAAAATATTATTAGAGATGAAAGATCTGAAGGATGTGAAAATAATAATTGTAATAATACAAATAATAATAATAGTAGCAGTCATTTATTACATGTTGTGGTATAGTACTAGCTGTCTTGGGTAGATGGCTTCATTTAATCCTTACAACCATCCCATGAAATAGGTAATAATGCTCTCATTTTACAGGAAATAAAACTCATGTTTATAGAAATGAAATAAAATGCCCAAGTGCTGGGGTACCTGGGTGGCTCAGTCTGTTAAGCAGCCGCCTTCAGCTGGGATTGAGCGGAGCCCCCTGCTGCATAGGGCTCCCTGCTCAGCAGGGAGTCTGTTTCTCCCTCTGCCCCTCCCCCTGCTTGTACTCACACTCTCACTTTCTCTCTCTCTCTTTTTCTCTCAAATAAATAAATAAAAAATCTTTAAAAAAATGCCCAAGTTCTGGAGGTCATAATTGGAAGGGTGGGACTTGAATACACTCCATCTTTTTCCAAGGTCCACGGTCGTGTATTGCACTGCTCCTGAGGCATTTTCTGCTGGGACTTGGAGCAGGGATCTATGATTCTTGATTTGCCATCCTCTTTTTAAAAATCGAGATATGATTCATATGCCATAAAATGCACCCTTCTAAAATGCACAGTGCACTGGACTTAAGTATAAACACAAGGTTTTGCAACCATCGTCACTGTCTAATTCCAGATTATTTTTTTAAGATTTTATTTATTTGACAGAGAGACTGGGAGCACACAAACAGGGGGAATGGCAGGCAGAGGGAGAGAGAGAAGCAGGTTCCCTGCTGGACAAGGAGCCCAATTCAGGGCTCGATCCCAGGCCCCTGGGGTTCTGAAGGCAGATGCTTAACCGACTGAGCCACCCAGGTTCCCCTAATTCCGGATTATTTTTGTTACCCCAAAGAGAAATCCACACTCATTAGCAGTCACTCCTCATTTCCCCCTCCCCTCCTGCCCCCGAAAACCATGAATTTACTTTCTAACCCTATGGATTTGCCTATTCCAGGCATTTCATATAAATGGAATCATATAATAGGTGGGCTTTTGTGTCACACTTTTTTTCACTGAGCATCATGTTTTCAAGGTTCATCCATATTGCAGCATATATCAGTCCTTCATTCATTTTTATGTCTCAACAATATTTCATCGCATGGATGTACTACATTTTGTCTATTCATTCATGAATGGATGGACATTCAGGTTGTTTCCAGTTTTTAGCAATTATGAATAATGCTGTCTTGAACATTTATGCCTCCGTTTTTGTGTGAACATATGTTTTCAATTCTCTTGGGTATATACCTGGGAGTAGAATTGCTGGGTCATATGTGATCTCTCTGTTGAGCTTTCTGAGGGAATTCCAGACTGTTTTCCACAATAGCTGCTCCGTTTTACATTCCCACCTGCATTTTTCTCCATATACTTACCAATGCTCTGTGTGACCCTGGAGTATGATCTAGTCCTTCAGATTCTCAGCTGGAGAATTGAGATAATACAACCTGACTTGTACAACCTTCCATCCCCCCAAATTAAATACATACATACATACATACATACCTGACTCACTTCCCTGGTGGTCCTGGCATGAAGCTAAAACCAAATACCTACATTGTGAGAAAGAACTTTCACAAACGAAAGAGTGGCCGCAGAGTTCATGAAGGTTAAGGACTAGCACCCTCTCTTACATGTGTCCTTGCCTCTGTTTACTCTCTAATCCTTCTCCCCTAGGAGTGGTACTGGAGTGGCCGAGGGCATGTTGAGTCAGAGCTAAAGATTAGTTGAGTTCTAAATGACTTGTTTCTGGGGCACCTGGCTAGCTCAGTCGGTTAAGTGTCATTCTGCTCAGGTCATGATCTCAGGGTCCTGGGATTGAGCCCCACATTGGGCTCCCTGCTCAGCAGGGAGTGTGCTTTTTCTTCTCCATCTGCTGCTCCCCCTGCTTGTGCTGTCTCTCTCTCAAATAAATAAATAAAGTCTTTAAAAAAATAAATGACTTGTTTCTAAAGAGGTGAACCCTAGATATCAAGAAGGTCATGGCAGTATCTTCACTTATTCAGCTACAGACTCTACTGTATCTAGTACCTGTACTAAATACTGGGATACAATTTTATATAGGGTAATTAGAGATTTTATTACAGAGCAGACTTAAAATAAGCAAAGGTATAGAAGAACTAAATAACATAACTAACAAGCCTGAAAATATACGTACACATCCCACTTCATAGCTAACATGCAGAATATGTACATGTTGATCATGCGTCGTGCGTTTTTTAGAATCAGCCATGTTCTAGGCCATAGAAAAAAGGTCCAAAGAGTCAATATAATGCAAACTATGTTCTGTGATAGTAATGTAATAAAATTAAAGACCAAGAACAGTAAAAGAGTTAAAATTTTCCATTTCCTGGAAACCGACAATGAACAAACGAAAACCAAAGGAAGGCCCCCCAAATTTTGGGGTTAAAGGGATCATTATATGTCAGAATTCATGAGGCATAGCCAAACCAGCATTTAGAAGGAGAATTATAGTTTTAAATACATTTATCAGAAAAGAAGAACATTTGAAGACAAATAAATGAAATATTTGGTCACAATAATTTGAAGAAAACAACAGAGCAAACTCTACTAGTGGGGGACAGAAATTACAGTATAATTCACGCTCTGACTTATACATACACAGAACACTGAGGGAACCCACTGGAGAGGCAGCTACCTTGGAAAGATGACATTTGAGCTGAGTTTGATGGACTATAAGGGATTAGATAAGGATATGGGAAGAAAATGATGGGAAAAACAAAGAGCAAGTGCACCCAGGTGAGAAAGTCAGTTGGTTTTGCCCAGCTGCAGTAAGCGCTCCTATGAAGGAGTGGTCAGAGAGAAGGTGGGGTCATGTCAGACCATGAAAACTTTGTTGTGAAATCGATAGGGAGGCCTAGCACATTTTTTTTTTTTTAGCTAAGGGGATGATAATGATCAGTATAGGGAAGTGGTTAAGCATATGAGTTCTATAATGTATAGACTTATGCAAGCATTATTTTTTTTTAAAGATTTTATTTATTTATTTGACAGAGAGAGAGCGAGATCAGGAACACAAGCAGGGGGAGTGGGAGAGGGAGAAGCAGGCTTCCCGCTGAGCAGGGAGCCTGATGTGGGGCTCAATCCCAGGACCCTGGGATCATGACCTGAGCTGAAGGCAGACGCTCAATGACTGAGCCACCCAGGCGCCCAACTTATGCATTATATTGTACTCCTGAAAAGAATGTAACATTGTGTGTCAACTATACTTCAATAAAAAAAGAAAAAAAAAAAAGAGTATGAGCTCTAGGGTCAGCTGGTGCCGAGTTTGAATCTCACTCATTTGAACTGGGATTCAAGTTGTGTGTTCATGGGCCAACCACTTAACCTGTGCAAGCCTTAATTTCCTCATCTCATTTCCTCATTATCAGTGGATAATAATCGTAGTTGCCCAATAAGTGCATTGGGTATATAAAGCACTTAGCACAGTGCCTGGCAGAGAGTTAGGGTTTATTTGCTGTTCCAGTGCAATTATTCATAGCACACCCTATTACTATCAAAAGTGTGTGTTTGGCTGATAAATTATATGGCCACACCTAGTTGGCAATCTGTGGGTCAACTCGAGGTGTAGGTGAGTGTTTCAGAGAGATCATCCTGGATACACACTGAAGAATGGATTTAGAGGACACTAGATCAGAGACAGAGAGGTCCTCTAGGAGGGGCTTGAATGACGTGGGTGAGAATTGACTGGAGTCAATACAACACAGGTGTATTTTTTTTTTTTTTAAAGAAAAGCAGCTTTTATACAGCTGGTGACTAACGTGGCGTATACTAATGTTTTTGACTGAGATGACCAAATGGATGGTGATGGGGAATTCACCAAGGCGGGGCTTTCCGAAGGAAGCACAAATTCAGGATGAAAGCACATGGGATGGTGAATTTTGGATACGTTGGTTCGAGATGCCCAAGGACTGCACTGTGGAGGAGTTCATGAGAGTCAGAAAACAGAATCAGAAGTTCAGAGAGAGGCCAGGTCTGGAGATGGAGATCTGGGTCTTATCCCTATGTGAGAGCCAACGAGATCAGTCAGGAAGAGAAATGAACAGTGAGAGGAGATTAGGGCTGGAGACCAAACTCGAGGCACCCTGCCAGCTAAGTGTCCGCGAAAGATGTTGTTGCCTGGGAGCTGGGGAAAGCCAGGAGACATGAGGCTCACAGAAGAAGCCAAGGAGGGCAGTCTCAAGAAGCAGGAAGCTGCCATGGAGAGGTCAGATAAAATGAGGGCATGGACGTCCCACTGGGTGCCATGTGAAGGTCATGACATCTGTGGAAAGAAAGGTTCTGTGAAGTGGTGGGCTGGAAACGGATGGCAGAAAGCTTAGTGTGTGATATAAGGATTGCTACCCCAGCTTTCTTTTGATGTCCATTAGCATGCTAAATGGTTTTCCACCCCCTCACTTTCAATCTGGAGGTGTCTTTGGGTCTAAAATGAGTCTCTTGTAGACAGCATATCTATGGGTCTTGTTTTTTTATCCAATATGATACCCTGTGTCTTTTGATTGGGGCATTTAGCCCATATATGTTAAAAAAAAAAAAAAGAAGATAGTGGGAAGGGAAAAATGAAGGGAGGGAAATCGGAGGGGGAGACAAACCATGAGAGACTATGGACTCTGAGAAACAAACTGAGGGTTCTAGAGGGTAGGGGTTGGTGGGGGGATGGGGTATTAAAGAGGGCACATTTTGAATGGAGCACTGGGTGTTATATGCAAACAATGAATCATGAAACACTACATCAAAAACTAATGATGTAATGTATGGTGATTAACATAACATAATAAAATAAAATTAAAAAAAAAAAGCTTAGTGTGAATGGCAGTCCAAGGAGGAGTGAAGAGTCAGGTTGTATTTATAAAATTTGCCAGAATCATAGGTTCAAGTCAAATCCATCATTCTGATAATTAAAGTAATGGATCAGAAAGTTGTGATATAATTCTCATGGAGGATGAATAAGCATCCACGGCTGTTATTTACTGTGCATTCAGATTGCCACACGCTTATTGAACACTACATCTGAAACTGATGATGTCCTGCATGTTGGCTACCTGCCCCCATTGTCTGGTATAAGGAAATATGTCCCTTTGACAAATGCAGGAGGTGAAGTGCGGGGGCTCTAAGTGACCTGCTCAAGGTCACACAACCCCGTGTGGTGGAGCTGCAAGTTGCACTCACCTCTGACCCAGCCCAGAGTCCACGAGCATCCCTCCGAACCTCAGCTCCAATCTCAGAACATCCCCCCATTTTTAACTGTCTGAAAACAAACAGCAACTAGTGACATAGTAATCATGTTTTGCAATAAGAATGCTGAAGGTTCACATAATTGCCGAGGAAGGCAGTCACTTGTTTTCACAGTGCAACCTGGGGACCTCAGAAATGTTAAAGGCATTAAAAAATAATAATAACTGTGCTTTCTTGTGTGGAGAGCAAACAGTGGAAAATGACCTGTCTTTCCAACCTGAGCCTGGCTTTCAGGGAACAAGGAAACTTTGTGTATCTTTCAGTCCCAGAATAGGGGGGCCTTGTCCCTGAGTAAAATAGCAAGTTTCATCTTAACCTTCAAGAATGATGTCTTTTCATGTCTTCATTGGGTACCTGAAGGCCTGCCAAAACTCTCGAGTGAGAAACCAAGCCCAACTCACTCTGGCCAGTCTGCACCGTTCCCAGCCAAAGATGAGGCCCCTTCAGCAGGGTGAGGACACCCCTGACCTTGGGACTCCATTTGTATATTATTCTTTATATCACATGCACATTATATATAGCTTTTCGTGTGTGAGGAACATCTCATGATACGATTCAAAATGCACTGCTTAATGTGTAAACAAAGTAAGACTCATATTTTCAAAAGAGAAGGAAAAATTTTTGAATAGAGGAATGGTTAAATAAAACAGAGTAATACATTGTATGGAATACTGCACAATGAAAAGAGCAGACTTGATCTGTTTGAATCAATTTGGGGGAAGCTCAAAAATACAGTATTGCCTGAAAAAAGCACACTGCAAACTGACATCCTCAGCATGATATTTATCCAAATGTAAAAAAATCAAAAGATCTATAGATTTTTCTATGGCTATCGTCCATCTAGTAAAAGTACATATTAAGGATAGATACCAATCCTAGAACTGTGGGTATTTCAGTGTCTGGGAGGTGGTGGCAGTGCTGGAGGAATTGGGGTTGGTGACAGATGAGGGGGACCTCTGCTTGATCCATAGCAGCTGTTCGAAAGTGTGGTCTGAGGATACCGAAAAGTCCCCATGACTCTTCCAGGGATCCTCAGAATCAAAGCTGTTTTCGTAATAACATGAAGATGTTCTTTCTCTTTTTCATGGTATTGACATTTACACTGATGGTGTAAACCAATGGCGCACAGAGCTGCTGGGTCTTTAGTGCAGGGGCCCCAAACCTTAGGAGCGGCTCTTGCATCCTGTCCTGCCACCTGCCTGAAGTGAAAAAGATAACCTGCCAGGTTCACTTAGGAGTGACCTTAAGGAAATAGTAAAAATGATAAATTGTATTAAGTCTTGGCCCTTGTGTACACAATTTTTTGGGAAGATTTATTTATTTTAGAGAGAGAGAGAGTGCATGTGAATGAGCAGGGGGAGGGATAGACAGAATCCTCAAGCAGATTCCCCGTCCAGCACGGAGCCTGACTCAGGCTCCATCCCAGGACCCTGGGATCGCAACCTGAGCAGAAATCCAGAGTTGGTCGCTCAACCAGTGGAGCCACCCAGGCGCCCCCCCTTGCATACACATTTTAAAAATATATCTTGAGTAGGGGGCGCCTGGCTGACTCAGTTGGTGGAGCATGTGACTCTTGATCTTGGGGTTGTGAGTTCGAGCCCCACATTGGGTGTAGAGATTGCTTAAAAATAAAAAATCTTCAAAAAAAAAAAATCCTGAATAATGAAGTATGAATAAAGTACCTTTGTTGCATTCTGAGGTACAATGATTGTCTTTATTAAAAGCACTTGTGTAAAAAAAAATTCACTTGTATGTTTGAGTCGAGAGCTCAATTAATCCCCCCTCTTTTTTATTTTTTATGGAACACCATTTTTACTTGAAAGAATGACTCGCAGACAAACTGTGGTTATTCAGATGAGGGTGTCTGGGGGATATTTTCCTGGAAATTAACAAAATGAGCCTGTTTCTTCAAGGAAAACAACTGATGGTATTTGTTACCAATGATAAAAATACAAAATTTCAACCAAAAATTAGAATTTTGGGAAACTTGTTTCTGCAACCATGAGCTTGGCAGCTTCTCAGTTCTTAAAGAATTTTCCAGTGAGACTTGTGGTAATACTAACACATGGGATTTTTTGATATTGTATAATACAATGAGCCAACATTTGGAAGATCTGCATAAGCTAGTGAACCAATATTTCCAAAAGACTGATGTGTTTCATTGAAATTATTTTATTCTCTGCTTTTCTGCATCTTCAACTCTAAAAAAGTTATTTGCTGCAAGGTGCTTCTTTCTTGTAAGAAGCCTAGATCATTAGAGATAAAGTTATTTTGGGACGGGGCAACAATTCACAGCATGCACAGCTCCAAGGAACTTTTACTTGCCTTTTTCTTCCAAATCTTATACTACATATTCCTTCCCCCCCACTTCCCTTCTTTTCCATTTCCTGCTTCTTTCCTGAGTCCCCAAGCCAAAATGACAGGTGCATCCGAGGGTTGTTGCTGTGACTCGTGCCTGTTCATTCACGCATGTACACGCATGTATGTGGGGAATGTGGCAGGTGGGGGGTATCAGAGAATGGTGTTTTGAGTTTTCCCCATATGTTGGCATTAATACCACTTTCCTCTATTCTACTATTAAGAGAGAACTGGGGCGGCCTAGGTGGCTCAGTTGGTCAAGTGTCTGCTTTCTGCTCAGGTCATGATCCTGGGGTCCTGGGATTGAGCCCAGCATCTGGTTTCATGCTCAGTGGGGAGTCTGCTTCTCCCTCTGCCCCTCCCCCTGCTCACGCTCTCTCTCACTCTCTCCCTCAAATAAATAAATAAAATCTTAAAAAAAAAGAAGAGAGAGAGAACCTTGGAGGTCAGAGAGAAGAAATTTGAGCATGGAGAGACTTTGTCCCAAATGGCTTAGGCAGACATTTTAAAATAAGAAAGAAAGGAGGCGGGCACCTGGGTGGCTCAGTTGGTTAAGCGACTGCCTTCGGCTCAGGTCATGATCCTGGAGTCCCGGGATCGAGTCCCGCATCGGGCTCTCTGCTCGGCAGGGAGTCTGCTTCTCCCTCTGACCCTCCTCCCTCTCATGCTCTCTGTCTCTCATTCTCTCTCTCTCTCAAATAAATAAATAAATAAAATCTTTAAAAAAAAAAAGAAAGAAAGGAGGCAAATATAATGAAATATATTATATTATATATAGAAATATAATGCCAAGGCTATTATTTCTCAAGGAGTGGGCCAGTGTCAAAGTCATGGGAGAACATACATTTTTCCTACAGCCAGACTGGGAGTCCTTGGAAGGGTAATGAATTCTTGAGGTTCCAAGTCATGTTAGCCTTCTAGTATTATAGGAGAAAACTGGTCACAGCATGGTAGGTGGGGAGCAATTAAAGCACCCACTATTTCCTGCCTCCTCCCAAGTCAGAACTAAAGCCCACATGCTCTCCTCCCCACAAGGGGAGTCAGCAGAGGGGTGAACTTGAGTTCATCACTGTGAGCCTATCATGGGTGGTGTTTGGCTCAAGCAAGACAAAAATCAACCTCCTTAGCCTTGGACCCATGTCTGATGCAGCATCTTCAGCTGCTTCTCAGGGACCTGTGGGGTTGTCCTTGTGGGTGTTAATAACTGCAACACGAATTATCTATTGAACACTCACTGTGTACCCGAAATGCTTATTTTATTAATCTTACAATAATCCTGTAAGGTTATCATCCCATGGCAGGGACTGGCTGGCTTCCCCTTGTGGGTACACTGCAAAACTCTATTTCGCAGACTGCTTTGCAGTTAAGTATGGTGATACGGTTGAGTTTTGATCAAAGGCTTGTTAGTGAAGGTGTCGTGTGTTACTTCCAGGCCGGGCCTACGCTCTCCTCCCATAACTCTGACCTTCCGTGTTCTTTTCTCCTCCTCTATCATGTGAAGACAAGCACGGTGATGTTGGAACTATAAGCCAGAAGGAATCTGACTTTTGAATCACATCTTGGAGGACAACCACTGCTCAGTGACAGCCCTTTGGAACTTCAAGCAAGCAACAAATAAATCTGTACCGTGTTAAGCCAGTGAGATTTTTGGAGTTTACATATTATAGCAGCTTGTGGTACTCACATGAATACTCATCCCCATTTTAGAGATGAAAAAACTGAGCCTCATAACATTTTCTTTGTCCAAGGTCTCACAAATAACCAACAGATCTACATAAGCTTAAATTATGTGTGTGTGTGTGTATTATAGTTCCACCAGTGTTTATGGGCTCTATGGTCCCCAAGGTCCCCCTCAGTCTCCAGCAGGAATGAGAAATGCGAGTTTCAGTGACCTGACTGTACCCTCGTCAAGAGATGGAGGGCTGCACAGGTACTTCTGCTTCTGGGCATGGCTGAGCAAGAAGCAGTGACCCCAAAAGTGACTGAAACTTGATCCCCCTTGTAGCTGCTGCTGTGTGGCTGCCTGACAAGATCCCACCCCTTATCCGAGAGGTAGGGGCCCTGGCCGAGAATGACACCACCAGCCTGCAGAAGCATGTAACTGTAAAATGTCAGCCTTTCCCAGGGATATCAGTTTCAGGAGGCTGGCAGGATGTGGCAGGGAAACAATCTCAGGCTGGCTTACCTGGCCCCACTCTCACCCCGCTATGTGGAATTTCCACTGCGGCCGGGCACAAAACAAGCCCCCCCCACTCCCCCCCAACTCCCCCCCTACCCCATCCCCTCCCCCCGCCCAAAGCTCCACTTCTTAGCCAGATTACCGAGGCTGGCCTGCCTTTTTACTCATACCTGCGTCAGCGTGGAACCGCGTGTTTGTGACGAGAGAGGTGACTGGATGTGGATCACATAGCTTGCTAGTGGCATATTTGAGCCCCTCCATATGCTCAGCACTCTCTCATTGTTGCAGGATGGAGTTCCCAAGGCAACACATGCTGAGACTCTGAGGCTTTCAGGCAAGACATTTATGGGATAGTCCCTTGGGAACACACCTGTAAGGGAGCGAAAGAGGCAGCACTGGGCAGAAGGAGAAGTTGAACTGTGATTTAGTTGCAACAGAGACCCCAGCTGATCCCACAGGGAGCATTGAAATTGAGGTGGCCCTTTGGAGATGTTCCAAATTGAGGCAAGAGGGCTAGGGCTGAGGCTTCGTATCCCCACTTGGACCGAGAGGCAAGTGGGCTACTCTTGGTGGGGCTGGTGGTGGTGGGGAGAGGTCATATTCTTGGGTGAGGCAGCTCCCTTTGGCATGGGACAGTTTCCTGGGAGAAGCTGTGCTATGAGCTGGGGGAATGAGTGCCCCAGTTCTAGATCCTGGAGGGGGTCTGGACAGAAGACCACAGTATTTGCTGTATTCATTTATACACACAGAGATGCTGAGATTTAGGATGATGGAAATTGGAGCTTAGGGAAATTGTCACTTAGGTCACATAGCCACTAAGTGAACTAGAAAAATTTACATCTCTGGGCTCAGACTTTTAGCTTGACGTCTCAAAGTGGTTGGGAAGCACAGAAGAGAGGGCAGAACAACGTTGATCTTGAGACTGATGGACTCCCCAGTTTAGGAAAGTGGCCCGAGTGGAATGCCTGGCCAGGACTGAGGTGACTCCTGAAGTATACACTAGAACAGGAGAGAAAAATTGGTGGGGCCAGGGGCACGGAATGAAAGGACTTGGTAGTGAGGGCGAAGAATGGGACGGGAAAGCTTGCTGCTGAATTCCAGAAAGCCTGGTATCCCAGGAGGAGCTGAGGAAGCCCTGTAACTGCTGAGAAATTCATTTCCCTGCCATCAGGGCCTTGGGAGAAGCAGTGGGTGAGGTAGAGAGGAGGGGCCATCCTAAAAGTTCCTGAAGGACACGTCCTTCCAACCAGCAGACCCAGGATTCCACCCCCGCCCCCCACCCCGCCTTCTTGGATCTAAATGCCTTAGATGATTGATGACATTTCAGCAGGTGGCCTAGCACCTGGGAGGCATATATTCTGCCAGGAAAAAATGTGAAAAACTTCAAAATGGGCAAAAAAGACTACTGGGTGTCTTGTCTAGCACACCCTTCCTGGTTATCTGTGTCTCTCATTGCCTTCGAGTTTTTTTGTAACTCTGTCATTTGTAGAAAACTGATAGTAATGCAAACGATTCTTGCCCATAGAAGTGCAAATGTATTTTGTCCAGTGGAGATGCAGTTGGTTTTTGCACTGTGGATATTGACTAGGTTTGCGTTTGTTTGTAAGTTCATTTCTGCCGTCCGGATTGCACCCCTCTGTGTGTTCTTTGAATGCTCCTTTGATCTGGTTGTAACACTTTACGGGTCTCATGTTCCTGATTAAATAAATCTTTGACACGTGCTCATTAAAAAAAAAGAACACAAAAGGGAAAGCCCCTGCAGGTCCCCTTTCTCTCAGTTGAATTGCTCTAAAACTGGGGAAAGTTGTTACACCCTGCAGAGACTTCTACAGTCTGCAGGAAGGGGGCGGTGCTGAGGGGGTGGCAGGAACTCAGCATCCTCATGTCACTTAGAGAAGCTCCATTTTTTCCCCCCATAGGGGACATCCTCATGAGATTTCATTGGAACCCAAAGTGGCATGGGTTGAATCCTGTCCCTCTAAAAGATGTTGACGTCCCATCTCCCAGTACCTGTGAATGTACCTTCGTTGGAAATAGGGATTTTGCAGGTGGTCAAGTTAGGATGAGTCATTAGGGTGGGCTTTCATCCAATATGACTGTACCCTATAAAAGGGAAATTTGGACACAGAGATAGACGTATACATATAGAGAGAATGCCATGTGAAAAAGGCAGAGATCAGGCTGCTGCATCTACAAGCCAAGGAATGTCAGAGATTGCCAGCAAACCACCGTGAGCTAGATGAGAGGCATTGAGAAGATCCTTCCTCACAGCCCTTAGAAGGATCCAACCCTGCCAACACCTTGCCCTTGGACTTCCAAGCCTTCAGAACTGTGAGGCAATAAATTTCTGTTGTTTAAGCCACCCCATTGTTGTACTTCGTTATGGCAGCCCTAGGAAGCCAATACACAAGGCTTGTAGAGCTGCATGCAATGTGAACCACCAGATTTTGGCTTGCTACCCCCTGTTTACCATGAGAAATGGAATTAGGACTGTAGAGTGTTATAGGACCTCAAGTACCTTAAATACAACCGCCATTCAAGTGGGGAGGCACTTCATCTTTTCGGTTGTAAAACTCTTCAGGAAAATATGAAATCCAAAATAGCATGCCCAGCTGCAGTCTGACATTGTCTAATTATAGCTCTCCTGTTTGTTGTAGGCAAAAGAAGAGACCCTCCCTGGGTCTTAACAAAAGGAGCAGATTGTTGCCTGAATGACACCCTGTTACTCTGTCCTCAATTTCCCAATCAGAACTGTCAGAGGTTGCACTTAATTAAGCTGTCTCCCCAGCCTCCTGGCATCTGACAGGTTCCCATAGTAATTACTGAGGTTTCCAAGAAGGGCTGGCTTTCCTGCATTTTTGCACACTCTCATGGCAGGCAGGGGTGGTTTGGACTGTGATGAGATCTTGGCTTTTCCCACAGCATATACTGGAATAAACACTTATTGGAACATCACTTGAGTGAAATGTTGGCTTATCCATTTTTTCAGCAAGAATATGAGTACTGAAGAGGACACACCCAGGGCTTGAAGCGGGAGTGACCTGTGTGCCTTGCAAGGAGTCTCTGGCTGATCTCTAGAATACTGGGGGCTGTGGGAGGAGGGTTGAGTGGTAATAAACCTGGGGAATCAGTCTTATGTTTCTCTTAGGCTGAAGAGTTGTTGGCTGGTCATTTCTCCTCTCTGCTTAATAATCCATGTGATGCCTATCAGAAGCCCATGCATTGCCTGCATTTCCTAGACTGGTTAAACATTTGACTGTGATGGAGATCTGCACTTGTTTTCCTGCAAGAGCTCAATTTAAATGCCCAAAGCTGGATGATGGGGAGGGCAACAGAGGTAAGGCAGGAATTGGGAATTATGATTCTCTTTTGCATTTTCCTTGCTTGCTGCAGAGCACTTGGCCTAAGGGGGTATAGCTTCCCTATGATGATTGTACCTCATTCCCTAGACTCCCTGTCTTTTCTCCTCCCATAGTCCTCTCTTTAGGTTTAGAGTTTTGAGGACCTAGCACACCCTCCCCATTGAGAAGAAAAACTACCTAGATTCCTCTTGTGTCCTGTAAGATCTGACACGTTGGCCTTCTGCCGGAGGTTGGTGGGGCTCCTTCTGGTGCCCCAGGATGTGTCTCATGTGAGTTCTTTGAACTATCAGTTCTTTTGCCATTTCTCATCTGTCCATGAACTTCTCTCCTGCCTTCAGAGGAGATCTCCTGATCCCTTTACCCTTGAGACTTCATAAAGTGGCTCCTCACCTTTGCTGTGGCTGTGGGTGCCCACAGTGTGATGCTGATATCCAAGGCAAGTCCCCTAAGGGTGTACCTGATGTCATCAATTCTGGCAAAGATTAGTGAGGAGGATTCCTCCCCGCTGTGTACCATACTCTTTTGTCTAATTTTTAATTCCTGCTAACACTACAAAGAAAATATGTGCTGGACTTGCTCAGCCCCAAGCTCACCCCAAGGCCAATGCCAACACACAGGGGATGGGCTGGTGACACATTCATGTTGGGGCCTGGAGCCTTGGCTGTGGAGTCCTGTGACCATAGGGATAAGAAGGGCCGAGATGACAGAGTGATTGTTTCATTGTAGACCTGTCTCCATCAGGTGTCTGCACTTCTCATCAAAAAAGAGATAATATACAAGGTATTTGCTTTTCCTGGTACAAAGTACAAACGATTCTCCAAGTCCTTCTGACCTGCAGACTTTGTAACTGCTTAGTAAATGCTTGTCCAAACATCTGCAGGGTCAAATATGTCTGGTCACTTGTGTTCTCAGTGAAAACTTTCACTGTGTTTCTCTTGTTAGAGAGAAACTTCTCCTGAAGAAGCTCCCAAGAACAGACAGGCCTATCTCTAAGGGAATCTAGCAAAAGCAGTAATTTAGACTGGCAAAGCCAAAAATCACAGTTAATAATCTACCCAACAGGAGTTCATGCTTTGTTTTGGGAGCAAGAGAGCTACTCTGAACGAGATTTCCTCCTGTTTTAAAAATCATTTCTGACCCTTGACTTAGCTAATCCTTATTCAGTTACAAGGAAAGGTTACCCAAGAATGTGGAAGTTGTCCAGATCTGTAGGTTTCTCAGTCTTTGAGGAAATCCAGCCTGCATGAAATATGGGACTTGCTGTTCATTCACCTGGCCTTGCCCTTGGAACTCTCAAGAAGACCTCACTCAGAGGGGATGCTCAGAGTTCCTTATAATGGTACTGCTAATGCATAGCAGTCAAGGTCCTTTCAGAAGACAAATCACATCTTATTTTTCCCTTCCCTTCCCTTCCCTTCCCTTCCCTTCCCTTCCCTTTGAACACCATGGGTGATGTTCATGGTCCAGGGCCTAGTCCTGGTGGGTGGAGTGTGGGGTTTCCCAGGAAGGGAAGATAGACATGGCTGGAGGCCTCAGGGTGTGCTTGTGGCTTAGGGTATGGATGGGAGTAAGTCCGAGTTTAGATAGAAGGCCAGGAAGAGAGTGGCCTGAGATGTGGAACAGACCCTTTCTCCAGGTCAGTGTGTAGCATTTCCTGGCCTCCATCTGATGCCCCAGGCAACCCTTCCTAGCTCAGGGCATGGTGTGTGGGGTCCATTCTATCTTCTCTTTTTTGCAAGAACGGGAGGCTTTGCTACTTGTCCCTGAGCCTCCCAGCCACTTGAGGTTCTCATCCTTCTGTGAACCACATGACTTTAGTGTTTGCCCCTGGGTCGAGCTGTGCATATCTCTCCTTCACTGCATCAGTGGATTTCCTTGCTTTCTAATTCATATATGTATTGAAAAAGTTCTTATTTTAAGAGACTTGTGTGTTTTATCTTGTATTTCTACATGCTTATAGCTGAGGTGGGGAGAAGGGGGAGATGCTTCTATGACAGGTCAGTGTTTCATGGTGACCCAGAGTGTCCAGGAGAGTTCTGCCAGCAGCCACAGAGCCAGAGAATGGGAGAGATATGCAAAGGGAATGTTACAGTGTTTTACTGGGGACTAAGAATGTGGTCTTCTGCCTGCCACTGATAATGATTTGAATTGTTTTTAACTACCTTTGTTTATCAAACTATAGTTTATTTGATTACAATTCCATGCACCAAATGGAGTCACACAGAACTCTAGTTATATTTGAGATAGGACTTTAGGTCTCGATGTTTGCCATATAGGAGATCTTCAATATGTATTTGTGGAAAAAAGGCATGCATGCACGAAGGTCAGAGTGTCAATTTGCTAGGACAAAAATCTTACAATTGGAGTCTCCCATTGGTAATAATTTGACAACTCTGATAACTTGAGGAGGTGCTGTGACATGGACCAGCAGCTCCAAATTAAGTTAATGATAAACAAAGGCATTCTTGACAGAGGGGGACGCCTGAGAAGTATGAACAGCAAAACTAGAAAGAGGGAGCTTGAAGAGAAAACATTTCTCCAAGAAAGTGATACATTGAAGGAAACTTAAAAAAAGGCATTGATGACCTTATGGTAGAAATTGCTTTATTGTCTCTCTGGAGAAAAATCAATGAGAACTTTAGAGTGAAAAGAGAGGAATCGTGGGTTTCTCACAGCACATTGTCTGCCGGGTATAATGACAGCTTTGCCTCGGGAGACTTTCACAGTGACAGGAGGAAGGTGGCTTCACTAGGCAGGTCGCAGGCCAGCCGGGGAGCACACCTGGTGGATAGAGCGGCAGGTTTTTCAGAACAGAAAGCTGACTTAGAAGAAATGTATGCTTAGGTGTTGTGGAGAAAGGAAAGTGGACCCAATTAAAGAGATCTTTGGTTCAAGAAGGGAGCAAGCTTGATAATCTCATTAAGTTGATGAGCACAAGTAGCAGGAAGACAGGTGCGAGAACAGAAGCTAAATCAATGGCAGTTACCAGTGCAATGAGATCAGAGAGGAAGCCCTGGACAATGGAGCACTCTTGGGAGGAAGGCAGGGACAGGAAGTTTGGGAGGAAGGGATCCCAGTGGGCATATGGGCATAAAGGAGAGGCGACCTGGTCACAGCATGGCCCCAGGCTGTTGACAAAGAAGAGAGAATCATTCCCAATCTGTTCTTCCATTCTCTCTCTCTCTCTCTCTCTCTCTCTCTCTCTCTCTCCCTCTCTCTCTCTCTCGTATGGTCTTCAAACTGGAAAGGGTAGAATGGTGTGAAAAGGGAACTGCAACCAAATATGGTTAAGGAAATAGTGGGAACTATATGCTCAGATGAAGCATGTTCTGGAGATCAAAGGGCTAGAGCTATATGAAGTTGTTGTCAGCAATCTTTGAGAAATTGTGGAAAATTTGGTGCTGTCCAGGAGATTGGAGGGGAGTTGTCTTAGTCAGGTTGGTCTGCTGTAACAGGATACCATAGAGTGGGTGACTTATAAACAGAAACAATTTATTTCTCACAGTTCTGAAGAAGGATTAAGGCGCTGGCAGATTTGATGTCTGATGAGGAACTGCTTCCTACTTCATAGATGGCCTTTCTTCTCTCTGGGTCCTCGAGCGGTGGAAGGGGCAAGGGCACTCTCTGGGGTCTCCTTTGTAAGGGCACTTTTCCCATTCATGAGGACTCCACCCTCATGACCCAAGCACCTCCCAAAGGCCCCACCTCCAAGCACCTTCCCACTGGGGAGTAGGTTTTAACAGAGAATTTGCGGGGACACAAACGTTCACTTAGAGTGTGAGTTAATATAATTTCAGCAAAGCCACCACTGGCCCATATGAAGCCTTTGTGTGATGTAGCAAAAGGCACCTCTTCCTCAACATACTTTGCTTCCATCTGTCGAAAAATTATCGTAATATAATTTTTAGAGAATAAGACATTTTGTGGCCTTCTGCCAGAACAATTTGGATAATACCCAATACTCAAATATACAATATCTACTAGGGTTATGGTCTCTCCGTATATGTGTCACTCTTAAGTAATATATCACCTGCACACCTTGCACAGAGTCTCTGATTTTCAGGACAGGAGAAAGGTGGATTGCAGAAATTGTAGAACAGGAACATGATACGATCCTTGGAAAAACTGAAGAGCATTCAGCTATCCTACTTGGGAACAGAAAGTAATGTGGTGGTCTGTAGAAGTTACCAGGAATTTTGATAAATGGAGACAAGTTAACTTGGAGAGAGGTTTCTAGGGCAGATGATGTGCTCTGCCCTCAGTTCTGCCTTATTTAGCAATTTCTAGTCGACACGTGCCTCATATTTTCAGATATGACATTAAAAGGAGTTAGGAATATAAAAATGCTGGGTAATAGAACTGGGGTGCCTGAAATGTTGACAGAACAAAATGATACACTAATCTGTTACAATTATATTTAATTGGCAGAACTTGTAGATGTCAACCCTTCAGTGTGAAAACAAAGATGTGGTGTCAGGGAAGTATGTGCAAAAAAGGATTTCTGTTGCCCGGAATCTCAACATAAATAACTGGTGAAAAGTGATCCCTATAAAAGTTTTGGGGGCCCAAAGCCACATCCGTGGAAGTAAAATTATTAGAATGATGGAGATTAGGGTCCTTTCCTGTATTTAAAATCTCAGACCATGATTTTACATGTCGTTTTGTGTTCTACACGTGAAGGTAGATATAACTAAACTGGAGTAAATTCAAATGTTTGTCTAGGAAAGTGAGAAAATTTGAAATTACAGGAGTCTCCCCCTTATCTGTGGTTTGGCTTTCAGCAGTTTCAGTGACCCTGTCGACCACCATAGGGAAGCAGATGCTCCTCCTTCTGACGAATCATCAGACGGTCAGTAGCAGCTGCGTGTCACATGATGTCACAACACCTACGTCATCCACCTCACTTGTCTCACCATGTGGGCATCTTATCATCTTGTATCGTCTGAGAAGGGTGAGTAAAGCAAAATAGGATATTTTGAGAGAGAGAGACCACACTCACGTAACTTTTACTACAGTATATTGTTACAATTGTTCTATTTTATTAGTTATTGTTGTTCATTTCTTGCTGTGCCTAATTTATACATTCAGCTTTATCACAGGTATGTACCTATAGGAAGAAACATTAGCATATGTAGGGTGGAGTACCATGTGCGGTTTCAGGCATCCAGCAGGGGTCTTGGAATGTATCCTCCACATGTAAGTGGGGATGACTGTATGTTTTTTGTGTAGTAGTCTGAGGAATTGGAGGCATTAGCTTGTGTGACAGGAAAAGTTACAAAAGAAAAAAATTATCTGTAATTTAAAATTTTCCCATTGAATGGTTGTGGTTGAACATTGTTTTGTTTGCTGAAATCAAAGTCATCCTTGGGAAAATAACCTTTAGCTTTCTGGGATTCTAGGAGAAAGCTAGAGACTGATTAAAGGGCAGTCAGGGGGAAGGATGTTTGGGAGAAGACTTGTGTTGGATGGGGATTAGTGGGGTGTGAGATCCTCCCTCCACCACATCAATAAAATCTGGTAAAGTTTATATCACTCATTCTTGATTATGGAAAATATTTGGGGCCACAGGCTGAGATGAAATGTCGAGTCCTGCTTCAAGGTGGGATAGGTCACCTTGGAAAAAAGAATTTTTTTGTAGGTAAAGCAATGGTTACAAAAGGCCATAAATTGGAAAAATTAGTAGCAGTTGCTCCCTTAAATCTTTTTTGATCTATAACAATCCCGTACCACCTCACCCCCACCCTGCACCTTTGTCATGCTATTCATTTGTGGAAGAAATATGATCCTTTCTCCTGCAGAAATTCCTATATTCTGGATTTGGCTAGTTGCTTCTTGTGTGTTGATATCCTAATGAGTTGGTATCCTAGCAACCTCCAAATGTGACCCTTGTGTATTATCATTATTTTTATTTTATTTATTTATTTTTAAGATTTTATGTATGTATGTATGTGCAGAAGAATGAAACTGGACCATTTCCTTACACCACACACAAAAATAGACTCCAAATGGATGAAAGACCTCAAATGTGAGACAGGAGTCCATCAAAATCCTAAAGGAGAACACAGGCAGCAACCTCTTTGACCTCAGCCGAAGCAACTTCTTCCTAGAAACATCGCCAAAGGCAAGGGAAGCAAGGGCAAGAATGAACTATTGGGACTTAATCAAGATAAAAAGCTTTTGCAAAGCAAAGGAAACCGTCAACAAAACCAAGAGACAACTGACAGAATGGGAGAAGATATTTGCAAATGATATATCAGATAAAGGGCTAGTATCCAAAATCTATAAAGAACTCATCAAACTCAACACCCAAAGAACAAAGAATCCAATCAAGAAATGAGCAGGAGACACGAACAGACATTTTTCCAAAGAAGACATCCAAATGGCCAACAGACACATGAAAAAGTGTTCAATATCACTCGGCATCAGGGAAATCCAAATCAAAACCTCAATGAGATACCACCTCACACCAGTCAGAATGGCTAAAATTAACAAGTCAGGAAATGACAGATGTTGGTGGGGATGAGGAGAAAGGGGAACCCTCCTACACTGTTGGTGGGAATGCAAGCTGGTGCAGCCACTCTGGAAAACAGTATGGAGGTTCCTCAAAAAGTTGAAAATAGAGCTACCATATGATCCAGCAATTGCACTACTGGGTATTTACCCCAAAGATACAAAAGTAGGGATCCGAAAGGGTATGTGCACCCCGATGTTTATAGCAGCAATGTCCACAATAGCCAAACTGTGGAAAGAGCCAAGATGTCCATTGACAGATGAATGGATAAAGAAGAGGTGGTATATATACACAATGGAATATTATGCAGCCATTAAAAGGAATGAGATCTTGCCATTTGCAACGACGTGGATGGAACTGGAGGGTATTATGTTGAGCGAAATAAGTCAAAAAGAGAAAGACATGTATCATATGACCTCACTGATATGAGGAATTCTTAATCGCAGGAAACAAACTGAGGGTTGCTGGAGTGGGGGGTGGGGTGGGAGGGATGGGGTGACTGGGTGATAGACACTGGGGAGGGTATGTGCTCTGGTAAGCGCTGTGAATTGTGCAAGACTATTGAATCTCAGATCTGTACCTCTGAAACAAATAATGCAATATATGTTAAGAAAAAAAAAGAAGAAGAAGGTAGCAGGAGGGGAAGAATGAAGCAGGGGAAATCGGAGGGGTAGACGAACCATGAGAGACGATGGACTCTGAAAAACAAACTGAGGGTTCTAGAGGGGAGGGGGGTGGGAGGATGGGTTAGCCTGGTGATGGGTATTGAGGAGGGCACATTCTGCATGGAGCACTGGGTGTTATGCACAATGAATCATGGAACCCTACATCTAAAACTAATGATATAATGTATGGGGATTAACATAAGAATAAAAAAAAGAATTTATGTATGTATGTATGTATGTATGTATTTATTTATTTATTGAGCGTGAGCAGGGGGAGGGGCAGAGGGAGAAGGAGAGAGAATCTCAAGCAGACTCTGTGCTGAGTGTGGAGCCCAACATGGGGCTGGATCTCACGACCCTGAGATCACGACCTGAGCTGAAACCAAGAGTTGGACACTTAACTGACTGAGCCACCCAGGTGCCCCTATTATCATTATTTTTAAATGATCACATAACCCGGGCAGCACCCTCAGATGGTTTACTTGTTCCTTTCATTCTTGACAGACGTTCCCTGGAGAGGCTCAATCTTTGCTCCCCAGGTTTCCACTGTTCATTCCTTCCTAAAGCAGTTCCAGGTGGGATAGTTGATGGTGGTAGCTGTCTATCGGGGTGGCTAAGTAGACTGGCATTGGGCTCTGGTAGATCGAGGTCCAAATCCTGGCTCTACCACTTAGCAGGTGCGTGATCTTAGCCACATCACCAGACGTCTCCGAGCCTCAGTTTCTCCTCTGTAAAAACATGAGAAAATAATATTCCCTTTGAGTCTTGTTGTGTTAAATGAGATAATGTATGTAAGGCACTTATCACAAGGCCTGGAAGGTAGTTTGGGTTAGAAAAATGGGAACTGTTACGAGAAGCAAGAAGCCTCTCAAAACAGACTTTCACCTCATTGATCCATCCAGACACATAGGAGTCCCTGCCAAACGTCAGTCCTCCCTCCCCGCCTGCCCCATGGTGATGGGGCTTGCTCAGTCCTGCAGCAGAATTCACTTGTAGCTTTCTTCATCAGCAGATCAGGCAGCTGGCTCCTCAAACCTGTCCTGAAGAGAACTCCCCTCCCTTACTGTGCTCATCAATAGTATTTCTTAATATTGAAGTTATTTATCATATACTTATCTTTCTTTAAGTGTGTACATTTCACGGGACTTTGTGCCTGAAAATAAAAAAATATTTCTCACAGTTGTGGCACATTTGCCTTTCCCGATTCACTCTCCATCCTTTACCCTGCTCTGTGTTGGGACGCTGATTCCCTGCACTACAGTAGAGGGCTGTTTTGCCCCTTGGCTTTTGGTTTGGCCGAAGGGAGGCACAGGTTGGGGACCTGATTTTATTCCTGCCACTCCCTCTCGGCCGGGTCACCGTGGCTTGGCTGTCTCCCCCTGATGCAGCTACATATGTAGCTCTCCCCATATGCTCTCTCTGGTTTCTGGTGTGCACTCATTCTCCATCAGGCCTGGGGAGGGTAACAGCTCCCCGGCCTTTCCAGCCACCAGGCAGTGCACCATCTGCCATTGCTTTTCTTAAATCTTCTCCTCAGCTTTGTAAATAGTACCTTTTTTGGGGGGTAAATAGTACCTTGATTAAACGCTCCTTGAGTGTCCCAAGGTAAGTGTACCACCTGTGTCCTGCTAAGAGGTAGGACAGGTGTTGAAGTGGTAAAAGATCAACAACAGTCTAAAATAATCACAAATTATAGAGGGTTAGTTTACCCAATTATGATGTAGCTATGGGAGAAAATAATAGGTAGCATCTGAATTCGAGTTTTTGAAAAAGTACTTAATGACAAATTAAAATGTTCCAGTATTCTCTTCAGGACCCAATTTAATTTTAACTAATTAATTAATTAATTTTCAAGTTAAATTATTTTATTTTACTTTTTAAATTTTTTATTATTATGTTCAATTAGCCGGCATATAGTACATCATTAGTTTTTGATGTAGTGTTCAACGATTTGTTAGTTGCATATAACACCCAGTGGCCAATATTATAAAAGAAAAGTGTGTCTAAATGTGTGAGCCTGTAGAAAAAGACTTCTATATAGGATTGTGGTTGATTTTAACTTAATTCATGATTTTATGTTCCCAAATTAAAAAATAAAAAGGTGGAATTTGTAAGAATAAAACCAAGACATTGCATTACTTTTATATTATTGGAAGGATTTTCCTACTTAATATTATGAATGCCAATTATAGCATTCTATAAGAGTTACTTTGGGCAGATGATATTTTCTATTTGTATATTGTTATGATGTCTATAATTTGCTTTAAATTACTTCAGCATGGATGTGTGTGTCTGAGAGAGAGAGAGAGAGAGAGAATGAATCTGAGCTACTTTCTAAGGGCTGTCAGTTGCCCTTGACAACAATTCACACTCCAGGGGTGGTCAGCTAGCATTTAATCTGAAAGTCCACACCCCAAAGGCAGCTGGTATAGTATTTAAGCTGCTATATTTCAATCACCACCAGAGACTTTATTAGTTAACATAATGAATGTCAGAAATGGGTTTTCATGAATGAACTTTATGTCTTGCTAATCTGCATAACAGATGTTGGAAATAAGCTTTTCTTAGTAAAATTAAATGTTCTCCAGATATGGAGATTGGCTCTATTTTAGAGACATTGGCCACCCTAGCAAGTCCTATAGCCTGTTACTTTGGGGATGGCCCTCAAGGTTTGGTCCCTAAGTGGTCCTGTGTTGAGCCAGAGTGGGATGATTCTGGGAGCTTTCTGTGGACAATATGGACAGCAGAATCCTGCCTCTGGAATATTGTGGTATCTGCCTCTGGTTAATGTTCCTTGCAAGGTGGGGTCAGAGCACCTATAAACCACATGGGGTTGTATGATGTTTTTATGCCTACTACTAATAAAAGTTTGTTTAATCAATATCTGTACATGTGGCAGAATTTAGTCTGAGACCTGCTTTCATAAAAACCTGGTAGCAAGGTTATGGGGGAATAGTTCATCCCTACACCCAGAACTTTTTGATTTGGGCAAGACAATGAATTTGAGAGTGTTGGGTGACCAATACAGCCTAAGTTCATTTATAGCATAGAACATTTGGACTCTTAGGGCACAGATATTCTCTACCAAGGTTTTTTGGAAAACTATAATTGCAAAAGAGCTACTTGAGGATGGAATCAGGATGGAAGGCACTCTTTGACCGGTGGAAAATAAGATAGCAAAAGGGTATGCAGCAGAACGAGATGTTCACTAAAGGCCATAAAGTTTGCCTGTTGTTGTCCATTGTACCCTGTGCCTTTATAACATTCCCGGCACTCACCTGCTCCTAAGACTAGGATGTTGCAGGTAGAGTAGAGATCAGAACCCCACTTGGGCAAGAGCTTCCCAGAAGGTGGTCCTGCCTGGAGGAGAACGGCGGGCCCTCCCAGGTCAGAGGAGGAGAGTGGTTATGAAAATAATTTCAGGGTTGAAAGGGAAATAGGGACCCCTCCCAAATATTCTTGGGTATTTCCAAGAAACAGCACATAGATATAAGTCATCCAAGGCCTTGATGCCTCCTGAGATTAAGAAATAAAGCTCAGTAATTGTGGGCACATCAGATGTGTTTGCATACTGAGTTTGCTTAGGATTTCTGAGTCATCTACAGTGTCTACCCTTGTAACAGGCATCAGTGATGAAGTCATGTATAATCAATATTTTTATTTACTAAAATTCTGCCTTTGTCCTAGAACTATTGAGGCAGCTGAATAATATCGCCTATATAATAAAACGAGGATAATTCATGCAGCATTTGATGATACATTTTATGGGCTAGCCTAATCTGATATAAAGCTTTTAGATGCAGTTTTGTTCTCAAAGGCATCAGGTGACCAGCTGATTGAAGAAGCAGGGCTTTACCTTTTCTCTAAACTTTTCTGTTGACTTGTCTTTCCCTATCCTGGATGAAACTTTGGGCAGCTCTCCCAGCTTTTCCATAATCCTCAGGTGTTAACATATTGTCTAATTTTCCAGGCATTAGTTAAGTCCAGTCCTGTTGAATAGCAAACTTCAATCTTTCATCCATTTTAAAGCCTCTCGTCCCCCACAATGTGGACCTCTGTCAGGCAGGAAACTAGCAGTGGGGGGAATGGGAGGGTGGTTGGATTCTTTACTATTCCTCACCGTTGTATTCTTTGTCCTCTTCTCTGTTGCTCTGGCTTTTCCATGGTTAGGGCCAGAAAGGCAGAGAGTGAAGAGGCAGAAAGTGCCTGCCTTGACTTCTCTAGTTGTAATCCACATTGGTGCCCTCTGGGCAGGGCCTGCAGACAGATGCCAGTCTCTCTACAGGCTCCTTCCTGGAGGGGACCCTCCTATTCCTTGACATGGCACTCTCCTTGGACAGTCCCTGACTCTCAGTGGCTCCCTCCACACCCTTTCTGGGAGGACTGTCCCTCCAGATGACTTGTCCTTTGTCCCTCTAGATGACTGAGCCTTCTTTCCTTCTGAGGGATCCAGATCTGACATGTGGGATGCACATATGCACCTCTGGGCCCTCCACAATCTTCAAGTGCAGGCCAATTTCAGTGCAACCCTCTTTATCACCAGAGGTCCCTCTAGCCAGCTGGCCTTCCATATGTTGATAATGTCAGATGTGGGACAGCGCCAGACTCCAGGACTCCAGGCTCTAGCTCGGGGCTCTATCACTAGGGTATACCTATCAAGTTCTCGGAGACCTGAAAGTCGCCTCCGGTCAGTAGCCTTATGTGGCTGAAGGTGAAAACAACTTCCCACTTCCTTCCTATTTCCCAGTGGGAAGCAAGGAGAAATGCCACAGCACACCAAGTCTGTTTCTAAAAAAAACTGCCCACTTCCCAATGTCTGTGACAAATCCTCATGCCTGTCCCAGTGTGAAGAGTGAAGGACCAAACACCCTCCCTCACATATCCTAGCACATCCTATGAGAGTGATGTGTCCTAGCATCCTCAGCTGAAACCTTAGTCTTGTCCTATTGTCCTCAGCTGAAACTTCGATGAGAAGAGAAGTCCTACATAACGCCCTATAACTCGAACTGCACGCACCCAGAGGCGGTTCCGTGCAAAACGAAACATTCCAGAGGAGCCACAATAATCAAGATTCTACTGCAGTAGGAGTGGGTGGGTAATGCCTGCTCTCAAAATCTATCAGGCCAACATCGTCACATTCCCTGTGTTTCACTGTAAAGAATTTAGGAACTTAAACACATCAAATACTCAGGTTACTTATCTTTTGGGAAGTCTCTGCGGAGCTACCCCAGTCATCTCAGACTCTCTCTCTCTCTCTCTCTCAGACCCATATCAGGCAGGACAGGCAGTTCACTGAATAGTGTTTATAAGACTATGACCTAATTCCATGGCTTTCATGGAAGGTCAATATAAGAACAACCACACACAATTTCCTCTTAGCCATACTAGAAATATCAGGAAAAAAGCAAGTCTAATGGAGAAATAACCCACTACCTTTAATCTTTCTGTAAAGCATCAAAAACCTGGAGATTCCAGAGGAAAAAACTGCACAGTGCAGAAACATCAACATGGCCTTCCAACTCCTGTGACAATGAGAGAACATGTCACCGGGAGACGTTGCAGGTGATTGCTCTGCTTCATTTGGGGACAAATCCTATTGCAAATAGATAGCAGAACAAACTTTCTAGAAGTTGTAATAATTGCACCTGGGCCAGAATGGAAGAAGAAGCAATTGGGAATAGAGAGTTTAAATGCCAAGAACAAGAAGAATGATGTTAGCAGCTGTAGAAAGTAGCCTCTGACCAAAGCATTCTCCCTGCCTCCCTTCCCCAGCCACCCTCAAAATCTTCATAGCCTACTGCAAGGTTTGTCACCCTTTATTCATTATGGCCCAGTAAGGAACTTTTTCAGACATTTTTTCCCTACTCTCCTCCTCCCATGAAAATTTAATATCACATATGTGTTTATGTACTTACTGTATATTGATCTGTGTTTTATACATGAAAAGAGTAAGATATTTTCACCCCCTATATTAATTTCCTCGGATTGCCATAACAAACTATCATAAACTTGGTGA
This sequence comes from Mirounga leonina, assembly GCF_011800145.1. Lineage (NCBI taxonomy): Eukaryota > Metazoa > Chordata > Mammalia > Carnivora > Phocidae > Mirounga > Mirounga leonina. Next base: position 22,937,920 of record NW_023270433.1, on the reverse strand, counting down.
CTTCAAACAACACAAATTTATTCTCTTATGGATCTGGAGGCTCAAAGTCCAAAATCAAAGTGTTGGCAGGGCAGTGCTCCTCCTGAAGGTTCTAGGGGAGAATCCTTCCCTACTGGTGGCCCCAACCATTCCTTGGCCTGTGGCTGCATAACTGCGGTGATAGTCTTCACAGGGCCTTCTCCTCTCTGTTTCTGTCTGTCCTTTTCTACCTCGTACAAGGACACTCTCATTGCAGAGTGATCCCATCCAGCATGACCTCATGCCTTCCCTGAATTATATCTGCAAAGACCCTATTTCCAGGCAAGGACGTGTTCCAAGGTTCCAGGTGGACATGAATTTTGGGGACACTATTTGACCCAATATGGGTTTGCCCCTCTAGGGATGCTATCATCCTTACTGAGAATGCATAGACTAGAGAATAAATGATATTCAAAGCACTCTAGAACCTAAATGCAGCTTACCTGGAGAAGTGTCAACTCTCTGAAAAGCTTCTCTTACAAATCCTCTGTTGGAGACTTTCTCGTAGCTTCCTGCTGAGGGACATCATGCTCCCTGAAGGAGCGTCAGAGCACTATCAGTCCATCCGCCTTCCCGCACTCCACACCCAGTGTCAAAAGCATTCTTTAGCACCTCTCATCCTCCACCGCAGCCTGGGTAAAGTGGAGAGAGTAAGAGTATCTAAAGCTACAGTTAATTTTGGCAATAATGGAGATCATGCAGGGAGGGGCATTAGCTCAGTATCTGCGATAGAACACGTGTTCAATAAATTATTAGTCCTTGTTTTTACTGTTACTCTCTTCCCCTCACTGTGTCTTCCCTGAGAGATGGTCCTCCCTGTTCTTCCCCTGTGTTTCATGATCTTATTCCTCTTTCTAGCCATGAGTTTTGAGGCTTCCCTTTTGACTCTCTCTCTCATGATCCCCATTTAGTGAGGGCTGATCTGACCTTTACAAGCTTCAGCTTTACTTCCCACCAGGAAATCATGAAAATGCCTGTCCTTGGCCCACAGAGCTTGCCTTGATATAAGCAGGGAGCCATGCGCGAGGGAGGGCCAGCACATCGAGGTGGGGAGCCGGCCATGTCATGAAAAAACTGGGTGCATTGTCCTGTTGCATTCCCTTGAGAGGCCTTCTGTGTGACTGCTCTTCTGGAAAGGTAAGAAACCCATACATTACATTTTCTGAGAAACATTTTACTATGGCGTATGCTTATAAATAATCTGCTTCCAGCACACTTATCTTGGTGTATTCCTAATTTTAGGCTGTTTATCTTTGTCTTTATACTGTGGCTAAAACTCTGTGGCAGAAATAAAGGTGGAAGAGGTGCTTTTAACCCCATCAGCCTCAGAGGGACTTCTCAAGTGGTCCTTCTCATACGACAATGGGAAACTCTATCTTGCGGGTTTGATTTTTATCTCTGATAAACACGTCGAGATTTGTCTTCACTATTTCGTCCTCTTCCCTCGAGTTGCCCCAAGAGTGCTTGGTCACATACTATTGTGTTTAGGATCATTTACCATGATTTGTTTTACATACCCTTTGGCAGAGCTAAACATTTGTGGGTACTCGAATGCTGTTTGGGGACCACTGCTTAAAGGACGTGCTAATGATCATTTCCTCCAGATAATCCATCATATACCTTCGAGTCACATTGGATCAGTGAGACCCAGGAAGGTGGATTGCACTGTGCTGGTGGCATGCAGTTTGCTTTAGTGAATTGTTTTTTGATTTGCTGTCTTCAGCCTATATTAGCATCCTCATGGACCGAGCCATAGGAACCTTCTTATTCTGTCTGTCGAAAAACAATACTGAGGATGTCATGGTTTCCTTCCACAGTGTCCTTTTGGGAAGATTCTTATCTTCACTACTGAGAAGATCAGTACTTCTCTTGAATGTTGGGGCTGTTTTTTGCCTCATGGATGTTGGAATCGTATATATGATGATGTTTCTTTTCTTGTGTTGTAGGCAAAGCATAGAACCATTTGCTGGTTCCCTACATAGCCAGGCTGAGGGCTCCTCCTCTCCCAAGCTCATCCCCATCCCTCTCCTTGTATTACTTTGCACCATTCAAAATTTTGCGCTCTTTTGTTGTGTTTTGGTCATCCTTGTAAACTCCCTTATGTTGTTCTCTGGAATAAGGTAGGAAACACATTTTTAAGCAAATAAATATTTATCTGGAGAGGAATTAGACTAATTTTGTGTGATCCAAATGGGCAAAATGAGGATTCTTTCCTCCCTTCCTCCCTCCATTCCTTCCTTTCTTCTTCCTTCTTTGCTCCTTCCTTCCAACATATGTCAACTGTCTGGAACTGAACTGGGAGACTTCGAGAGATAGAAGAGGCAGCTTTAAGCTATTTAAGAAAGGATTTTACAATGCTCAGAACTGCCCACAGATAAAGAGTTACGACTTGCACCAGAACTTCATAATTTACAAAGCACTTCTGCACACATATGATTTTGTTTTACCTTCATAGCAATGCTCAATTGTAGGTGTTATTTATCATCTTCATTGATCAAGAGTCTGAGCTTTAATGAGAATCTTAGCTAAGACAACTCAGCTGCTAAATGGGGGAGGCAGGGATTGCCTTCTGGTTTGTTTGCCCTTTCCATGACCTGATACTCCCCACCACCTGTCCCTCCTCTACTCCCTGTGTGGTGGGCATACCCTGTCAGTCTGAATGTGCTCCATTTCACTCTGACATCATTTTTACCTAAAATGTGAATAACATTTCATGTAGTGCTGTTTCTGTTTTTATTCTCTGTGATTTAAAAGACAACAGAAATATGCCAAACATGTTTCCGCTTTCACACTTCAAAAGCTTTGCTTCAGAAGACAGAATCCTCCGTAGAGGGGCCATATGCACACTGGTTGGGAAACAGGTGGGTCAGTGTGCCCATCACTCAACACTCCCATCAGATTCAGCACATCGGTTTTGAGTCACCACACACCACCACCTCCACCTGCGAGGTGAGCTCTAGTTTGCTCTTTATGTATGTGAAGATCATGCATTATCTTAGGGAAAGCAGAACAGTATGTTCTAGAACAAAGCTAGTGCTTGTCACAGCATGCCCCACCAACAACTGTTAAGGCACTTCCTTCTCCAAAACCAATATGAACTTGGAGAGCATTATTATTTGTGTGTGTGTGTATGTGTGTGTGTGTATGTCGGGGAAGACTCCTCACCGTGTCCCTATTTAGCATGAAGAAGCAAACTTTTCTAAGATATTAATTTGTTTAAAGAAGGAGTACTGGATCATCCCTTGTTATCCTTCCTTAAACTCCTTTTATCTTGTTGAAATCCCTCAAACATTATGGCTTATGGATGGTACACTTCCATAGCTCCTAGAGAGATGCCATTTCCCCCTATTTTTATGGTTTGCTGGTCATTTCAGTGGGCCCTTGAATGTAAGCCTATGTGTGTAGTGTATCAAGCAGGGCAACTCAGGTTGTGCTGTGGTAACAATATACCTCAATAAAACAAAGATTTATTCCTTGCCTGGGTTCACTCTAGGTCATCTGGGGGTTCTGTTCCTCATCGTTTTTACTTTGGGACCCAGGCTGATGGAGCAACCCTACCTAAGTGGCGCTGGTTGCTGTGGCAGATGGAAGAAGTGTCACAACTTCTGCACCAGATCCTAAGATTTCAAACTTTCAAAACAAGTCACTTGGTCACACCTCACTTCAAGGTGCACTGAAATGCAAACCCACCATGTGCCTGGATAAGGAACCCAAAATAGTTGGTACAGTGAGTTAGATCCCTGGGCTATACTTGAATCTTATCTGGAAACATCATCATTTATATTTTAAATGTAAATGTAAAGTTTTATTAGGGTTTTGGGATCTTGAGACTAAATCTGCCACTTATTGCCTTGTACTCTTGGTTAGGTCCCTTACCCCTCTTCTGAGTCCAAATTCCTTTATCTTAAACATTATAGTTATAGCCTCTGGTCTGTCTACCTTTGTAGGATCATTGGTGAGTTTATCAGTGAGATACTATATATGAAAATATTCTGAAATGTGAAAAAAGCTTTATAGATAAAGATTGTTCCTATTCTTACCATATGCCACTTTTGGGTAGAATGATAATTCTAACTCCTATCATTTAGATTAAGAAGAAATACACCTATTTTGAAAACAGGCACCCTTTCTGCAAATGATTCTATTGGTTCTACCCAAATGTCAAGAACCATTCAAAATGAATGTACAACAACAACAATAATAAAACATTAATGCAGAACACACGGGGTCTGAACTCATGGGTCACTTTGTCTTTAGACACTTGTAGGAATATCTTTAATCAGACAAAGAAGGATTGTTTCTGTCCTTTGCTGGCCTTCTATAAGTTAACAGGTAGAAGAGTGATCATTAGAGAAGACAACACAGAACTCTAACACCATAGATTGTGAATGGATTAAGATTTCGTGGGAGGTCTGAGGAATTCATTCCATATCATTCCCATTTTTCATGGCAGTTCATGATGATCTTCTTTGGGGCACATTGAGCATGTATGCTCTTCTTAGGTTAACAAGACAATTCCATTTACCCCAAATTTCACAGGACACCATGGAAGGTAGACCTTTAGGCCTCCAAGAGCCTATATTGGGCACATATCTCCAAGCAGATAGTACATGTGCTTACAAAAGCTGGTTCTTTGTTCTTGGCTTTTTCATTCACTAAACACTAATTAAACACCTATAATGTGTCAAGCACTGTGCTGGTGATCTAGCTAGTATAGATGCAAAATTAATAAGACCCAGTCTGCCTTTGGGTAGTTCACAATCAAATGAAGGAGACAATAATACAAGTAATGATTACATACAATACGTTAGAGATGTCCAGAAGCAGCTTAGAATACAATAAATATTGAATGATCTTATGTAATATCTCTGCTTAAACCTTTTCAAGTCTTCCTGTAGTCTTTTGATTTCCTCCTGACTTCAGTATTTAATGAAGAATCATTCTGTGTAGTTTGGGGTTGAGGGACTCAAAGAATATCCTTGGGTCTGTGACCCAAGGCTTTCTTTATTACTCCTAAATACTTACAGTATCTACTTAGATCAGAAAGGATACCCCACTTCTTTTCCTCATTAGCTCTCACTTGGACTGTTACTGTGGTTTCTTATCTGGTCTCCTTGCCTCCTGACTCTTCCCTCATTTTAATTGTTCATAACCCCATATCCTAAGTTCATGACCAGCCACATAATGTGAAGGTCACAAGACAAGATGAAAATGCACGGACTCATATTCAAAATCACTCAAACTTTCAACACAACAGCAGTGCATTACACCAGGCATGGGACCCTTCTATGCTTGGGGTTCTATGTGACTGCATAGTTTGCATAGCCATGAAGCTGATCTTGCCTGAGTTCAACTCCTTTTTTTTGTTTTTAAAAATTTTATTTATTTATTTATTTATTTATTTATTTATTTATTTATTTGAAAGAGAGGCAGAAGGGGAGGGAGAGGGAGGCAGAAAGACTCTGAAGCATATTCTGTGCTGAACGCAGAGCCTGATGTAGGGCTTGATCTCCCAAACCCGAGATCATGATCTGAGCTGAAACCAAGAGTCGGATGCTTAACTGACTGAGCCACCCAGGTGCCCTGAGTTCAATTCTTTTAAAGTATAGTTTCAGTCATGGTAAGTCCTTGCTCAAAAACTTTCAACAGCTCCACAGTGTTTAAAGTTGTAACTTTAAGGACCTCTAACTAAGTCTAACTTGCAGTTGGTGACAGAGGTAAAGATAATTTTGTGAACCCCTGAACTTTCTAATGGGGGATACAAATTTCACAAGGAGAAGCCCTGGGTGACCCACACCTTATACTCCATTGGTCAACTGAGTCCAGAAAGGCCTGAGAAGTAAAAAGAGAACAAAGAATGTTGTCGTCCCTAGACAGGTGTCTCAGGGGAGAGCTGCATACAGGTGTGACCTGGAGAGACAGCAAAGAAAGGCAGTCTATGCCTTTAGTCTTTGCACATTATGAAATCTGTGGGAAGAAAGAGGACACTTTTGGTATCACAAATATCATTTCCATCTAACTGAATTCATTCATCACTACATTAAAAAAAAGCTGATGCAATTGAAAAGTGAGTTAAAATGAATCCATCTTCCCACAAAAACAGCCTGGTGTATGTGTGTGTGTGTGTTGATGTAGATCTCATTTTAAAGAAAAAATAAGTCCTGGCTTCAAGCAAACCAGAGGCTTATTTCATATGACAGCCTCCTTGCAGACAGCTGATGGTTCCAGCACATGGAATTACTTATAACTAAAGCCTCTGACTAAAGATGAGGATGTGGCACTCCATTATCATCCTCTTTTCTGAGATTTAAAGACCTCTTTAGAACATAAACCAATGCCAGTTTTTATTTTAACAAATCAGTATCTTCATGGGTTTACTCTTCCCCATTTGGCAACATCCCAGAGCCCTCCTGTGACCATGAAGGTTGTCATATATGTGCTGGACACAGCCAGCTTGGAAGAGTATGTCTTCTTTCACAAACTCTAGAAAAGACAAGGGCATTATTCATTTAGAACTGTGAAAACTAGACATTCTTCCCTCAATATCTCTGTTTGGATCAGTATTGCATTAGTTGTCTATTGCTGTGTTACAAGTTACTGCAAATTTAGTGGCTTAAAGTGATGCACAGTTATTAATTCAGTTTCTGTGTCAAGAGTCTGGGCACAGTTTAGCCAATTCCTCTGTTTTAGGGTTCATCACAAGGCTGCAATCAAGTTGCCCACTGGGGTTGTGGTCTCATGTGAAAGCTCACATGGGGAAAGAGTCACTTCTAAGCTTATTCAGATTGCTGGCAAAATTCAGTTCCTGGAGGACCATTTGACTGAGTGCCTCAGGTTCCTCATAGCTGTTGGCTGGAGGCTGCCCCGAGTTCTTTGCCATGTGGACCTCTCCAACATGGCCACTTACTTCATCAAAGTTTGCAAGCTGAGAAAACAACAAGAATCTGTTAGCAAGACAGATATTATAATAATCTTATAGGCGACAGCTCATCATCTCTATACTCTATTGGCTATCCCACTCTCAAAGGGAGGGGACTACACAGGACATGTGAATACCAGGGGGTGGAGATCATTGGGAACCATCTGGAATCAGCTCACCACAAGGATGCAGTCTCTGCTTGAGGGAATCACAGTAATATTCTCTTATAAAGAATGTGCTGCATTTTCCAGAGTTTTAAAAATTCTTGTGGATAGGTTCAGCAGACAAAGTATATCCTTGGAGAAACTATGATGTCCCAGTGACCAATTTATGTCTGTATTTCAGCTAATTTTCTCATCTTTCCCATAAAACATTATTTTCCATTCTCTCCAAAGAATCTCTTTTCTCTCATACCCCCTTTCATCATAATCTAATGGAAGAACTGTCTGGTCAAATTACAACCAGGGAAGAGCTCAGATTCCTTGAGGTTGAACAGAATAGCCTAGAATTAGCTGGTGGGCCATGTTGTGTCTGCAAGGCAGCCTTCTGACCTTGGCTTTTCTCAGTTTCACTATTTCTCTTTCATGTTTATGAGGCCCTGAATCAGACACCCACACCATTTCCAGAGCTCTTTCCTAGTAGAGTTGTCATGACAAAGCATTTTTAGGGAATTCCATGCTTTATCCTCTGGAATCTTAAAACCTATTGGATCTGATCCCACCAGTTTTCCTTGTAGACATTGCTAAAAGTTGCAGATGACATTCTGCAACTTACATTTATAATTCTGTAATTTCTGTTATATTTGTCATTGTTGATGACAAATATAAAGCACCTATATGTCTTTTTCAAGTGGGCAGCAATCTCAGGAATTAGAACATTGTTGTTGTGGGTGTTCTTTTTGGTCACCAAAATGTAGTAAACTAATTAATTCAATCATTCATTCACAGAGTAACCTTCATTCATTCAAGAATGGTCATGGCTGCTGGTGACAAATGCCCTTGTTGGTCCTTGCTCTCCTCACTCTTCATGGCATTTCCTCTTAGCATACACTGTGCTGGCCTCTCCTAGAAATAGAAAATATTTTCTCTCTAGTGCCTCCTAGGGTCCTAGCTGACTCAGAACTAATATTCCTTGTGTCTGAACATAGAGTCAAGGGCAATTCTTAGGTTTAGTCAAATCATCAGCTTCTTCTGCATGTTCTGCTGGGGACTCAGGTGCTATCTAGACCTGCCTACATTGGGTCAGGCCCAAGAGTATATAAGGTTTCTCCTTTCATGACCTACTTAGGGGTAGCAGATGGAGAGGGGGAGGAGATAAGAGGGACGTCAGGAGTCTAAAGTCTAGAGAAGATGATTAGAGTCTTTTAAAAGGTAAGATGGTAAATTTTGGAGCCTGTGAGAAGGCCTAGAGGTAGTTCTTAAGCAGGTTAGTGTACATTAGAATCACCTGGGGAAAGTTTTTTTTAATGCAAATTATTTGTCTCCCTCCTCAGATATTTTGATTGGGGTGGGGGAGGTCTAAATATGGCCTAGGAGTCTGCATTTGCACTTAGCATTCCTCACAATTATGATGCTGAAGGCCTACAAAGCATCATGTAGAAACAGTGGGATCTTTGCAAAATAGATCACATGTAAAACTGAAAGGAAAAAAATCCGAGGAATGAATTTACTATTTGTTTTTCCCTTCATGGATTTCAGATATATAATCACAAACACAATACAATCTACTTATTATATTTGACCAGAGGGGGAATGATTGCAATGTTTATTAGCTGAGGGAAGCCTAAAAGCTGAAATTAAACCAAGTGGCTGCTTAATTTGATCATTTACCTCCTCCATTTATTTTTTTTATTTTTATTTTTTAAAAGATTTTATTTATTTATTTGAGACAGAGAGAATGAGAGACAGAGAGCATGAGAGGGAGGAGGGTCAGAGGGAGAAGCAGACTCCCTGCCGAGCAGGGAGCCTGATGCGGGACTCGATCCCGGGACTCCAGGATCATGACCTGAGCCGAAGGCAGTCGCTTAACCAACTGAGCCACCCAGGCGCCCTACCTCCTCCATTTAAAGGGTGTTCATTCATTTCCTCTTTTCTTTCATTCAAGAACATAGTCACCTATGCTATGAATGAAAGTCAGCAGCCTTTCACAAATAGACAAATAATGCTAGCTTTGGACAACCAGACAATGTCTCCTTTATATCTGTGTCTCTAAATCACACTGAGTACCCACTGCTGTTGTTCTCTCTTGTTCTCAAAGTTTTGGAATTACAAAGACTCAAAGGGAGAAGTCAATGTTTTGCTAAGGAGCAAGGTACAAGATAATGAATGATATAATGTAACCAAACATGACATAACATAACATCTACCTGTATATATTTGTAATATTTTTATGATGAAAGATTTTTATGATTTTTATGAAATATTGTCATGAAATGTTTTTATGACAAAAAGAGGTAGGAGATAGACTCCATCCTATTAATCTTGTTTCTTTTCCCCTTTGGGGGACTGAAGATGAGATTGGTGTAGAAAATTAATTAACTTTTACTTTTTATATCTATGTAGTATTCTTGTTAACAGTGAACCTGTATATTTTTTGTATCAAAAAATAAGAAAGTAGAATATTACAGTGTGTGTTAGGTGCAAGGAATTCTGGCTTTGGGGTCCCAGGTCCCGGGCGTGTTAAAATTAGAGGAAGAGCACAGGTATAAAGGTAGATGGCTTCCTATCAGATGCCTCCGCTCAGTGTCTTGTTTGATCAGATTTACTAAAGATTTGTGAGGACCAATCAGCTGCTTTCTTTTTTCCTCAGTAGGTGCATGCTACAAAGGGTATTCACTGTCACCAAAAGGCCCCGTAGGGTGCTTTGCCAAGTACAAAATGAATGATAAGATGGTGGGATTTCTGATAACACTTCAAATGTGCCCTGATTTTGGAACTGAGATTTTTGCTTGCTACTAAAATTGACCAACTGTTAATTCTTTAAGAGCTACTAGCAAAAGTCCCTGGGGCCTGTCCAAGTTTTGAGGCAGAGGTCGGGTACCATTCATTTATTCACTGAATGAATTTTTACAGGTGGGTGGAAGGCCAAAGAAGAAGAAGTTGCATACTGATTTCATTCTGCTAGTGGTGCCCAGTCAACAGCTGGTTATTTTAGCTACTATAATTGTAAACCAGGAAAATTCAATTTATACTTCAGTAAATTCTTGAAAGCAGAAAAGGACAAATAGTATATGATTCCATTTATATGAAGTACTTGGAGCAGTCAAATTCATAGAGACAGAAAGTGGAATGTGGTTGCCAAGGTCTCGGGGGAGGAGAGAGTGGGGAGTTAGCGTTTAATAGGTATGGAGTATTAGGTGGGGAAGATGGGAAAGTTCTGGACATGGATGATTGCACAATGATGTGAATGTACTTAATGCCATAGAACTTGTATACTTAAAAATGGTTAAAATGGTACATGTTATGTTATGTATATTTTACCACACTATAAAAAATTACTGAAAAAACTTGATAGAAAATACAAGATGCTTCCAGAAACGTCTTCAAGGTGTAACATTCCTGGATCTTATTACCCTTGCAGTGTGGAGTTATTTATTACAATCCAGAGGGAAAGTGCACGGGGCCCCAACTGTCCCACTGTGCCTGGGACGGAGGGGTTTCTTGGGAGGTGGGACAGTCAGTGCCTAAACTGGAAAGTCTCAGGAAAGCAGGAGCACATTGGTCACCTTAACAGTATCCAGCAAAGACACATCTTGAAGAAGAAAGACAGCAGGATGGCAGGCTTGCTGACTGTGGAGAACAAGGTGAGGGAGTAGGTGGAAAAGCAGTCTTGATGTGGGAAAGCAAGCCCAATCAGGACTTCTTGCACTTGGAAATGCATTTTCGTTTTTTGCAATTTCATTTGAAATCTGGATTGCCTTGGCTTCTTTTAATTTACTTTTTTGATGGTCCGTGAGCAATTCAAATAAGGACATGGTGCAGACCCAGCCTAAACTGAAATGGAAGTGCTGACAGAGGATACCTTGAAGGATGTAATGCAGGATGTTTTGCACGCATCCAAGTTAACCTCCTGAGGTCTTCTGGAGAATAAACAAACAACTGAAGTGGGTTCCTTTGATGAGCCATTTGGCTGCCCAGGGACAGAATCCCATCCCCTGACTGGCCTTTGCCTTTTTGCTGGCTGCTAGCTGATCAGCATTGTACCCTAAGTAAGGAAATCCAAGTTTCTGTTCCAAAATGACTTTCTCTTTCCTCCTCTCCTTCTCTTTCTCATATTTAAGTCCTGTTCTATTGTTTTATTTTTTCCTGCCTCTGTTAGAGGAAATCAGCCTATTAATATTTCTCCTTGTGTACAAATAAGCCTGTTAATTTTACTGTCTCTGAGTTATTGTTTGACTATTATTCTGGAGGTTCTGCTGTGATCTAGCCCACCACAGAAACATCTAGATTAAAGTGCACCTGGTCTGTGTCTTGTCTGTACCTGGACCCCTTGGGTCCTTGGCTCATCTCTCGGCTCCTATAATAAATCTCACGTGGTGGTTGTGCTCTCTGGCCCTCGCATGCTGACTGATTCTTGGTCACATCTGTTTCTGCTCCTGGTTCTTGCTCTGCTTTGAACAGGGTGGATTGACCCTACCTTGGTGGCAGCAGTGGTGGAAACTGGGCTTTAATTTTCTGGCCTGTTCATTAAGTCATTTCTCTCAAGTGGTAGGTGAAGGGCACCTGCAGTCTGGTTTCCGTGACCTTCGTAGGTTGTTTGCCTAAGGATTCTGATGGTGCCTGGCACTAGAGAATGCCGGGTTGAAAAGGTTTTGGTGTTTTTCTTGCTATTGACTGCATTCTTTCTATTTATGCATTTTGGTTTGTGTCAATTTGGTTTTCTCTGAGTCCAAATATCAGAGCCTTTTTTCCCTTCTTTCAAACCTCCGGTAATTTTTCATGTGCATTTGTTCTGGACCCAATCGGGCCAATATCTGCAAAGTGAAAATTGCCGCACCAGAATTAAAAGGAAGCTGGATCTCTTTGCTTTCTGGCATAAGTTGTTTCGGGCTCATCTTGTACTTTTTTAGTTCCAGTTCTAAAATGAGTATTCAATGGTCAGATTTCTTTTAATGATTGAATAATTCCAGAATTCCTTTCTTCAGGACTTATAAAATAAGAAAGATTTGTCACTATTATAAAAAAAGGGGGACACTAGATAAAAAGGAAAAGAGGCTATTTTGGTACATTTAGAAGGAAATCACAAAATTATACAACATCAACACTGATGCTTCCCAAAAGGAACAAATGGTGATCACTTACATGCCTTTATTCTTTAGCTGATCAATATCCTTTACAAATACTGGCACCTATATTTCCACTTTAAATTCTGCTCCTTATCACAATTAGCTCCTCTAACTTGCATAAGCATTGATACAAGTTCCCAGCTTATAAATACGAATCAGTTTCTGAGCAAATAAATGGATATATTTTGTCTACCTATAGAGATAGTTAATAAGTTAGATTATAAGGATTCTTAAAATCTAATGGGGCAAGTGCCTTTTCCAGTTAGCTTTTATAATTTCAAAATATTAAGTGCTTATATAAATGTCAAGTAAGAGAAACTAAAAATTCTAAGTATGATTTAAATAAGTTGACTGTATAAGAAGTTTTTCTTGCTAAAGCTGTAACTCAGAAAAATGTTTAACTGTAAGTTTCATTAACAGCCTTGGATACTAGGTTCAAAAATCAAATGGAAAAATTTGCTTTTAAACATGTTGAATGCTTTAACATATGGTAATATAAAGGTACAGAAAATAGCTTCTTTTAATATTTATATACAAAATGCTTCTGAAAATTAGACTGATTTAATAAATTTGTTTAAAAACATTCTCTCTTTACTCTATGCCAGTCTTGGATATATTTTCTCATGAAAAGCCTAATTAACTTTGAATTTCCTAAATTTTTAATACTGGTTTAGCTGATTAGGTAAACTAACATCCCTTTATTTAAGATGATAAAATTACAAAAGCATGTGTTCAACTAAGTTAAAATTTAAAAGGTAATTTCTTTATCGAAAGAGATATAATGTTACTTGTAGACAAAAATAGCTAGTTCTTGCTTTTCTGCTTCAGGGTTTTTTTTTTTTTCCCCAGAGAAAAAAGTTGATTGCTTTGGTTAAAGGTAGCCATTAATAGAAAAAGCTGATATACTGGTATAACATATTAAAAAATAAATATGAGGGGTGCCTGGGTGGTGCAGTGGGTTAAGTGGCTGACTCTTGGTTTTGGCTCAGGTTGTGATCTCTGCGTCATGGGATCAAGCCCTGCGTTGTGCTCGGGGCTTAGTGCAGAGTCTGCTTGAGACTCTCTCTGCCTGCCCCCCCCACCCCGCATTCTCTCTCTCTCCCTCTTTCAAATAAATAAATCTTAAATAAGTGTGAGTATACAAGATAATGGATATTTTATCTGTTTATCAGGGGAATTGCTACAGTTTATTAAGATGGCAAACTTTATATATTGTGTATATTTATATTTTATACATTTATATGTATACATTTATACAGTTTTATACATTTCACAGGTGAAACAATCACAAATGCATAGAAAAGCTAGAAATACTACAAAGACCTTTTATTTCCTGAGCCATTTGAGAGCAATTTGCCACGCCAATGCCCTATCACTCTATCTAATGTGTACAATATTTCCCATGAACAAAGCCATTTTTCCATAAAACCACACACAGCCATTGGAATTGGGGAATTAACCTCGATATGTTATCACTATACAGACCACATATAAACTTTCTAACAATATCCTTTATAGGAAAAGGACCTAGTTCAGAATCATGAATTGCATCTAGTTGTCATATCTCTTTTGTCTCCTTTAATTTGGAACATTTCCTCACTCTTTCTTTGACTCTCATGACCTTGACACCTTTGAAGATTATAGGTCAGTTATTTTTAGAGTGTCCCTCAGTTTGAATTTATCTGATGTTTCCTCATGACTAACACAGGTTAAGCATCGTTGGCAGGAATATCACAGAAACGATGCTTGTTCTTCTCACAACAGCCCATCAGATGGTACAAGGTGTCCCTTTGTCCCATTACTGGTGATGTTCACTTCAGTCACTTGGTTAAGGTGGTGTCTTCCAGGCTTCTCCACTGCAAAGTTCTCTTCACAATAGCTCATTTGTCATCCAACCTAGCTGCCTTCTTTCTCTCTGTTTCTCCCTCTGTCCCTCCCATCCTTCTATTACTATTGACTCATGGATTTCTATTTTATTTGGTGGGTTATAATCTGTTTCTATCATTATTTCTGTTGTCCCAAATTGTTCCCCTGAGACCAGATCAGTGCAAGTTGGTTCCTCTGTCCTTCTGATGTGTTCTTCATTCTTCAAGTACTTCTTTGCTTTCTGGCGTAAGTTGTTTCAGCCTTCATCTTGTACTTCTTTAGTCCCAGTTCTGAAATGAGTCATTTCTTCAAGGGGCTTTGGTGCCTTTTAATGGAGAATAATATCCAGAAACCCAGATCTGGGGACTTGGTGTCCTCACCTCACTTTTATTGGGGTGTCATTGTTCCCAGGCCCTCTTTTTGAGGACACAGCTAGAGAGAATATATGTTTGCATGTTTATATTCCATATACACATGACATATGCACACATTTGTATCTATATTAATTTCTATATCTACCTATCTCTATATTAAAGACCATGAGTTAACACCAATATCTCTAATTCCAGTCCAACACCACAGGTTTCATTCTGATTTTCACTCTTTGTGTATTTATTGCTCCTTTTTCAGATACTGATAAACCTGGCTCCCATTACCTACCTGCATTTACTTATGTTTGCTCTTCCTGACCAGTCTCCAATCTATGCCACTATCTTCATTTTGACTTGACTGATATTCAACTCTGATGGTAATCCTAATATGACATTGTTTGATAATACCTCATGTATAAAAATAACCAAGGTATTCCTTGTTCTGATATACTATAATGTTTAGATATTTTATCATGTATATCATATATATAAATGATATATAAAAATTATATATATATAAAATTATATATATATATATATAATATCTTATAGCTTATTCTCTTCAGATAGTCACCCTACTAGAGGTTTAAGAGTTAACATCTCTACCAATTGTGGATATGTCTTCAGAGTTGGTTGTGATTTTGACATGGTGTAAAAATAGAAGTAAAAAAGGTAATGACTTCTTAGAGGCACTTCAAGAGCTGAAGAAATCTCAGTTATTAAAATTAAAGCCAAAGAAAATGCCCCAAATGACTGATACACCAACGAGTAACCATGGCGCATATGGGTTCCAGGATTCTGTGAAGGTAGAATGGGCTATGGTATGTTCAAATCAAAATGGTCCAGGGGCGCCTGGGTGGCCCAGTCAGTTAGGCATCTGCCTTTAGCTCAGGTCATGATCCCAGGGTCCTGGGATCGAGCCCCGCATCCAGCTCCCTGCTCAGCAGGGAGCCTGCTTCTTCTCTCCCTCTGCAGCTCCTCCTGCTTGTGCTCTCTCTCACAAACACTCTCTCTCAAATAAAATCTTTAAAAAAACCCAAAATGGTCCAAACTCTCAGAAGAGCTTACTCTTTACGTTTAGCGCTAATAACAACACATTCCACACCCAAAACTCCTCCTGTACTCTTACCCTATGAAATGGTTGCAGGAGGACCCATGGGACTCTCCATCTAACGAACTCTACTTCCTTGGGCTCTGACCCAGTCATTAGTGAGATTTCTTGGGTTTCTTGGTATTCTCACCTTGCCCTTCCTCAAGTTTGCTGGTTCTGACCTCAGATTGTCCCTGAGTCTGGTGCCCTCCCCTCCCCTCTGTAGGCTTGCCAGTCTGCACTTGCTTTGGTTATTGACCTGGCTCTTGCAGTGCCAATCAGGCAAAAGCCTCTTTGATTTAGCAAGGAAATTGAAAGTCACATGGTACAGAAGCAAAACATATTCTGGCACATTTTTGCCTTATAGCAAAGGAAGTCAAAGCCCAGAACTATTCTAAAGAGCATTGATTGTAAGCATTATATTTGGATGGGAGAATCCTGTGATTTGTACAATGTTATATTTGGTCTGGTTAATCTGCAACTTTATACTGTAACTTTAATATTCATTTTAAAATTGATATCATTTCAAAGACTAACTGGTACCCAAATATTTTTTCCAAGACCAGTCACAGTGTCTGAATCTGAACATCAGAGATTCATTTGATGATAAAGGGAGCTTGAAAATATTTTTGGTCCTTAAGTTCCCTCCATGGAAATCTGAATCTCCATGGGAGGATTGTAAGGCTAGGAGAGGGTCTGGAGTTCTTGAGATCAATTTCACTTTTTAGGGTCAGCCTCTCCTTGCCCACTATTTTTGTTTAAACTTCTCAGACACCTTCTAATGTTTTGGTTTTGGAGTGCTGTGCAAATGATGCTTATGAATATAGAAAATTAAAAGGGAAGTTATTTGTATTGTTGGAGACAAACACCGTTAGCTCAAGTTTATCTTTGTAAGCTGCTTAAGAGCTCAAATTAAAGAGAGTACTTAGGGGAATAGTTATCTGTAGTGTTAAATAAAACCATGGGTGGAGACAGGGAACCCAGAGAGTGGGGGGGGGGATAGGTTGGGGGGCAGAAAGGCCATCCTCGGCAGAGAGGTTGACGATGGGACATATGCGCTTCAGGCCACCATCTTGTATATGACCCCTACAGTCAACATCTCTGTTGACTGGGTTTTGAGCCAGTCACCTTCAGGAGGAGAAGCTGCAGGGACTGTTGCCACCACTGAGTTCTGTTAAGAAGTAACCCTGCCCCCCTCCTGTCACTCATCTGCTTATAGGCCCATTAAGTAGCTTGTTCTGACTTGTCCAGAAACCCATAACTCCCCTAAGAAAACTTGTATATGCCCTGACTTCTCCCCATTCCTACCAACCAACATCTTTTAAAGAAGCCCAGAGCACCGTCTACCTCCAATCCATCACTAAATAGCCATGCAGTAAACTGTATAAACCTGCAAGAAGCTGTGAGACATCCATGTGGTTTGGGAAATTCAAACCCATCACTGTTGATTCCTTGAAACAAAGGTTGTAAAGGGCCAAACATGGCCCTCTGATCCACAGGGTTATTTAGAAATTTTTAGTAGGTACACACCATTTTCTTGGGGGAGATTTTACACAATTTTTTTTCCTTGAGAAAATTCAGAAGATCTGGACATACCAGACCTATATTCCTACATGGTGGTAGTTGGCTGGGGCTGAGTAGAGGTTATTGCCTCTAGATGGTATATAGATTGGTTACAGTCCCCACAGGTCCCTATTATCCCTCTACCCGGCCCATTTTATCATTTAAAATATGTGCCTGGTCTCTGTGTGCTGAGTTTACAAAACTCACCTAAAACTATCCTTGGCTAACATCTTCACCAGGTGGGAATAAGTTCAGAGAAAATGGTACAGAGAGGATAGGAAAGCAGTAGGGAGTCTCTACAAACAAAATTATCCACTTTCAGAAAGTTGAACCACACCCTCACTCCCTGCAGGCCACACAACCTTATCCCGATCTTGACTTGGGCTTTTGCACCGACTCACGTTTACTGTCCAGGTCTGCATTTGTGTCAGCCTCAGTGGACACACATTGGAGATGTGGGCAGGAATATTCTCTCTCATTCATTAGAAAGACGCCAGGGTATACTTCCATTTTCCCTAAGCAGTCTGAAAGTTCCAGGACCAAGAATATTAGCTCTGGGAAGCAAGGAGAGAACCTACCCTTGCCCCATACCTCCTCTCAGCTTCTGTTTCCCAAACCTATGCCCCCGTGAAGGAGAATCAAGAAGAGTGTGGAGATACTGCTGTATCATCTCTTTCCCAAGATCTGGACCTCAACCCAGGAGTACCCACCCCACCCCCTGCTATTTTCATGTTGCAGTAAGTTTGTAGGAATAGAAGGAAGAAAAGTGGATATGAAAAAACATGGGTTCTAGAAATCCAAGAAAGTAAAACAGACTTATCTTTCTTTCCTTTAAAAGTAGGTCATGTTCATATTTGGCATTTCAGTGTGAAATCTGATGGGTGTCATTGGCTTGAGTGGAATGGAAGTTAAGTAGCTGGGTTGAGGAGGTCAAGAAACTCTGAAGAAAGGATTTGCACAAGACATGCACATTAAGCC
Organism: Mirounga leonina; assembly: GCF_011800145.1. Taxonomy (NCBI): domain Eukaryota; kingdom Metazoa; phylum Chordata; class Mammalia; order Carnivora; family Phocidae; genus Mirounga; species Mirounga leonina. The sequence continues at coordinate 22,919,831 of NW_023270433.1, read as the reverse complement.
AGTGATATGATGATGGTATCTGGCTTACAGAGGAATTCTGGGAGTGTTAATGAATGTGAGTAACTGGCAAAGGTAATGGGAGGGAATGGTTGGTATGGTTTACTTGGTTCAAAGGAAGATATTTAAAAGTTTTATCTGAGAATGGAGGTTTAATGGGGAGAAGGGGCAACTGGTAGCTAAGAGGATACCTGACCTAATTTATTGATCTTTCTACTGAGGGAAAGTTTGCTACCTGAAAATCAAACGATTTCTTTCTTAATCTAGTTCTCTAGATTAACACATAACCAAATAGCACAACTTTTAAATAATCAGTTACTTCACTTACTTTCCCTGAGCCCTCTGACACTATACTTTCATGGCTCTCTGGAACAGTATATTGTAGAAAATTAAATTCATTTCTCCTCAAATGTTGCTTCCCCTCTCCTGACTTCTCTGCACAGCTCTACTGTGAGCAGCTCAATGTATTTCATAGGTCACACAACAAAATACAAGGTGGTCTTAGTCTAGAGGGAAATGATAAGCTGCTCATTTGTTGAGGTCAGAATCCTCTGGTGGCACCTACAGGCTCCTCTTGAATGCTCTGGCTCAGTTGGTTTTATCATCTGTCAGTGAGTCATTTGAGCAGTGAGAATCAGGTGTGATGCCTTTCTCTTACCCACACATTCTGCACCCTGACATATTTCTTGACCTTCTTTCCTTTCTATGCCAACTCCGACTGCCCTAATTTAAGACCTTATCATCTCCTGTCTAAACTATTGTAGCAGCTTTTAAACTAGCTCTCCAGCCTTCAGTCTTGTCTACCCTAAATCCATCACCCATGCCGTCATGGAGTGCCAATACCTTGCCAACATGACACAGAAGCAATAACATAAGACTGAGTGGGAGAAGTCATGATGCCCAACCTTCAGATAACACCTTCCTCCACATCACAATATACTGTCTCAATATCCCAGAGGGGAGGAAACCTAAACTATTTGAAATGTGGTAAACATAAATTATGATTACAGATGAAATCAGCTGTGTCAATCATGAAAATGATTCTGTTTGTTCTGTGTGCATCCCAAAAGTTTTGAGGAAATTGAATTATAAATTAAGAGAGATCATGAATGCCTCTTGCCTTGGTGTTCTGTGATTTGGAGGTAAGGAGGGGTGTTGTGTTTGCAGTGTCATCCTGTCCCTTAGTTAAGCTTCTGCAGTCAATACCTCTGGTGACCTTCTTTAGTCTCACCTTTAACCACTTCCTTCAGGACCACTGCATTACACAACTCCAGCGGGCATCATTACACTGGATTGTATGTAAATGGTGCCTCTGGAGTTGAGGATACTGTGGTCCTTCTCTTTGTCTTACATTCCAGTAAATGCCAAGAATATGTAGACCTCACCCTGCTGAGTCTTGTTTCTTTGTCTTTGATTTTTATGGTCTCTCCTGGAAAATCCTTTCAGTACTTTTCAGGACAATACTTGGACACACAGACATACAAGACACACACGGATATGTGTAACACACTTCTGGTTAAATGTTTTTCATCCTTAAAGACATAGTGTGGGCATCAAACTCTTCCAACAAGCTTTTCCTATTTTGCTACTCATCCTCACCTTTGTGATCACACTCACAACATTGTATTTCAATTTTGATTAGATATACGTCTTTCCTCCACTAAACCGTAAGATACTTAGGAGTAGACACCAGGTCTCAAGCATCCTGTAGTCCCAGTTCTTACCACAGTACCTGACACCATCTTTCCTTTAACTACTCACTAACATCCCTCTCTGCAGTTCAGATTTCCCATCCCAAGGCTGACCCATTCCCAGGATGATGAGAAGGGAACTATACACTTCCTTCACTGGAAACCCTGCCCTACCTACTGGGGTGTGATTTTTTTCCCTACTCCCTGAATGGCATTAAACACAATACTTCGTCCCACACATATTCCAAAGGTCTAGGTTTACTGAGTATTAATACCAAATGCCAATACCAATTGAGTATTAATAGTAATACCAATAGGTGAAACATTGAGAATCTAAACCAAGTTATACTGCCTCAGCATTATCTAGTTTCTTCTCAAAATTTTCTCCAGCATCCAAGAGAAACAGATCTGCACACTTTTTTGACTGTCGTGTGTGTGTGTGTTTAAGTGTGCTTGTGTGAATGGGTCATGTTCCTGATTCCTGAGATAGGATCATACACACATGAACAAACAGTATTATACAGGGCAGTCAATGCATACTTAGAGAAAGAAACCTTTCTATAGGAAAGACTTGGATTTGATAAAAGGTACATCCAAGAAAGTACAATTTTTTCGTTTCTTACATAAGCTGATTTTTTCATTATTTTATTCAACAAATATTTATTCAGAGCCTACTATGTGCTAGGCACTGTTTTAGGGGACATATGAGTGAACAAAATAGAAAAAGAAATCTCTGTCCCCATAGGTCTTACATTCTAATGGGTACTTGATTGCATTTGCAAAAGTAAAATGTTCTACTTACATTTCTTTTTCCTAGAGCAAAAGAACATTTTACCTTAAGAATAAATCCAAGTTTCTAATTCTCAGAAGGGAGAAAGGTTTTCAACTTTCAAATGATCCTCCTCAAAATGGGTTCCAAAAAAATCTTGAGGTTAATCTCAGGTAGTGTTACTTTTAACATTGACATTTAATATTTGTATCAGGAGATGAAAGTATTTAATGAGTATATAGATAAGTCAACCTTTAAAGATACCACCAAGTAAACAAATAACTTCTCCAGCTTCATTCAGTATGATGAATGATAGAACTGATAGGATTATACTAAATTAAGTATTAATGGCCTTATATCAATTAAACATCACCAAGGTCTTCTGGCTCCCAGCTTAACCAATGTGCAGTGTAGCTGGGTGACATTGAACTGGTTTCTCTCCCATGTGTGATAAAGGGGCAGCTTTTCCTTGGCAAAGTCCCCTTGATGAGTCCATGGTGTCACTGGCGTTATCTCTGAGAGGTCATTGTTTATCTTCCATCATAGGTCAGACTTGGCAGTGGTGAAATAAATGTTCTTGCTACATCTGTCCATACATAATCATGGGCTGTTTTGAACACATACGTCATTTTGTGGGTGGGTGAGAGGATTATAAAAACAAAAAACAAATAGGCCTTTTCAGCTTTTTGAACTAAAAGAAAACAATAAATGTGTTTCAACAAGAAGGATGATCCCAGGTCAATTGTAGAAGTTTGTGTTGGCTGATGGACTAGGTAACCCCCAGAATCCCCTCCATCATCAATAGACTGTGATTCCGAGAATCTTCCATTAGTCAGAAGTCAGTGCTATTAGTGTCTTGTCTGAGCATAGTCATAAATATATAGAGAAGTCAATAGAAAGACCATGAAGAAGAATGATAAACTTTGCCTGTGTTTAACCAAAGAAAAGAACTCCTTGCGTTTTGCCAATATCCTTCCTGTCACAATCTATGGGTTAATTTTACCGAGCGTCAGAATTACAAGAAGCCATTTGAGGTGACATATTTTTTTTTAAAGATTTTATTTATTTAATTGAGAGAGAGAGAATGAGAGACAGAGAGCATGAGAGGGAGGAGGGTCAGAGGGAGAAGCAGACTCCCCGCCGAGCAGGGAGCCCGATGCGGGACTCGATCCCGGGACTCCAGGATCATGACCTGAGCCGAAGGCAGTCGCTTAACCAACTGAGCCACCCAGGCGCCCTGAGGTGACATATTTTTAGAGAGGACTTATTAATGGTGGAAGAAGAATGAGACATGAAATCTAGTAGTGCTTCCTCCATATTAACACCAGCTCTATAAGCCAAGTGGGAAATCTATAGATGAAACTCAGTAAATTATTTAATTACACTTCCTCACCCCCCACATGTACAGCTCTAGATGAACAAATACCCAGTTTCTGTTAAAGATGTTTCTTTACAGATATCTCTAAATAGTGACATGGAAGTAAAAAGGTAAAGTGGTGTGTTATAAAATATAAAAACCACATAAAGCTCCACAGGACATATTACTTCTAGGAATAGAGTTAAAATCCAGTAATGCCAGGTAAATTAGAAAACTGCCTGTTTTTATATTTTAATGATCAATCTAATGATTTGCTTTGGGTTTGTTAATGTATTTGAATGATGCCTTGAGCTTGACAAAATGATTGTGCCTATTTTTATTCCCTTCCTCCCCCGTTAGACACTTAAAATTATAGTAATATCTCCATTAACCAAACATTGACGAGAAATGAGACTGAATAGGAACCCCGATGTACTTTCCAAATAACTAAATTTTAGCCTAGCTGAAAGATAAACATTAAAAACCTAATATGAATGGGAACATTTGAAAGCCTGTTTAGTCTTAAACACAGGTGCTGAACATGATTATCCTGTGATGTTCTCAGGAGCTACTATGGCTCTCAGTTCCTACACTGAATGATTGCATGCTGATGTTTTTGTTTTGTTGTCCTATGCTCATTTTCATATGTTTCTTCCTCATTTTTAGCTGTTACTTCCCAAAGTAACAGCTTTCCCGATCCTCTCCAACCTCTTCAAATTGTGTGTTTCTAATTCTAGTGACCAAGAAACCATTCAACCAAACATACTAAGTATTATATCCAAAGTAATCATATTCAGAATTTTGTCTGTTTTGAATCAGGGAACACTGAGGTAACACAGTGAGAGGCATGGACCTAATCTCTATACTTCACACACCATTCCCAGCCCATAATTCTGCCTGTAGTCTGAGGCAGATCCCCACAGCCCATCCATGGTCCCCAGTTTAAGAATTCCAATTCTAAAGCTTATGCTTTATGCTTAGATAGAAAGCATGTTGGGTCTTCTCTCAGCTGGCTTATTCTCTTTTTAGACCAGGAGGTTGAGGACTTTGGTTTTGTTTATGAATTAGACTCTTGTTGACATGTGATCCAAGTAAGTATTTAACTACTCTAAACTTCAGTTTCTTCATCTACAAAATGGGGATAATAATAACTGTCCCACAAACCAATCACAGGATAAATAGAAAACAATGTGTATGGGAGCAAGTGGCAAACTCTAGGCAAGTAGGACTTAGCCTGAGGTCCATGGACAATGGGTGGGCTTCAGGGGGTCTGCAAACCACCTGATATTATAAGAAAAATGTGGGTTTGTGCCACCTGTATGTTTTTCTTGGGAGAAGGGTCCATAGTTTTTGTCAGATACTCAAGGAGGTTATGACTCTAAGAAGGTTAAGAATAATTGCTTATAGCATGGACTTCATGACGTCACTCTTTTATTTCCTGGTTCTAGACTAAATTTCAGATGGGTAAAGTTGTTAAGGTATTGGCTTCCAAGTTAGAGAGGTGTTAATGTGTATCTGGTGTACTAATAGTATCTTGTGAGCTCAACTTAAATGAATAAACTATTAGAGGTTGTGTGTGTTGATGTATCCACATAGCCATACCCTGCTACTTTGTATACTATGTATGCTACTTTACTATGTTATATTATTGATATATCTATATCATTTTAAAACACAGATAGTATATCATCTAGTGTAACATTCTCATTTCATCAAAGAGAATAAACAAGTAGATCTTCATAGTGTCTACACTTGTATTAGTTTCACCTCTTTAAAGAGATGCTGTGAAGATAAATATATAGCTTTGGGATTTCAGAGGAAAGTTACAATCTAATAATAGTGATATGGTGACAATAATAATTATAATTTATTATACCTACTATAAATTGAATACTATTGTATACTATACTATTGTATACTATTATACCTACTATAAATTGAATGTCTACTAAATACCAGGCACTGTGCTAGACAATTTTTATACACTGTATCTAATTTTCAAAGCAACCTTTAAAGATTGGCATTATTGTCCTCATTTTATAGATGAAGAAACTTATGAATTAGGTTAAGAAATATGTCCCAAATCACAAAGCTAATAAATGACCAAGCTGGAATTTTAACCAGAGTCTGTTTGGCTTTAAAGTCTGTTATTTTTTCCTACAATTAAATGTAACAGTGATATATTTGTGACTTTTGATGAGGTATAGGCCAGTCCTGTAAAATGAATTAATTCTCATTTTTCTACTGCATTTGAAAATTATAATAGTGAAGAGACTAACTTCAAACAACTTAGGGTGCACCTACAATGCAATCTGACCTTTATCTTAAAGTTAAGAGATGCCCGTTGAAAGGTATTAGGCAAGGGGATGATATAATTAGTTCTTTTGTCTTTGGAAGATTGCGCTGGCTGTATAGTTGGATGAGTTGGAATTCATTAAGATGCGATTGGAGGGAAAGAAGCCAGATGGGAGGCTGTTTTATCAGCAGCAGTGGGGATAGACAGGAGTGAGTGGGCTCTGTGACTCTTCAGGAGGTAGCCTGGATAAATCTTGATTGACTGGATATGGGAGGTCAAGATGGTGACAAATCAAAGAAGGTGCCCAGGTTTCTGTGTGGACATTTCCCTCTCTGTTGTTAGGATAGGCGTACAGGTTACTAGTAGGAGATTTACAGGTGAAAATGTTAAGTGCTTTTTGGACATATTGGATTTGAAGTGTTTGTGAAGTTATTACAAGGGACTTTGGATATTCCATTTTGAAGATGAGAAGAGTGATGGGGGCTGGAGATTTAGTTTTGGAAATGAGCACCAAAAAAGCAGCTAATTAAAGCCATGGAAGTAGATAAAATTGCTCAGGGAGGGTATGTATGGTCAGAAGGGAAGAGAGTTTAGACCAGATCCTGCAGAAGAACACTAACATCTAAAAGACAAGAATCAGAGAAAGGGTAACTAGAGCTGTGACAATGTGGGGTCATTTAGGACAGTGTTCCAGAATAGAAGGAGTGACCCAAGGTCTTTACCCAAAAGAAGTGAAAACAGATGTTCACACAAAGCCCTGTACTTGAATGTTTATAGAAGTTTATTAGTAATTGTCACAAACTGGAAACAATCTAAATATTCATCAACTGGTGAATGAATAAATAAATTTTAGTGCATCTGTACAATGTACTCAACAATGAAAAGAAACTGCCTCTACACACAACATTGATGACTCCCAGAAGCATTTGCTAAGTGAAAGAAGCCAAATATAAAAGGCTACATACTGTTGATATGACAGTCTGGAAAGCAAAACCACAGATACAGAAATCAGGTCAGTGGTTGCCAGGAGCTAGAAGTGGGAGAAGGGGATTGACTCTCTAGGGACTCAGAGGAACTGTTTGGGGTGATGGTGATGTTCCTTATCTTGATTATGGTGGTGGTTATGTGAGCATATAATGTATCCAAACTCTTAGACCTGTACACCTAAAAAGGATGAGTTCTACTTTATATAAATTATGCGTCAATAAAACCAACTTAAAGAAAAAAAACCAAATACAAAAGGAAGTGGTCAAAATGTCAAATGCTGCTAATAAATCATGCAAGAAGAGGCCGGAGACATGCCCATCGCATTTGGCGTTAGTAACTCTATAGGGAGCAGTGTCAGTGGCATGGGAGAGGCAGAAGCTAGATTGCTAAGTGTTGAGTAAGAAAATACTGCTGGTTGTCCCCTAATACCCATTTTCTCCTTCTTTCATGGGAATGGAGCCCTGAATTTCTGGCTAGGCTCATGACTATGCAGAATGAAGACTGTCTTGCCCAGTCTCCCTGGAAACTGAATATGACCCCGTGATGTAAAAGAGCCAAAGAGATGTAAGTGAAAGTGTCCTGAGGCAGCTTCTGGGAGCCTTCCATAAGAGGAAGCAGCTGGCATGCTTCCTTAGCCCCTTCTTCTTTGCTCCTTCCACCTTTGTGGTGGTTGGAATGCAGACATGATGGCTGGAGCTGGAGCAGCCAGCCCTGACTATGAATGACTTCAGGAAGGGAGACCACAAATGACAGAACAACATTTTGGAGGAGCGTGGGTCTCTTAGCTCTTTGGGAGATACTAATCCAGTCCAGGACTGCTTATCTCTGAACTTTTAAGAGGCAGACAAATCTCTTTCCTGATTGAGACTCTTTTTTTTTTTTTTTTCCTGATTGAGACTCTTAATTACTCATGGTTGAGTTTAATACAATGAGCTACTGGGACCAAATAGGAGGTGAGGATGGAGAGATGGTGAGTATGGGCAAAGTTTTTAAGAACCTTGACTGTGAAGGGGAAGAGTATAGATAGGATGGTAGCTGGAGAGGGACATGGGTCGAGGGAAGGTCTTAGGATCTCCAAATTCACACCAGATTCTCTGTGAATGGAGACCTGGAGATAACCCAGAATCTCTTTCCACAAAACAGTCCTGTGACTCTTCACTAAGATCAACTTTGTGGCTCATTTTTCAGAGGGGAAGGAGGAGCAATGCATTCCCCCAGAACATTTTGCACACATCTCCTTCTAGCCCCTTGATTGTGCAGAGCTCTTTCCCATCTAGAATCACCCAGCAAGCTGGGGCTGCATTTCAGAGCCTGTCCCCTCTCAGGCCAGTGTCTTCATGGGGTCCTTTCCTGAACACCTGACCTTAGCAGATCCACTTTCCTTTTATTCTCCATTGGAGTATTTTTTTAAATGCCTTATTAATTTATAGCTCATATACCATAAAATTCACCCAGAAGGTACAATTCAGTGCTTTTTAGTATACTCACGAATTCCTGTAATCATCATCACAGCTTAATTTTAAAACATTCATCTTGATATTTTATTACTTAATTTTTCGAGCAATATTTTCAGCCTGTGATGATGTTTATTTTTCTCTTTGTGCTTTGGCTTTCTGCTTTATCTGGTGAGCTCCACTAGGGCAGGGACTGTGATGACTATGGTTAAGGCTGCATCCTTAGCACCTGCAGACACTTACTCACAGAGGGATGGGGCAGCAAGGCACAGTGAAAGCCTAAAGCCTGTCCCGTCTATTCTTCATTGCAGCGGGTGCGGGGCACCTGGATGGGAGCCAGGTTTCCACTTAGGAAACCGTTAGAGGAGTAGGGAATCCTCAGAGCTGGGGTATAAGGAGGTAATATATGCCCTAGGGGGATTTATAACTCTGGGGTGGGGCCATGGTAATTTGGGAAACCATATTCAATGTATCTATTGTTTTCAAAGAACGAACTAGGGAGAGGAACGCTGGACATTGCCGTCCTACTGGGCAGGAATACGCAGAATATGGAGTGATAAGAAGGGCGTGGGGTCGCAAAAGGGATGAAACACCGCATTAACGCGCCGCCAAGCAGAGTTTTCCTTGGGAAACTCAGACGGTTGCCCGCTGGGCTGGCACAATGGCGTTTCCGAACTCCTGCGCGGCCCGCTGGGGGCAGTACTTGTTATTTGCAGGGGCCAGACGCTTCATTCTTTCGCAACTTCCAGGCCTCGAGAGCTGCCACCTTGCGGATGACTCAATCATTCCCCCCGCCCCGGGTTCAGCGCAGCGCTGCCGGTCCCAGGGGAGCGGCTGGCGCACCTGGCGCCTCGGGCGCCCAGGCCCTGCGCGCTGGTGGCCACCCCGCCAGGCGCGCAGCGGCCAGCGCGCTCCCTCCCGAAACATTTAAGTGGAGTGGCTTGTCTAGCGCCCAGCGAACAACATTATCCAATTGCTTCCCGTTTTATTCGCAGGCTGGGAGCGGAGAGAGCCTGAGCGTTCACTTTCCACCCTCGAGGGGAGGAGGGGGTGCGGGCGGGGAGGGGAGAAGCTCGCGAAGCTTGCGGCTCCACCTCGCGCGCGGCGCGGCCAGAGCGCCTGGCCCCGGCAGAGGCGAGCAGCGCCGGTGAGCCCCGCAGCAGCGCGCCGGGCCGCCCGGAGCCCCGCGACGGAGTGAGTATCCCCGCGCCGCGCGCCGCGCGCCGCCCTCCTCTCGGCCCGTTGCCATGGCGACCGCGGCAGCAGGCCGATCCCGGCTCGGGTCCCAGTCGCTGATGGGTGTTTAATTTCAGCCCAGTGTGTACGCCTGGTGTTTCTGTAGCAGCAGCCGCGGGGGCCGGAGCCGAGGGGTAGGAGCCCCGGGGTGCGTGGTTTTGTGCAGCTACCTCTCGGCCAGCAGGGCCTCGGGAGGGGACGCGGCTGACAAGGAGGGAGGCACGTCCTAGGCTTCCCCGTCCCTGCCCCAAGCTTCCGCTTCTCAGGGAGTTGACTGCAATAGCCTAGTAATCGGACTGACTTCCGATTCCTGACCATGTCAGCATTATTGGACTGCAGTTAAAAAAAAGGGGGGGGGCGGGGGTCACTGCGGATCGGAAGCACATGTGGTTCGGTGTGAAGCGTGTAATGGAAGGATGATGAGTTAGTGGGAAATATGAGCCAGAGCTGCAATGCCCTGGCTACTAGAAACCATCAGATGACCCAAAATAATTGATTTGTCCCTGGGGTAATTGAAAAATGAGACAGAAAGGTAGGCGTAGCAGCTGGGGATTGAGTCACAACGTTTGGCACCGTGGGCACGGCACGGCACGGGAGGGCTGGGGAAGAGAGGGCAGGGAGGCAAGAGGGGCGTTAACCAGAAAAGACACAATAAAGGGCTACAGTTGTGGGTTCGAACTGGGGTTTCTTTCTCATCAGGCTTTGCATCTCCGTGTTGCTTTTTGGGCACTCTCCCTGGCTGCTGCCGCAGCAGGGGCACTTTGACAGGCGACAGGCTCCAAGAAAGGGTCAGTTCTGGAGCAGCTGTTAGATACTGCTCACTTGGTCAGCTTCTCCGCCTCCTCCTCTCTTCCCATCGATACTCCCTGTCGTTGGGGCTGTATGAAATCATATTTCAGCCTGAAGAACGTCCGCTTTTCAGGTATCAGGACCTTCGTGCCAAACCCAATAAACCCTAGATGCAGCTTTTATCCCTCTGCATATCTGATTGTGTAGGTGCAATTTAATCCTCACCAACAGGGCTGCTAAAGCAGAAGCAAGAGATGGTATGGCATTTTAGGAGTGAGGAGATGTAGGTTTCAGCCCCTGCCTTGGCTGGTATTAGGCTATTGATTTCCTATACTAGTAATTTAATGTCTCTGAGCCTCAGTTTCCCTGTGTATACGATGGAGACAAAGATATTCTTGCCTTACTTTTAAGCCTTGTTGAGAGGATCAGATAAGGTTTCTATCTCTGCTAAAGGGCTTTGTAAATTGTAAGGTGTGTACAAATTTAAGGAGTTAATGATTAAGTCTTTGCAATCAGTTTGCGGGGATTGGTCCCTGTGTACTTTGCTGAATGACGTCAGTCTCTCTTGGGCCTCATTTCTGGCAAGAGGAATAATAACTATTTCATGCAATTTTTGTGAAGATTAAACAAATTGATACATATAATAGTCTTTGAGCCTGGCATAAGGAAAGCTCAATAAATATCATCTATTAGGTATAAATATTATCTATTATCTATTATTATTACTGTGGTCTCCAGCATTCTCCATTGACATTTTGTGGGGTCTCGGGTTGACACCAAGCTGTTTTTTTTCCCCCTCCAGACAATGTATAAAGAAACTTAATGCCCCAAGGGTAACTGAGAGTAACACAATTCTCAAGATACCATTGTAGATGTGGAGAAGCAACCAAAAGACATAGCAGACTTGGAGCAGAAGCTGGACAACTTGGCCTCTGGCATATTCTATTCTTATTGCCATTGCTGTTTGTTTAGACAGGGAGACTGTCCTTAATAAGAGAATGAATGTAGGTCTAGTCATCGCACTGTGGAAGGTTAAGGGGTACCCTGGTTGTTTGCCAGGGCAGTAACTTTCATCTTTACCATCTCATGTTAGTACACTAATGGATTGCCTATAATGGACTGCCTATCTTCCAGACTTACAGCTTGAGTGCTCAATAACAACATAAAGAATTTGTAAGTTTCCTTCCTCAGGCCCTCCCACATTTCCTCTCCATCCTCCAGCTAAGTTTTTTTCCAGGTGTGCTGACCTCCCACGCTCTTCCTCTCCTTCCGCAGGATCCACATAGGTGCCGCAACCAGCCCCCTTCTCTCCTGATCAACTTGGCTCTGGCTTTTCTGTTCCTCTGTGAGATCCCAAAGTCCTTCTCACCTTCCAGTTAACCTCCTGCATTTCCAGCTATCTGTTCTCTGTCCCACTTCCTTTGCTTCATTAACATAATTAACTCTTAAACTCTTTTTCTCTCCTTTCAGAATACCACCTCTTCCTGTCTTGGGTCTAACAAAATTTCTCAAATCCTGTTCTCCCCCTCAATCTAAACCCTCTCACTGCTCAGACAGGACAGGCTGCTTTAAATATCAGAGAGATGGGGACTCAATTCTTACTTACTGTATTCAACTTATGTTCATGAAAAACAATTAAAAGGGGGAATAAAATTCACTTCCTTCTTTTATTTTTTCACTTAACTAACAAATATTTGTTAGTTAGATTAGCCCTGGCCAACAAAGCAGTCATGATTCTCATCATCTGAAGTTCATGGTATAATGAAAAGGTAGATGTTAAAGTAGTAAATACAAATGAATATATAAATACAACGTGCAATAAATGCCATGGAAGGAAATGCACAGAGAAAATAACAGGAAGGAGATATAGGTTAGATTAGGGTGTCAACAAAGCTTCTCTGAGGAACTGATATCTAATGTGAGATCTAAAGGATGAGTAGGAGTTGGCAAGGTGAGGAGTGGAGGGAAGAAGCACTCTGGGCTGAGAAAGCAGCATGTGCTAAGGCCCTAAGGCAGGAGAAATCCTTGACAGGTTGGAAGAACTGAAAGAAGGATGGTATGGCTGGAGTTTGGCAGTGAGGGGAAGATGGTTTAGAGATGTGGCTAAGTGCATTGTGGAGCTGCCAAGGAGCTTTATGATTGGGTGTGATGATACTTTTCTTTTACAACTTCAAAGCTAAAAGCTAAAATACCTTTCCTTCTGAAGGTATGTAAAATGGGTGGCACAGAAAATGTGTCATAGCATATCAGATAAAGGGTTAGTATCCAAAATCTATAAAAAACTTATCAAATTCAACACCCCAAAAATAAATAATCCAGTTAAGAAATGGACAGAAGACATGAACAGACATTTCTGCAAAGAAGACTTACAAATGGCCAACAGACACATGAAAAAATGCTCAACATCACTCATCATCAGAGAAATACAAATCAAAACCATAATGAGATACCACCTCACACCTGTCAGAATGGCTAAAATAAACAACTCAGGAAACAACAGATGTTGGTGAGGATGCAGAGAAAGGGGAGCCCTCTTACAGTGTTGGTGGGAATGCAAACTGGTGTAACCACTCTGGAAAACAGTATGGAGATTCCTCAAAAAATTAAAAATAGAACTATTCTATGACCCAGCAATTGTACTACTAGGTATTTATCCAAAGGATACAAAAATACTGATTCAAAGGGGGCACATGCACTCCAATGTTTATAGCAGCCTGTCAACAACAGCCAAATTATGGAAAGAGTCCAAATGTCCATTGATTGATGAATGGATAAAGAAGATGTGGCATATATATATTATATATGTATATTATATATCTATGTTGCATATATATTATATATATAATATATATGGGTATATATAATGGAGCTATATATATAATGGGAATATTATATATATATAATGGGAATATTATCTATATAATGGAATATTACTCAGCCATCAAAAAGAATGAAATCTTGCCATTTGCAACAATGTGGATGGAACTAGAGGGTATTATGCTAAGCAAAATAAGTCAGTCAGAAAGATAAATACCACATGATTTCACTCATATGTGGAATTTAAGAAACAAAACAGATGAACATAGGGGAAGGGAAGGAAAAATAAAATAAGACAAAAACACAGAAGGAGGCAAACCATAAGAGACTCTTAACGATAGAGAACAAACTGAGGGTTGATGGAGGGAGGTGGATGGGGGATGGGTTATAAATGGGTGATGGACATTAAGGAGGGCACTTGTTGTGATGAGCACTGGGTATTGTGTGTAAGTGATGAATCACTAAATCTACTCCTGAAGCCAATACTAAACTATATGTTAACTAACTTGAATTTAAATAAAAACTTGGAAGAAAACAAAAAAGAAAATCTGTGTCATAGCCAAGCATCAGAATACTGCAAATATCTGCAACAAGAGAAGGGGATTATCAATTTTAAAAGCCAGACAGTTTGTGATGTGCCAGTACCTGATAGTTTTGAGTAAGTCAAGGTCACTAATTTTAAATGAAATGGAGTGAAAATAAAAACATAATCATTTGTTCATGAGCATTATTGGTTTTAATAAAACAAGAGCATCTCAGTTGAAGTAGGAAAAAATATAAATAATAAGCAGAGGGCCCTAACATTGCACTTGGCTGCCCTCCTTGTTGGGTTGAGTGTGAGACCAATGTTACATGTGGGAACAAACTTCGGTATGGGCAGTTATTAATTTGATACCACACCTATAGGTTTCGCTGGACATTCTTCTAGAACACAGTCTTCCAAACAGCTTGGGAGCTGAAAGGCACAGAGGATATAACATAGGAACTCTAAATTCAAATTGTTGCCATCTCTGCAAGCACCGGGACTCTCACAACACGGATGGCAGCCTCAGAACTGATCTGGTGGGACGCAGAAGTGACATTTCCCATCACCTGTCAGGTGCCTTCTTTCACATAGACATAGCCACAGGACAAGTTTAAAGCATCCAGAGGAGATCACAGAGCATCTCGACTAAAGTTTGTTCTTTCACATAAACAAATTGAGGCTCATGAAGGGATAAGTGTGGGAGGGATATTGAGTCACAGTTGACTTCTGGTTCTTAATATATGCTTTCATTCATGCATTCATCCATTTATCCAGCAAACATTTATCAAATATTTTCTATGTGCCAAGCACTGTGATAGGTTCTGGGAGTAAGCGGTGACCTGATCCTGTCTTCAAGGAACTTCCTGTTTAGTCTAAATGTGACTATGAGTGCTATATGACCTTGAACCATTTTCCTTGGCTAAGTCTCTCCTCCTATTACACAAAATGTGCCATTTCATGTGCTCAACACATTGTAGGCATTGAAAAAATGTCTTTAAAAATGTGTAAGGCTTTTAAAATTTAATTTTTATGATGGAAGTAATATATGCTTTTTATAACAATTCAAATGTTTTGGGGCTTAGTTTATGAAATAAACCTCCCCCTTTCCCTTCTCTTCCCCCAAGGCTTAGTCCTTAGAGCATTATCATGAACAGTTTGGAGGTATCCTTCCAGATATTTTCCATTCAAACAAAATAGAATTGGAAACACATACTGATATAAGTTTAAATACTTCCTTTTATATAAATGAAATCATACCACATATGTTGTTCTGTTGCTTTTCCTCTTAATATATTGTGCATACTGTTATATATCAATATATACACACCTAACACATGTGCTTTTATTAGCTGATTAGCATTTACTTTCAGAATATAGTTCATCAGTCCCCTTTGATGAAGATTTAGATTTGTTGCCACTTTTTTTTTTTTGCTATTAAATGCGATGTTGCAATGAACATCTTTGTACATTCTGCAAATGAATCTGTATAGTACTTTCCAGAAATGGAATTGCTGAGTGAGTAAATATGCATATTATGAATTTTTCTATATATTGTCAAAGTGCATCCAAAAATGTTCTATCACTTTACATTGCCACCAGTAATGTTTGAATCCCTGTTTCCTCAAATCCTTGACAACCCTAGCCACGTTATATATTTATATCTGAGTAATACATTTATATTTGACTCATCTAACTTTATGTAACCATTCCCTCAGTGGTCACAGTCTGTGGTCTTGCCTCCCTGCACTGAGGCCCTCTGGGGTACTTATCACTTTTTCAGAGAGCACTAGGGAGCCATAAAATACAAACAGCAAGCTTGTGTCCAGAAGAGAATGAAAATTATTTACAAAGGGAAAACTTAAAATACCTAATTAACTTTAAAAAGTAATCAAGTAGTTTTTTGTAGAGTTTGTCAAATTTTGACTTTATTGAATGATTTCTTACTCCTATCATCAAGGAAATGAGAGTATATCACTTAGCCCTCTATTTACCATTTGTGGTGGTTATATTGTTAGTTTTACATTTTCAAAGTTTTTAACATTGGCAGTTTTGAAGTGTAAACATAATTCTCACAGTCCATTCAATCAACTGAGCACCCTTTATGCCCTAGGCACTGTTCTAAGCACTGAGAATACAGCAGTGAACAAAGCTGAAAAATGTCCTCCCTTCAGAGAGCTTTTATTTTGTAGAGGAGACACAGTGTGTATATACATTAATGTCAGGAAGTGATAAGACTAAAAATAAAACACGTTAGGAGACTGGAAGGGGATGAGGGACGGTTATTTTTGATCGAGTAGTCAGGAGACAAGTTTCTGAGTGGAAGAGTTTGAACAGAGACTTGAACAAAGTGAGGAGGTGAGCCATGCAGAAGGAAGACCATGCTTTGTGGCCTTAGTATTAGTCTTGAATCTGGATAGCGTCAAGATCACCACCAGCCCCTTCCTCACTGGCATCTTCTTCCCTGAGCATTTTGTGATGACTTAGTGTTTAGTTGGGAGGTACTGTTTTCAAACAGGGCCCAAGGGTGTTATGTTCTGAATGCCTTTCTGTTGCTTCTATGAACAAACAAATTGACTGTAAAATTATAGATTCATGTATTTCCTCCCTCATCATTCTATAAGACATTGTTCCATTATGTTCTGGCATGGACTGTTGCTCTGGAAAAGTGTGAGGCTAGCCTGATTATTTCCTCTTTGTAGCTGGCTTGCCTCCTCCCTGCCCCCCAACTCTTGGAATTTTTTTTTTTTTTTTGCTTGGTGCTGATAGAATTATTTTTAAACATGAAAGTCTAATAACTTTTCTGCGATATTTCTCATGCAAGTCACTGTGTCAATTTTTTCCTGGGAAATTGTACATTCTTTTGATCTGAAGATTTATATTTCCCTTTTTTTTGTAAAGGCATTTTCTTTATGGCTTTTAATTAAACGATCTACTGTTCTCTTATCTACAACAGGTACATCTATTAGTCACTGCCCTCCGTAACTATCTTGAATTGCTTACATTTTCCCCTGATTTTTCCCGTGAGTTTTTGTTACATTTTAAAGTCTACCCTCTGGGCAACTGACTTTTTTTTTTTTTTTTAGCAATATTTAGTTTTTACTCATTCAAATGTAGATTTCATTTCTGTAATGGTTTTATTGTCATCTTCAATTTGTTTTCTGACTCTTCCTGCTCATTTTGCACATTTTTAAAAGGGTTCATATTTTCTTTAACTTCTTTGACTGCATGGAGAATTTATCTGAAAATTTCATTTATTTTTTGTGTTATTTTTCTGAAATATACTTACCTACCTTTTGCATGCAAATCTTTCCTCTCTTTTTAAAAAAATAATAAGTATGTAGAATCCATGCATGCTGACAGCTTTGCACTTATTACTCACTTCCAAATAGATATTCTATCCAAGCATTCTATTTGCCCAAGAATAAGTGGAAGCTAGTATTTGGGGGAAGATAGTGACTTTAGATGAGATTTTTGTCTCATAAATATTTCTTACAACAACAATTTCTTACAACAATGTCTTCTCTAAAAGTGCTTTGCAGTATGTGAGCAGGTCATTGAGATAGATCACACATTCTAGCTCACTCTGTGTGTGTGTGTGTGCATGTATGTGTGTATCTCAGAGTCGGGGGGACAGATAGATATTTGGTGCTTATTTTTCACTATGTGGTTGGCTCTGTTTAGCATCTACAAACAGAGGGGAGGGGGCAAGTCATCTACAAAGGTCACTGTTACTTTCCTTCTTTTCTACTATATCTCTCACCTCCAGACTATGGCTAGACTATGGTAGATTATGACTGAACCTCTGTGTGTCCAGACTAGTCTTCTCAATTAAGTTTCTAAATTTCAGGCTTTCACTGATAATAAAGAGAAGAGAGTTCACACCATCAGTGTCATTTTCTGTACCGTGCTTGTATGGGACCTGCCCCTCCACACAGATGTTTCCCACATCTTTCATGACTTGTTCATGGCACTCCTCACCATTCCGGCGTTGGTCCTTTGCGAGCTCTCTCTTTACTTACAGAGAAATTTTTGAAAACCAATTGGAATCTCAAAAGGTATAGATCACCTTTTAGGGTTGCCCACTGTTTTAATAAATTTTTTACTCTTTAGGGCAGATAATTCTTATAGTCTGTGATTTGGGAATCTTAACTCTGCTAGTTTCATAGTAGATAAATTTTTTTTCAGCTTTTCATTCATTTCAGCAGGTTTCAGGGAGATAGAGAGGAAATTTGCCTTTACCATATCTCCTAGTGAAAGAATCTGTGAATCTTGTATCCCCATGAAAATATTATAAATTAGCAAATGTCGGTGTTACTAGAAAATTTGTTGTTATTACAGATCCTTTTTTCAATCAGTTCTTAGCAATGTGTATGGCAAAATAAGTTTGTATCATAAATACTTTGCAGTACAGGAATTTTGAAGGAGGTGTGCATAGTAGGTCTTCTCTGTCTTGCCCTTCAAACCATTCTCTACCTTCCCCCACTGCTTACTGCCCTATGAGGCTGACGTTTGTGGACTGCATCGGTTAGCTCTCTTGCCCTTTGGTTTCCTGTTGGGTTGGATGAATGCAAGGCACCAGCATGAGACCCAAGGGTGGAAAGAAGAGTGAGGTCAGTGTATTTACTCTGTGGTCTCCATTCCAGTAGGACAGGGTGTTGGCACTGGCTGCTTTCCTCAGCTAAAGTCTACAGCTCCTGCCTGCAGCCCTTTCCTACAACTTTACTTCTGGTTCTCTCCCTTCCTCCTTCAAGACTAGGTGAGGCTATGGCTGATCTCCCCACTTGGTTTGCCCCTGGTGTGTTTCACTGTCCCTGTTGATTTCCCCTAACTCTGCCAGTGCTTTTGTAAAGCAGTCCCTTTATTAAGCTCATTTCAATCATCCAGGTGAAGCATGCCATCTCTTTCCAGCTGGGATCTCAACCCAGAGAGTGTGCAAAGGATAGAAGTGTTTGAAGGTTTAAAAAAAAACACTCTTCACATTACCAGGATGGAACTTGGCAACTTTTTGTTTGTTTACAAATTTTGGTCATTGGAGGTCAAGGCTTCAAAATATGAAGAAGCTATCTGATAATTGTTACGAGTTTTACTCATGAACTTAAGGAGAAGCTCCAATGCCAGAAGCTACTTGAAGTGTTTATTTGCTTCCCTTTGAAAATTTCATTTTTCTTATAACTTATAATAAAAATTCCCCAAATGTGATTCCTCAGAGGGAACACCAATCTCAGTTTTTAGGTGGCTTAATTAGAATTTTATTTAAGGAAATGAAATTTTATGTGTACTAATAATAGGAAGGAACTTTACTAGTAAAAATTCTGTTTTCATGAGAAGAACTTCATAGTATTTGACCTACTATTTAAAGTGATAATTTAATTTATCAATAATATCTTAAATGAATACTTCCTAAGTTGCTGTCAAATCAATAAAATCTGTTCCGTCTTGTTTAATCTTCTTCACGGCACAAAAGCATAAAATATAGTCTAATCAAAAGGTGTGTTTTACAAGTTCTGAATAGATGGGATCTAAATTAGATATATTTTACTCCATCTATTTTTATATAGTATTTCATGCTTAGAAAGTGAGTTATCGGGGTGCCTGGGTGGCTCAGTCGGTTAGGTGTCCGACTCTTGATTTTGGCTCAGGTCATGATCTCAGGGTCATGGGATCAAGCTCCTTGTTGGGCTCCATGCTCAGAGCGGAGTCCGCTTGAGTTTCTCCCATTCCCTCTGCCCCTCCCCATGTGCACTCTCTCTCTCGGATAAATAAATAAAATCTTTTAAAAAAAGGAAGTGAGTTATTTAGACTGCTTCTCCTGCTTTAAGTACTTCCATTTCTCTGTCAATTATGTTCATTTATTTATTCATTTCACTTATAATTATTAAGCGCCTACTATATGCTAGCCACTGCTCTGGGTACCTGTGATACAAAAATGAATATGCCAGTCCCTGCTTTCACGGAGGCCACAATCGAATGAAGGACAAACATAATCGACCAACTTATTATAATAAAGTGTGCTACATGGGGTGCTGGGGGACGTTTTGGTGGGATACCGTCCGAAGTTATGACATAGCAAGGGGACAGGAGCCTAAATGAATCTTAAAAGCTCAGACATTCTATATGAGGTCAAAATCCAAGCCTAATTCCTAGCCCCTGAAGTTAATTTAGCATAAAAACACTTTGTTGTAATGTCTGGACTAGTCATCTTACAACTCCTTAAGTCACTTTCGAAAACACTAGCCAAGCCAAGTCCAATGTTAAAACTAGTTTGAATAGTTGACAGCCTTCAGATGTTTTTGTTTGCACTAATGAACCTGGGGCTGAGGCTACCTCCAGGACCAAACATGCTGCAACCAGTATCGTGGTGAATGCCTGCCCCCTTGAGGAATCAGAGACTCAGTTTTCCAAACGACAAAGCAAAGTTGGATCGCTAATAAAATAAGACAAAACAAAGGACAAAGAGCAAACAGAACAAGCAAACAGTTAAAGAATTGCAGGTCCCTCCTAGACATTTTTTTAGACACAGTATTTGATTTGTTTTAGCCCTCTTTGTTGAAGTCATATCAAAAGCCTCTAACTTTTGAAAGGTATCAAGATCTGCCAAACTATATATGTTAGCCAAGGAAGCACTCAAGAAGTTGACCTAGAAACTACTGGGAATTCTCCCTCCTTCCAGTGTTTTCCTTATCTTCTTATCTTCCAAGAGGGAGGTGCCCAGCATTTGAAGTTAATGATACCATCTCCTCAGAGACTCACACTCTAATGTGCACATAGATCACCTGGAAATAGTGTTAAAAGACAGATCCCGATTTTGTAAGTGTGGGGTGGGGTTGGAGATTGTACATTCCCAGCAAGCTTCTAGAAGATGCTCTTGCTGCTGCTGTTGGTCTGTAGACCACACTCTTGAGTAGCAATGTTCTCAGAGCAAAAACACAGCTGTACGGGATGCAAGCAGTAAGGGCCTCATTCTTTTATCATTCCTCCCTCAGAACTGGAGTTCAGCAATCTGTGTGTGAAACAGGCCAATCTACAGAGCAAAACAAGGCACTTCATTTTAGTTGGCATAACTTGGCAGTTCCATGGGAATAGCTAGGTATTTTTTGGAAAATCAGAACAGGATAGGGGGTTGTGAAAAAAGTGTTTATGAGGTAAATAAATGTAATCTTATCTTTTAAAATACGAATTTGAAGATTTTTGTGGTCATACATAATTTAAAATCCAAAAATATTTTTCTTTGGCCAGTTCCTTAATATTTTTTTTTAAAAAAATAGTGAATCGAATTACCTGGAGTCTCAAGAGTCTGCAAATCAGTAATATCTTGGCATAAATGTCAAGTTATGGTTCTATAAATATGATACTCATGTGAGTATGAACATGATCTATTAGGACCAGGTAGCTTGTGGTATTACATTTTCTGAGCAAGACTGACGAACTAAGGGTTCTTTACTATTGGAAGCCAGGAAGAGCAACCTACTTCATGAAGGATAATACAAACAGGTTGTTAAGTTGTATTTTCATTTATGTGAGATGGGAAATATCTCCCAAACTCTTTCCTTATTATGGGAGCTAAATATTATAAGGACAATACATGTTTGAGAATTAAACTGTACAGAGCAAGGTTCTGTTAAGGATTCTTGGTTGCTTAATAAAACGATGGCTCTCCACACCTAATTACATTTTCGGGAATTAAAGCATCTTTTTTTTTCACCTGTTATACCCGTATTTTCCTGCAGATTTTTTTTTTTAATATACTTAACACTGTTATTTTAAAAGTCTTTATGTGCTAATTCTAATATTTGGTATTCTGTGGGTCTGTTTCAGTTAACCATTTTTCTCTTTGTGACTGTGGGTCACATTGTCCTTTACTATGTCCAGGAATTTGCAAATATATAATGTACATTAAGGATAATATATTGTAGAAATTCTGGATTCGGTTATACTTTTTAAAATAGTGTTATACTACCAGGTAATTAAATTACTGGTGTGCTCCCTTAACTTTGTGGAGATTTGACTTTATGTTTTATTAGGGAGTTCTAGTCCAGTGTTGTCTTTAGGCTTAGGGTGCCCTTCTAATGTGTGGCCCTCCTGGGTTTTTATTGAGAAGTTCAAGGTGTTTAACAAATTTCTTTATATAGACAATTGGTGAGAGCATATTTCAATAGATTGGGGGTTATCTTATGGGCAGATCTTGCCAGATAGACTACCTCCTTCTCCCTCTCAGCTCTGAGACTGGCTTGCTTCTTTGTCTTGATCTATATTTTAAAGAAATACTTATGAAAATATGATTAAAGGAAAAATTGCCTGAATTCCTGCATCTTAATAACATAACATAATAAATTAAATTAAATAAAAATAAATAAATAAGCTATTTTTTTACTCAAAATAGAAGAATCAACATGTTTAAATTTAGTGGATGAAGGTAAGCCCAATGTGCTTTTGAGTACTTTATATTCTATTTGTAATATTGCTAAGCATCTCAGACTTACTATCTATTAAAAAAACACCAAGAGAAAAAAAAGACACAAAGATACTTGAATTTTCTTTTGAAAAATATGTGTATATCTTTCTAATAGTCATCATCAAATTAATTATGAATTTTGGTGACTATATATTGACGGGCTCAAGACTCATCCAGTAATCTAACCTTGGCGAAAGCTCTAAGTAAGCAAAGAATTCCCATACTTTGCTTGGCCATAGTTGGCTTATATGTTTGCCATTACTTTTTAAATCTCTTCTCCTTTTTACTACATATTAACAAAATACCTCATCATTTTGTTAGCTGAATTCTGTCTATAAGTAGAGTCACAGAGTTGTTCACTTTTAAACATCTCAATCATCCCAGGGATAGTTCAACTTTCACATTCCAATCATCATTGTTCTAATTATAAAATATAAGAACAAAGGTTTTCACACCTCTTTGATGAGAATGTTTTGCCATCAGACTTTGCTTAGTCAGTGCTTCCTCCTTTTCAGTCTTATCTGGACACAAGTTGGTGTTTTGCATGCCTCTTTTCCATTTGTACTTTTCCACTCTTACCTGTGTCTTGTCTCCTTAAGGTGACTCTCTTTACTTTTACCATGCCTATAGATTTTTGGAATGATTATGAAAGACTCCCACATCAAGTGGTATCTACCTATTAGCTCCTAAGGTAGCCTGACATGCAAAATTTCTAACTAAAATACCCAGAAGAGACTGCAAAGACAAAAATGTTCAACCCTCAAAATTGAGGCAAATGATCTATGGTCATCCTGTGGAAGGAATTTCCACTAATTATAAAGTCAATGGAATGGGGAAAAGGATAGAAGTCTCCTATCCATGCTTTGCCTCAGATAAGGGAGTAGCCTCACATACCCAAAAGAAGGTCCAGAGAGCCCACCCACCACCATCTTGCATGATCAACTGTTCTAGTCAGAAAATCAGGCAGTTTTACCACATTCATTTCAAGACATATATTCTGTGACCACTGTCCCAAGAAAACAGAGAAGGAAACAGAGAGAAATTATTGTTTGTCTGCTGTAATTCTGGAGTATAGCTGATGAAAAAACTACTTCAGGGTAAGGAGATGATAATTGGATGGGTGTCAGTATCTTCATTAAGCTAGGAAATACAGGAGGGAAGAACAGATTTAGATAAAAGATGATGAGTTTAGTTGTATGCATGCTGAGTTTGAGGTTCCTGTGGTGTTTTATTATAATCACTAAGTTTGAGGTACTTTTAGATTTTATTTATAATCATTAAGACTTTTCAAATAGATTCAAGGGAATAACTGGTAGGAACTTGGCCATGTGACTAGAGTTTAAACCAGAAGTGATATGGATTTGGAAAACATAGTAGTTGAAGTCAGGATATGGATGTGAGAAGAGAAAAGGGCCCTAGATAAGTCCCCAGGGGGCACCAGCGTGCTCAGTACAGGCAAAGGGAAAGGAATGAGCAAAGTTAGGGAGACACAGAAGGAGAGATGGAAAGATGTCAAGGAGAGGTTGGTGCCAGAATCTAAGGGAGTCAAGTGCTTCAGGAAAGGGAATGGTTCACAGTGTCAAATGCTTCAGTTTAGGTAAGTAAGTAAGTATGTAAGCTGAATGTATGTATTAGGAAAGATTAAGATGGATGCTGAGAAGTGATGCTGGAATTAGGTACCAGTTATCCCTTGGTTATCATTGACAAAGACGTATCATAGGAGTGATGGGTTGCAAGTGAAATTCCCATGTGTTGAGTGAATGACAGGGCAAGTGAGGACCACAGAAGTCTGATAGAGGGGTGTCTGGCAAGCTCAGTCAGAAGAGCATGAGACTCTTGATCTCTGGGTCATGAGTTCAAGCCCCATGTTGGGTGTGGAGATTGCTTAAATAAATACAACTTTAAAAAAGTCTTATAGAAATTTGACTTTGAAAGCAATGATATTAGGCAGTAGCTAGAAGGCTATGTAGGATCAAGGGAAGATTCTTTTGTTCATGGGAAAGACTTGAATACATTTATATTCTTAAGGAAAGGAAGGATCTGAGATAGATGTGGGAGAGAATGAACTAGTTCCTAAAGGATGAAGGAACAGATAAATTTATTGGCTTACGACCCACTGTATGCTTCACAGGACCCAAATTAGAGACTTTTGGATCCTTTAGTTGTTAAGTGAAATTATGTTGCTATAGGGATCATAGACATCTTTGCTGCCTGAAGCCCCCTAACTATAGCATGCAATTATTAACATTAATAATATTAACAGAAAAACCTAACAGGAACTGGTTCATTCTTTTTTTTTTTTTTTTAAGATTTTATTTATTTATTTGACAGAGAGAGAATGAGAGAGAGCACATGAGAGGGGGGAGGGTCAGAGGGAGAAGCAGACTCCCTGCCGAGCAGGGAGCCTGATGCGGGACTGGATCCCGGGACTCCAGGATCATGACCTGAGCCGAAGGCAGTCGCTTAACCAACTGAGCCACCCAGGCACCCGTGGAACTGGTTCATTCTAAAAAGGCTTTGAGGGTGGGGCGCCTGGGTGGTTCAGTTGGTTGAGTGTCTGACTCTTGATTTCTGCTCAGGTCATGATCTCAGGGTTGTGGGATCCAGCCCTGCTTGGGCTCTGTGCTCAGCAAAGGGTCTGCTTTTCTCCTTCCTCCCCTTCTGCCCCTCCCCCCACTCACGTGTGTGTGTGTGTGTGTGTGTGTGTGTGTATGCGCATGCACTCGCTCTTTCTCCCAATCTTTAAAAAAATAAAAAGGCTTTGAGATAGCCTATTTTAATAAATAATATTTATTTGTTTGTTATTTTAATAATACAATTGGAAAAAAAGAAATGGGTGATAAAATCAAGACTAAAGGGAAATTAGGTTTGGAAATAACAGAGTAAAGCTGAGCAAGATTAGTACACAGCAAATGCAACATCACATAGCTCTGTTCAGTTGCTAAAGATTGGCTGCAAATTTGGCTCTAAGCTTGCCAATGTCTAAAACAAAGAGGGAAAAACTTGGTTATAAGATTCAAAGCACCTAACTGAAAGAATCAATCTATTTATTAATGAGAAAACAGTTTTTTCCTAGTACTGAGGCTTGAGAGAGATTTCTCTCATGGATGCTGTCCATACCCATGATAAATACACAAGAAGATTTCGTAGGAATTTCCTTGCAGTGCCCCTCACTGGAAGTGGAGGGCAAAACAACTATGTACCTCACTTTTGCAGCATTATTAAGGGGGCATTTAATAGGCACTAAATATTTAAAAGATTCTGACTGCTTTCATAGTCCTGTTACTTACACTGCAATAGATCCTCACATCTCATCGTCCAGGGTGGCACCCTTGATTTTCATTCCCCTTAAAACCTCTGAAATGAACGAGATCCACATTTCATTTCAGAGTAGCTGAAAAATTATCTGTTTCAGTTCCCCTTTCCACTGTTTACTGTGCTTTGCACTCAGTCTAAGAGAAGCAAAGCACTTGGTACTAGAAGTTGATAACGTTGGGTTTCATTTATAATTAAGATTTTCAAATAGATGCCATTTCTCAGGGCACAGACTTATCTAGGAGAGATAATCTATGGGCCTTGCTAGGGTCCAGCAGTGACAAGGTATAGACAGAGGAAATTAAATTTCTGGGAAGAGGAAATCATTGTTTGTCCAAATGTTATAGGACTTTTTTTTTTTCTGGCTAGAGGTAAGCCAAAATTTAATTATACTGCTGATGGTTTGGCTTGATAAGTGTAATGAATGCTAAGTCATAGGTGGCTGGGAATCAATAGTTTTTTCTTTTCAGTGAGTAGTAACATGTTTGCTTTGAAATAGTTTATCTAAGTGTAAGCTTCAACATGTACAGCTTTTTGAGGTGTCGACTCTGAGAAATGCAATATGGCA
Organism: Mirounga leonina; assembly: GCF_011800145.1. Classification (NCBI taxonomy): domain Eukaryota; kingdom Metazoa; phylum Chordata; class Mammalia; order Carnivora; family Phocidae; genus Mirounga; species Mirounga leonina. The sequence continues at coordinate 22,893,577 of NW_023270433.1, read as the reverse complement.
AAGGCAGATTTGAGTTTAGGGCTTAGCGCTGCCCTGGTAGATCTGGTTACAGAAGCCCCTCTTCACCTCTGGAGCATCATTTCAGAAATTGCCATGCTCTCTCAGTGCTGGGTCTCTGTTACTGAAACAAGGCTTCTATCTTCCTGAAATGACATTCACTCTCTCTTGTGCAGCTTTCCGTGAGTATTCCAGATTACATATTGCCTAGCTGTGGCTGCGAAGGGCTTCCTGTCAAGAGCACTAGTTTAAATGAAAATGCCTTCATGTTTTAACAGTACCAGATTAGAGGGGAGGTAGTCTCAAAGACAGCTGTTCCAGTAAAGAGAAGAGCAAAGATATTCCAGTAAAAGACTAATGGTATGGGGATGGGAACTGTGTATAGAACAAGAAGCCATGTGAAGAGAAATTGGGTCTGGTTCCTTCACCAGCCAGATGACCTGTTCTCTTCTGTTTCATGGATATAGACCTTGTCCTTCACCAAGCAGAAGTGAATTACCACTTACTTCTTGGGAAAGAAACCCACGTTCCCTGTCACTGAGTTTTGCCTTTGGAAAATCGGACTTATTATATCTTCTTTGGAAAGCAATTGAAATTCTGGGCTTCAGGTGCCACTTGAGTATACCTAAACTGATTATATTTGGCTGTTTCGTACCCTACTGGGAGATGTAGAGAAACTGCAAAGCACAGAATTCTAAAGCTCCAAGGTTACCTGGCTTAGCCTCATCTCCAGGAGTGTGAATCCAGAGTTAAGTCTTCTCCATCACAATTGGACCTACATTTAAAAAATGCAGCCCTGAAAGGGTAAAGAAACTCCTTTGGTTGATTGTTAGTGTTTCCTTAGTCTTAGGTAACAAGATTCTCTTTGTTCTAAGAAATATTGTTCCTGAAGTAGCAGTACTATATTATGGATATAATCTTCTAATTCTGTTTAACAGGCTTCATTTACTATCTGTGCGACTTGGTAAAGTCACCTTGGTCATTCTGAATCGTTAATCTGTAAAATGGAATAATAATCTTATCTCTCTCGATTCATGCAAGGAAAGGTCCCCCCCCCCCCGCCCCCAACTCTTACATGCTATTGTTATTTTATATTTCATTCTGTTTGCTCTGGGAACTAACTAGTTTTCATTGATGACTCACATTTGCCTTATGGTCCACCAAGATTCCCAGGTGCTTCTGGCTACACTTGGATCTGTGAGTCTCTTTCCTCCTGTCTGGGATGTGTATGGTTTGGTTTTCATCCAAATGGCAGATTATGTTTAAACTCCCTTCTCTGTTAGTGAAGCCCAGGTGCGTGCACACGTGCGTGCGCACACACACACACACACACAGGCCCAGACTCAGTGTGGATGGGTCCACTTTCACTCATGGGTGATCAGAGCAGGGCAGTCACATGGGAGTGCGTAGACACGTGCTCTCTCCCCTGCTGTCAACATGTGGCTGGAAACAGTCCCAGAGCAAGCGCATGGGCCACGTGCAACTAAGCCTCAAAGCTCAGCGCTGGCTTTGGACATTACCTCAGAGAAAGAACTCAGATATGTGTGAAGAATAACTCCTGTCAGGGCATAAATCAAGAGTCCTTCAACTTTCTTGTATGCTATGGATCTCTTTGGCAGTTTGGTGAAGCCTATTGATTCCTTTAAAGAATCCTATAAAATATATTGAAATAGTGTCATTAAAATATTTTTCAAAACAAATTTGTGGTGTAGTAAGGCATGTACATTTTTTTGAAGATTTTATTTATTTATTTGTCAGAGAGAGAGAGAAAGAGCACAAGCGGGGGAGAGGCACAGGGAGAGGGAAAAGCAGGCTCCCCGCTCAGCAAGTAGCCCGATGTGGGACTCGATCCCAGGACCCTGGGATCATGACCTGAGCCAAAGGCAGATGCTTAACCTACTGAGCCATCCAGGCATCCCTAGAATGTACTTTTTATTCATGCATTAAATACTAAGCCTAGGAGCAAATCAAATAAGTAATTTCAAAGTTGTGATGAGTGTAACAGTTATTCCAACATACCTGCAACAACTGGAATATAACCTGAAAACACCTGTGATTTCTATTGGTGGCAAAGTCACAGAAACCCTAATCCTATTGTGGTTGGTTACCTACATCTGTAATTGAAAGAAATACTAAATTTCTGTTCGAAATTAGTGAAAATACATATGTAATTTTTTTCCTATACCAGTTTATGGATCCCCTGAATTCTACCCCAGGTGAAGGACCCTTGGTTTAGACAATAGTGAGAACAGAAGAAAAGATAAGTATAAGAAAAATGGAAAGCTTTCCTTTTCAATGCAGTCACATGAATGTTAATTGCATTTCAAACCACTAACAATAAATGTTTTAGTTTGGTGGTTAGCACAGTTTTTTGTATACCAGCATCTCTCAATAAATATCTGTTTTTTTTTTTTTAAGATTTTATTTATTTATTTATTAGAGAGAGAGAATGAGAGAGAGAACATGAGAGCAGAGAGGGTCAGAGGGAGAAGCAGACTCCCCGCCGAGCAGGGAGCCCGATGTGGGATTCTTTCCCGGGACTCCAGGATCATGACCTGAGCCGAAGGCAGTTGCCCAACCAACTGAGCCACCCAGGCGCCCCTCAATAAATATCTGTTTAAGAAACTAACAAAAACGTCGCTTTGCACTTATCCATCTACTTGTCTTTTTTGCCAGTGGAGTTTGTTGAATGAAAAAAACCTGATATAATATGATATAACATAATATGATATAATAAAATAAATAATATAACATAACATAATATGTCAGATTAAGAACATCTTCAAAATACCATCTGCCTAGCTTTATAATATCGTATCAGATAGGAAAGAGAGAGCTCTTACTAAATTTCTGGCGGAATTCTATTCAATAGCCCCCATTTATTGAATATCCTCTGTCAGGGATATAATGTCACTTAATGCTCACAGTAAGCTCACAGGTATACATCACCCATGTTCAACAAGGCAATTCAAGTATCGCTGAGAGTTTCCATGTAGAAAGCCATGGCAGGCATTGCGCTAAGAACAATGGGACAAACGGGATGTAGAGATGGTTCCTGCCTGCGGAGGGCTTACAATCCAGGAGGGAGGGTGGATAGATATGTATATGCCTAATCATGAGACAAGGTAAACAAAAGCAGACTGAGGGGCCACCATGGCTAGAGGCCCAGGGCTAGAATGTTTTTTTTCTGGGAATGGTGGACTTTTCAGAGGAACTAAAGTTTGAGGAGAGAAGGAAAGGGAGTAGCAGAAGTGAAGGGTGGAAAGGTAGGTCGAGTTTTAAGTTGCAGAGCTAGGTGTGTCTACTGACTATATATAGAGTTCAAAAATATCACTGCTGGCCTCAAATTACATGTCAATTCTCTGTCTTATTCCAGGCTACTATACAGTGTATCATAATGATTTTGTAGGAACCTCTGAGAATGCATAATTAATCTCGAGTTTTTCTGATTAGGTTTAATCAACACCCCTCTCTTCATCCCTAATGAAAGTATTGCTCAAAGAATTCAAGTGACTCTGGCTTTTTGACAGGAACAGAGCATCTAAATGCCATCTGTCACCAACCTAACAATGCTAATCTGAAGGACTGCTCTGCTCTCAGACTCTGGTTAAACATCGTTGTCGGTTTTCCCAAACCAAAAATTTAAGAGGATTAATAACACATAGTAATTTGATCTGATTTTATTTTCCTGGACTAGTCAAGGCAATTAGAGAGCCATCATCCATGCATGCCGCTATTTATCCTTATTAGAAGCACCCTGATTTATAATGAAAGCTGCCAGTTTAATGTAGCTCAATACAGAATTTGTAAACTCTAATGACCAGAGTGTTAGCTATCAGAATGGTACAAATGGAACCATTTCTCAGAATATGTGTTGTTTTGATGTTTCTGGATCATGTTGCTTTGTTCGCTGTAGGAAAAATATTGCTCTGTACACAGTTCACTAGATAATCAAACAGTCGTATCTTCTACTGAAAATATGTTTCTCATATAATCATCGGTTTAAGCACATCTTTGGCCTTCGACTATGCAGAATCATAGAATAATTGAATAGAAGAGGCTTAAAATGCTCTAGTCCAATTACCTTATTTTGTAAATAAAGAATTCCAGGCCCAGAGAGAGAGAGAAAAGACTTGCCTAAGATCATATGACTCCCTAGTAATAGACCTTGGGTAGGACTCAGCCAATGCCTTTGTCCCAGCCTTGGGTAGTTTTAGGGCACTTGATCTTTTGTTTGGTGTGCTTTATGCTGCATGAGAACATTTTTTTTCTCTGCCAGTTTTATGGGGCCTCCTGACCAAGTACCATTGGATATTTTACGCTGAATGGATAACTTGTCATTGGTGAAGCATCCTCCCCTCTTCTCTGACTTCTTGACTTTATTTCTGAACTTTCTTCCTGTAGTAGTTTGAATGGTGACCCTTCAAAAAAATTTACCCATGTTCTAAGCCCAGAACCTAGAAATGTGACCCTATTTGGAAAAAAAGTTTTTTGCCGGGTAACCAAGTTAAGGATATCAAGATGGAATCATCCTGGATTTAGGCTGGGCCCCACATCCAATGTCAGGTGTCCTTATAAGAGAAGGGGCAGAGGGAGATTTGAGACACAGAGATGCAGAGGAGAAGGCCATGTCAAGACAGAGGCAGAGGTTGGAGTTCTGCACATACAAGTCAAGGAATGAGGAGCATGCCAAGGATTGCCGGCAGCCCCCAGAATCCAGGAGAGAGACATGGAATAGATCCTCCCTCAGAATCTCCAAAGGGAACCAAAGTAGATGCTAATAAATTTTTATGGAATGAATGAAAGGCAAATTAATGTTTACTTCTAAAAAAAAGTGAATAGTCCAGTGCATCAGATTGCCAAGAATATAGGCACTGCAGGGAAGATAAAAGGTTGAAACTCAAGGGAGAGTAAAATTTCATTGTAGCATTTGTGTCACCAAGCATCTCCTTCTGTAATCATTGGTTATGTGAGCTATCGTCATTTCCAGGGCCCCAGAGTTCTTCTGTACTTCTCTGGCATCAGTGAATAAAGGGCTTCATGCCTCTTCTTGAGGGTAGTTGAAGTCCTGCAGAATCACATTCCCATTAGAGGGGATAAAACGCACTAAATGAGTTCAATGGATAACTCTGGGTCCCTTATTCCTTCCGATCTGCAATTTTTCATCTGTAAAATGGACAAAAATAACACCTTCCTCAAAGCCTTGTTGAGGTCACAGCATGAGATAGGCGGTGACATGTCTCTTGAACTGGACACGATAAATAGCACCCCTAGTACCTGCCTGAGTTCTGAACAAACTGAGAAATGAGACAAAAGAATCAATAGATGGAAAACAAAAATGTCATCTTAGTGATGACTGGTAGAGGCTAAGCTAGAGTCCATAGCTAGCGTGAGACCCACGTGAGGCTGCTAAATCTCTGCATGGGGCAGACTTACTCTTCCAGGCTCAGGTGACACTGGACCTTGCCATGGTGACAAAGCCTGTCTCCAGAGGAGCTGAGCAAATCCATATGCTCCCCGTAGACTGACCCACTTCTGAGAGAAAGAGGCAGGGTTTTGCATATCAAATTCCAGCCACCAAATTCACTACTCAACTGAGTGACTCCCAAGGGGAGAGTGAATGAGAGGTGAAATGAGGCCAGGAGTATCATGGAAATAGAGCTTCTTCCACATGGGCATAAGCATCAGGAAATGGGAGTAGCTGTTTTCTTAACCGACTAAGCCTGTGCTCAGCCATGGAGTGGCCTTCCCCCTGAGGGAGAATGGGACACTCCCATGTGAGACTATTCTCCACACCTACCAGCCTTGGCTCACCAGTATGTTGTTCTGCCTGGCTTATGTCCAAGATAATATCTTTAATTTAGTTTATAATCTCGAAATATGTACTTTAAAAATATGTGGTATTTGGCAGAAGATCTTAAAACAGCTGTAGATAAACTATATCTTGATAATTATGAAGTTAGGAGAATAAATCTTTTCTGGATGCTAGCTAAAAGAGGAGGTCTGAAATTCTCTCTCACATATTCCTCCAAAGGCCCATCTGATCTCTGCTCTAAATTTATGTCTCTCCATCTCAAAGAATCCAGTTGACTTTAAAACTCTTCATAATTTTGAGATGGTCTTCTATTTTCCTTAGTCATTATAGCTTAATATTGCATAATCAGGAAGAATACATCATGTTCACAATTTGTAATAGATATGCAATTAAATTGTTCTCACATATACATTTAGGGTTTTTCCCCCAAAACCGAATTCAAAGATAAAATTAACACAGAGTACAAAGAGACCCTGGATACAGTGTTTTAAATAATTAAATACACATTTGCTCAGTAAATATAACTTACAAATGTGTAAATTACAAAGATTCTCTTCCTTCTCTTCTTCCCAGTGCAGGCAACACATGTAGGAACTGGTTACAAAGTTACGATCATGTCCTACACAACTGTGAGATAAAACAAGATCTGAGTTTTATAAGTTCCGCAACAGGGGTTCTGCCTGTCTGTGATACTTCTCCTGACTTCAGCATGGGCACACTGGCCACTTCTCAGAATGAATAATGAATGTGTATGTTTCTGAACAAAAGCTGTAAAAATGGCCTTTAAGAGCCTTCAGGAGGGGCCAGGAAAATCTTGAAAGTCGAAGAGGGAAGTTGAAGGGGTAGTGGAAGAATTTGCTATTGGCATGAAATCAGAGGAGGTTAAAATATGACCACAATATAAAATATACAAAGGTTCTCCAAAGCACTCAGATCTTTCAGATGCCTGCATGCTGCATTTCTTTGAAATTGTGTGTGTGCGCGTGCGCGCGTGCCTGTGCACGCACACACACACGCACACACACACACAAATGGTTTCATATGTTCTGCAGCTAACTGTAATCTGTCAGACTGAAAGGTGAGGTAGTGAGGGGGAAATGAGATTGAATAGTGGAGTAGAAATTCCTCCCCATCTTTCCTTGATTTTCTCTCCTCTTTGAATAATTTATATTTATTTACCATAGAGCCTCCTGGATCCTGGGAGATGGAAGAAACCTTACTTAGAAGGGATCTAGTCTGATCTCCCACCAAATTTTGGAATTTCTGCCTGCCTTTCCAAATTCTAGTCTTCCTACTTCTACTTGAAGAGGCCTGGGGATGCAGAGCTCTGAAAGTATGTGGGACTCCTATTCTTTGCAGACAGTGCTAGCCATTGGAAAGCTCTCATATCTGAGTTGATCTTCCTCTCCCTGTAATATCCATCCTTTGATTTTCATTCAGTCTTTTGGAACCAAGGGGAATAAATTTAGTTGCCTGCCTCCCTGTTATGACACTCTTTCAGATATTGGAAGAAACCTCTCAGATCACAATAAACCTTTTTTTCTAACTTAAATCCAAGTCTTGTCCATCTCAAGAAATTACATTTTCAGGCGGAATTAATGTCTCGACAATATTGAGTCTTCCAGTCCCTAAAGATGGTGTATCTCTCCATTTATGTTGGTAGTCTTTAATTTCTCTCAGCAATACTTTATAATTTTCTCACATTTTGCGTGCATTTGTTAAATTTATCTCTGAGTATTTCATAGGATTTTAAGATTGAGATTATAATTCACATAAAATTTTCCCCTTTAAACTGTATAATTTGATGGCTTTTAGTATATTCACTAAGTTGTGCAAAAACCACCATTTCATAGTTTCTAAATGGTATTTTAAATTTCAATGTCCAATTATTTACAGGTAGTATATATAACTGTTACTGTATAGATATACATTTGATTTTTGTATTTTGACTTTGTATCTTGAGACCTTGCTAAACTCAATTTTAGTTCTAATAGTTTTTTTTAATCCTATAGGCTTTTCTATATAAACAATCATGGCATCTTTTAAAAGACAGTTTTAATTCTTCTTTTCTTATCTGTTTGTTTCTTTGCTTTGCAATAAGCTTCCAATAAACTGATGAATAGCAGTGGTGAGAGCAGATATCCTTGCCTTGTTCCTAGTTTTAGAAGGAAGCATTCTTCATTCACCATTAGGTTTGATACAGTTATAGGTTTTTCATAGATGCCCTTTATTAAATTGTAGAGTTTCCTTCAACATTCTGTTTACTGAGAGTTATTTTAATGAATGGATGTTGAATTTTGTCAAATGGTTTTTCTTCCTCTATTAGGATTATCATATGGTTTTCTGTATAGAATATGTTAATATGATGAATTACATTGTTTAACTAATTTTATTTTATTTATTTATTTATTTGTTTGTTTAATTTAAAAATGTTGAACTTTATCTTTCTGGGATGAACTCCATTCAGTCATGATAATCTGTCTAACCACTGCTTTAGCTACCTTTTGCTAATTTTGATATGTTATGTTTTCATTTTCATTCAGTTTTAAATATTTTCTAATTTTCTTTGTGATTACCTTTTGGACTCATGGGCTATTTAGAAATGGGTTGCTCAATTTCTAAGTATTTGGGGACTTCTTAAGACATTCTTCTAATATTGATTTCTGATTTAATTCCATTAGGGTCAAATTTCAGTCCTTAAATTTACTGAGGCATGTTTTATGGGCTGGAATGTAGTGTTTTGGTGAATGTTTCATGTGCATTTGAAAACAATGTGTATCTGAATCCATTCAGGCTGTTATAAAAAAACACCAGAGACCGGGTGGCTTATAAACAAGAGACATTTATTTCTCACAGTTCTGGGGGCTGAAAGTCCAAGATCAGAGTCCTGGTATGGTTGGGTTCTGGTGAGAGCTCTCTTCCAGGTTGCAGACTTCTGACTTCTTGCTGTGTCTTCATATGGTGGAAGGGGCAAGGGAGCTCTCAGACCTCTTTTAAGAGGTCACTAATCTCAGGGCGCCTGGGTGGCTCAGTTGGTTAAGCGACTGCCTTTGGCTCAGGTCATGATCCTGGAGTCCCAGGATCGAGTCCCGCATCAGGCTCCCTGCTCAGCAGGGAGTCTTCTTCTCCCTCTGACCGTCCTCCCTCTCATGCTCTCTGTCTCTCATTCTCTCTCTCTCAGATAAATAAATAAAATCTAAAAAAAAAAAAAGAGGTCACTAATCTCATTCATAAGGGCTCTTGACCTAATCACCTCCCAAAGGACCCACCTCCTAATATCATCACTTTGGTGGTTAGGATTTTAACATATGAATTTGGGTGGGGATACATTTAATTTATAGCAGTCACTATTGGATAGTATGTTCTATAGATGTCATTTAGGTCAACGTGATTGATAGTATATCCAGGTGTTCTATATTTTTATTGATTCCCTTTTGTTATTCTATCAATCAGAGAGGAGCATTGAAATCACCAATATAACTTGAATTTGTCTCTTTTTCCTTTTATTTCTATAAGTTTTGGGTTAAGCTCTGTTATTTGGTGTAAATACATTTGGTATTGTTATGTCTTATGTTGAATTTGTGCCCTTTATCCTTGTGAAATGTCCCTTTTTCTCCCTAACTATAGTCCTGTGAAGTCTACTTTGATATTAATATAGCCATTTCTACTTTCTTTATATTAATGTTTTCAGGTAACATCTTTTCCATTATTTTTCTTTTAACCTGTGTCTCTAAACTAGTTTGTTTTTTCCTTGAGTAAACAGCACAAAATTTGTTCTTACTTTTTTTTTTTTTAAATAATGAAACAGTCTCCGCCTTTTCATTGGGGGTATTTACATTGTTAGTGTTTAGTGTAATTATCTATATGATTAGGTGTCAATCTATTGTCTTGATATTTATTTTTTTTTTTTTAGGATTTTATTTATTTATTTGACAGAGAGAGACACAGCGAGAGAGGGAGCACAAGCAGGGGGGAGTTGGGAGAAGGAGAAGCAGGCTCCCTGCTGAGCAGGAGCCCGATGCAGGGCTCGATCCCAGGACCTTGGGATCATGACCTGAGCCAAAGGCAGATGCTTAATGACTGAGCCACCCAGGCGCCCTGATATTTATTTTTTAATTGATCCATATGTTTTCCTTCATTTTTCCTGTTTTCCTGCCTTCTTTGGGATTAGCTAATATTTTTATGATCCTATTTTATCTTCTGTATTGGCTATATATTTTGCTTTAAATTGTGTGTGTGTGTGTGTGTGTGTGTGTGTGTGTGTGTGTGGTTACTCTAGTGTTTGCAATATTTATTTTTAACTTATCACATTCTACTTTCAAATACTGTAATACTCTACAAACTACGTAAGGCCTTTGGACATTCTATTACCATTTCCCCTTCCCAATCTTTGCACTATTGCCATTCATTTTACTTCTGTGTGTGGTGTAAATGCCATAATATATTGTTATTATTTTTTCTAAATAGGCAATTGTTTTTTAAGGAGATTATTAAAATGAAAAAAAATTACATTTATCCACATTTCCCATTTCTGTAATTCTTCATTGCTGTGTATAGATCCAAATACCTTTCTAATAAACTTTCCACCCTGAGAACTTCCTTTAGCATTTCTTGTAGTGTGGGTCTTAGCTTTTGTCTGAAAAGCATTTCACTTTCATATTTGAAAGATATATTCAACATTAAAAGATTCTAGATTGATTTTTTTTCTTTTACTACTTTAAAGATTGAATTTCATTGTCTCCTTCTTTCATATTTTCTGAAGAAATGTCAGTCATATCTTTGAACATTTGTATATGATATATCTTCTTTCTATGGCTACTTTTAAGATTTTCTCTTTATTACTGTTTTTTTAAACAACTTGAATATGATGTAATGTAGTCTAGTTTTCTTTATGTTTATTCTGCGTGGGTTTCATTGAACTGCAGGATTGTAGTTTTCATCAAATTTGATAAAAATCTGGTCTTTATATTTCAAATAAATTTTCTTCCCATATTTCCTCTCTTCTGTTTTTGGAATTCCAATTATAGATGTATTATCTCATATATCATTGAGGCTCTGTTCATTTTTTTTCCCCCAGTCTTTTTCTTTCTGAGTTTTATTTTTGGATAGTTTTTATTGTTATATGTTCAAGTTCACTATTTTTTTAAAAGATTTATTTATCTATTTTAGAGAGACAGAGAAAGAGAGCAAGTGGGGAAAGGGGTGGAGGGAGAGGGAGAGAATCTCCAAGCAGACTCCCCACTGAGCAGGGAGCCTGATGCGGGGCTTGATCCCAGGACCCTGAGATCATGACCTGAGCTGAAATCAAGAGTCAGATGCTCAACTGACTGAGCCACCCAGCCACCTCAAGTTCACTATTTTTTTTCTGGAGTGTCTCATCTACTCTTCAACCAATCCAATTAATTTTTTCATTTTAACTATTGTATTTTTTATCTCTAAAAATTCCATTTGGGGCTTTTGTATATTATCCATTCTCTCTCCAGCATAGTAAAGTTATTCTCTACCCTCTTGAAAGTATAGAGCATATTTATAATAGCTGTTTTAACTTTGTCTACTAATTACATGATCTATGACTTTTCTAGATTAGATCTTATTGGTTGATGGTTCTCCTAGTTATGGGTTATATATTCCTATATCTTTGTTTGCCTAGTAATTTTTGACTGGATACCAGACATTGCACATTTTTTATTGTGGGTTCCTGGATTTTGTCATATTCCTTTAAATAGTGTTGACAGTTAAATTACACGGAATCAGTTGATATTTCATTCCAAACCTCATTTGGAGCCTTAATTTTAAGATTTTAAGGATTTGTCTAGAACAACATTTTGTATAGGGCTAATTTGGCCCCATAACAAAGGCAATACTTTTCTGAGTATTCTACCCAAAAGCCCATGTATATAAGGTCTTTCTACTATGTCTGATGGGAAGACTATTCAACAACTTTGTGTGATTTCCAAAAATAATTCTTCTTATTCCTTTCTGGTGATTCTTTTCCTCAGTTTGGGTAATTTTCTCTTTGGAAGGCCATATCAGTGTTCAGCCAAAGTGTCAAGGTGACCCCTCTTCAGATCTCTGGTGCTCACTCTTTATGCAGTTCTCTTCTTTTGGTACTCTATTCAGTAAATTATACCTATTTTCTTCTTCTGGACCCCTGAACTCAGTGAGACCTCCAAGCTCAGAGGTTCTGCCTCCAGTCAGTAGGAGTTTATCTTATTTGTTATCCGTCTCTAACACAGTCCTGCCTATTGTCCAATATGTGAAAAACATTATTTCATATATATTGTCTGATTTCCTAGTTGTTTAAGGTAGAAGAGCAAATCTGGTCTCTATCACTCCATCTTGGTTAGAATCAAAAGTCACTCTTCAATTTTTAAATTTTAATGTTTTATCATTACATGAAACTTTCTTCCTGTTTCTTATCCTAATTCAGTTTGGCTGCTGCTATCTCCCTCATCCTATAAGGTTATGCTATTTGGAGGTTATACCCCCCCCCCCCATTTTATCAATCTCAAATTCACAAGCTCCATTTTAGTCAGACATACTTGTCTCAAAAGCAATTTTTAATTCTTAATATGAGAAACTTAACTATTGTGTCTCAATGATGATTAGACTTTTATCCTGAACATTCTCTTCTCTTTTCTCAGCACCATTTAAATTTTTATCCAGGGGCAAGTAGATTGGACCTCTTACTGCTCCTTCTATCAATCCAGCATTGTTTCCTTCACTAACTCCAGCTGCAGTGGACTTTCTGTTACTCAGACACACTGATGTTTTTCATGAGTTGGGACCTTTGCATATGCTGTTTCCTCTGCCTGGGTGCTCTGTCCCAAGATATTTGACACCTTCATATTATTTAAGCTTCAGGACAAATAACACTTCTTCCAAGAGTCTTCCTTTACCTTGGAATCTAAAATATCTCACGGGGTGCCTGGGTATCTCAGTCAGTTAAGCATCTGACTCTTGACCCTTGATTACGACTCAGGTCATGATCTCAGGGTTGTGAGATTGAGACCCCTGACCCAACCCCCAGCCCCCATTGGGCTCCATTCAGGCTGTGGAACCTGCTTGAGATTCTCTCCCTCCCTCTCTCTGCCCTCTTCTCCCCACTTCACTCTCGCTCTCCAAAAACAACAACAACAAAAAAAACAACTCTTTCCCCCCTCCATTACTATCCCATTCTGCTTTTTTGTCACAACTTCTTTTATTTGTTCCATAACATTTACTTTTATAGGATATTTTATTGTAGATTTGTTTACTTCGCTTACTTTCTAGTCTTGCAATCTTCCTATCTCCCTCACACCTGGAATGTGTGTTCCATGAAAGCAGGAGTTGAATTGTCTTGTTCACTCTAGTATTCCCAGCACCTGACACTTACCAGGCACTCAGTTATTGGCTGAATGAATGATTAAACAAACAAATATATGACTTCATGTAACTTTCTTCAAAACACCAAGATAATTTATATACTAGAAGTTTTATACAGGGTAGACCATGGTGCTCAGATGAATACTTTAAAACATTTTATTTTTGGTTAGAATAAAGAATGCAAAAACTTCTATCATGTACATATTTTCCTGGAAAAAAAATTAGCCTCAAATAAAAATTATTTTTATGTGTCATCCACAAATTTTTCTTAATTTAATTTTAAATGATTTTCTTATATGTCATATACAATTGCTTCTTAAATTCAGAATTCAGGAAAATTCCCATCTACTTTATTTATAGAATTAAAAAGGAGAAACACAGACAACAACCAGATAGAAAATATAATGGGAAAAGATCCCATCTGCAACAGCAACATGAAAAATAAAATATCTAATAATACACTTAACAAAAATGTTTGAGATATTTATGAAGAAATCTTCAAAACATCATTAAGAGATGCAAAAGTTGAAGTGAATAAATGCTCTTCGGAAAGAATACTCAATATTATTAGACACCTACTCTCCCTAAATTAATCTATAAATTTGAAGAAATGCCATAAGAAGCACTAAAGATTTCTCAAGTGTATAAGGAAAAATAAATCTGCCAGAAAGGAAGATGCTGAAAAATGGGCACCAGTAACAAGTGGCTAGCTCTCTACATATTAAAATATATTATAAAGCTACCTTAATTAGAAGTGTATAATGCTGGGGCAAACTCAGACACTGGAAAGAGTGATGAAAAACAAGAGTCTAGATACACACTAATACACATAGAAACATATTCTGTCATAAAGGCACCATTTCATTTTAGTGAAGAAATTATTAATAACGTGTGGTGTTCAGGTAAGAGGGGGTGCCATCTAAATTTCTTTTTATATATACAATGGAATATTTCAGCCATCAAAAAGAATAAAATCTTGCCATTTGCAATGACATGGATGGAGCTAGAGTATTATGCTAATTGAAATAAGTCAGAGAAAGACAAATACCGTATGACTTCAGTCATATGTGGAATTTAAGAAACAAAACAAACAAACATGGGGTGGGGGGGAAGAGAGACAAACCAAGAAACAGACTTATAACTATAGAAAACAAACAGATGGTTACCAGAGGGGAGATGGATGGGGGGGATGGGTTAAACAGGTGATGGGGATTAAGGAGGGCACTTGTTGTGCTGAGCACTGGGTATTGTATGGAAGTGTTGAATCACTAAATCTACACCTGAAACGAATATTACATTGTATGTTAACTAACTGGAATTTAAATAAAAACTACAAAAAAAGGGAAAAAATATTTTAAAAAGTTGGGTCCCTACTTCTTACATCACTACAAATTTTAGGTGGATCAAATATTTAAATGTAAAAAAAAAAAAAATAAATAAACATAAGTTAAAAAAAAAATCACCAGAGAATTTTTTACAATCTTGGAGCCTTTGGAAACATGATACAAAATTGAAATGTTATTAAAAAGAATGATACCCTTGATTATTAAAATATTTTAAATTTTCTTATAAAAATAGCATAAGCAAAGTCAAAAGTCACTCAACCATATATATATATAGTTGAGAATATATCTATTCACAAAAAAGGGTTGCTGTCATTAATTTAAATAGCACTTATGATTCAGTAAGAAAAAGACCAATAGCCAAATAGAAAAATGGGCAAAGGGCATAAAGAGTTCATTAAAAAATGGGTTGCCTGGCTGGCTCAGTTGGTACAGCATGCAACTCTTGATCTTAGGGTTGTAGATTTGAGCCCCATGTTGGGTGTAGAGATTACTTAAAAATAAAATCTTTTCTAAAAAGTTCACTAAAAAAGTTATAAAAATAACTTTGAAATATATTAAAAGATATTCAAAAATTCTCATAGTAAGAGAAATGTGCATTAAAATTGCAACAAGATGCCATTTTCTACTCATCAGATTGACAAAAACTAAAAAATTTACTAACATTTTCAGCAAGGGTGAAAGAAGACAGAACTCTCATTCGTTTTGGGTGAGAGGGTAAATTGGAGAGCAGCTTGGCAATATCTACCAGAATTTTAAATGCTTATAGCTTTTGGCCCAGTTATTCCACTTCTAGGCATTGATTACTTCAGTGGTGCTGGCACATAATACAGAGGCATGTGTCTGCAAGGATATAAGCATTGCTTGTACTGGCAAAATTGGAAAGGACCTAATGTCCATTGAAGTACTCCACCCGGATCCCTTTCCTGGGCTAGAACATTCATCTCTAGCCACATAGGTGTTGGCTGTCAATGGTTTAGGGCTGCACCTTTCTCCAGAGACTTATTCTCAACTGAAAAGGATCCTTCTCACTTGGAAATGGCTGGAAGGTTACCCCTGGATGTAGCCAAAGCCAATGTCTGTCCTCCCCAGCCCTATCTTTTCTCCCTGGCTTTTGGATAGGTTTCTTTTGAAATCACTTCTCAAGAAATCACTTGTGCAAGAATCTCCATCTTGGGCTCTGCTTCTGGAGAATCTGATCTAAGAGATCCATTAACAGGGGACTGGTTAAATAAATATAGTATTCTATATAAGGGAGTACTACTTAGACATTAAAAAAATTTTGTGTAAAATTACACACAATTAGGCTGTGTAAATCAAAAATCTGAAGCCAGTTTATGCCAGCTCTCTACATACTGATATGGAATGATCTCCAAAATAGAGTGCAAAAAAGCAAATTGCAATTAAATATGTGTAATATACTACCACTTATGTTAGAATAGACAATTCACAAATATGTTTGAGTTTGCATAGAATATCCTTGTAAGAATAACTAAGAAACGATAATAGCGTTTGCTTTGATGCCAAGGGGGAACCTAACTGGGGTCTGTGAGATGGGAGGGAAGAAGAGTGCACTTGGTACTATATACTCTTCTACCTTTTTAATATCCCACCATATATATAAATTACATATTAAGTTATATTACGTCAACAATGTTGAAGCAAAAACCATTAGTACTATTAAAAAATTTAGGTTAGAAGAGTGTTAATTATCAGAAGTTTTTTCTCTTGCCCTTAGGAATAGATCACATTTAAAAAATTTAGCATTCAGTACTCTAAATGGAAACATATGTTTTTGAAGTCCTTGGAGAGCGCTTAAAAATCATCTAATTATCTGTATCTTAAGGATTCTTTCTGTAATTTTCTTAATTTACACAGTAAACACTTTTCTTGTAGGTAATGTCATGGCAACTTCCAACTGGCCCTTTCCAAATTATCACAAATTGGCAAGTATCTTCATTTAAATGAGTGTGCTTTTTCTGAACTTGAACTTAATTGCCATTCATTTTGCTGCATTAATTATGATAGATTTCCTGCCTCCTTTATGCCTGTAGCCACACAGACATCACACCATTATTAGTTATACTTGGCCTTTGGTCACAAATTATACACACATATTTGCTGTGAATTGTCCATTATGTTAAAGATCAAATATGCTGGACTTAGGGCTTAAACACAGCAAGTAATGTCAATGCACAGTCCTGAAATTTGAGACTGCACATTGTCTCTGCCTCATAAAACAGAGGTCATGATTATATTAAAAACCTCTCTGGAACTGAAATATGATAAAAGATATCTCATACCTCTCTCCCTGTACATCCTGAGACCACGATGTATAACAACCAAAAACCAGGCCTTCACTCTTCAACTGCATGGGTGCTGCTTTTGGAGGCAGGCAAAGTACTCCCCCCCATACCGTCTCCCCTCCCCACCTCTCACCCACTTCCACATTTGTATACCCACTCAGAGATGGCACAGGAGACACAGGGCAGGAAGGCTGGTATGAATGCATCTTGTGGGGGTGGACATTTGTTCTTCCATTCACTTAATAAACATTTAATTATGTCTAAGGTCTGTGCTAAAGGTCTGGGCAAACAGTGGTAAATATGGTACCTAGCCTTGTGAAGTTCAGACTTACTTAGAGACAAGACAGTAAGCAAATGAGAATAAGATAATAAGCAAATGCCCTCTTAATGTACACAGAGGAAGGGGAGAAACGATGTGTGTGTGTGTGTAAATTTTAACACTATATGCATGTATCTATCTATATACATATATATGTGTTATATGACTGCCATAACATTTTATAGTTCTGTGCACTAGAAACAGCACAAGCAAAACTGAAAGGCTGAAGATGACAACTTGATTGTGGCATATAGGACAGAAAAAAGGGTGGGTTGCTCTTAACAATAACAGAAAGACAAAGAAACCGATAGAAAAATGGGCAAAAGACATGAACAGACAATTCACAAGAAATGATCTCATTAAATCAGGATTTAAATTTTGTCCACTAAACTAGCAAAATGTTTTAGTTGTAGGACCTCATGAGGTAAGAATGTGGTTGGAAAGACTCTCACACACAGCAGTGGGTGGTGCAAATTGGTGTCTCCTTTTGGGTACCTCTCTACTGGACAATTAGGCTGTGTAAATCAAAAACCTGAAACCAGTTTATGCCAGTTGACTCTCTAACATCACTTTTCAGAATTTCATCTTGAAGGAATAATCAGAGATGTAAATAAAGATTTTTATACAAGGATGTTTATTGTAGCATTATTTGTAATCATGAAAAATTACAAATAATCTATTCCAAAATTAGATGTCTAATTTATTAAGGAAATTATAGGGGGGAATATTATTCCACCATTAAAATTTGTATTTTCGAAGAATAAAGATATGAGAAAATACTTCAGATCTATTATAAAGTGAAGAAAGCAGGAAAACACAGTAAGAACTCTAGTAGGTTAGTAATGTGCACAGAGACAGAAGGGAATAAGTTATTTCTAGGTAATGGAATAAGGAGTGATTTTTAGTTCTATTTTAATTTTTCTTTGTATTTTCCAATTTCAACTGTGAACAAGGATTACTTTTATAGTATATATTTATTTTATTTTGTTTTGTTTTGTTTTGTTAGTCACCATACAAGACATCATTAGTTTTTGATGTAGTGATCCATGATTCATTGTTTTCATATAATACCTAGTGCTCCATCCAGTACATGCCTTCCTTAATACCCATCACTAGGCTAACCCATCCACCCACCCCCTCCCTCTAAAACCCTCGGTTTGTTTCTCGGAGTCAATACTTTTATAATATGTTAAAAGTTTATATCAAATGAGAAGGAAGAGATATGAATTCCACCCAACTCATTCAGCACCCAACCCAGATATTTATAGCCAAAAGTGTTTTATTTTTTTTCCCTTTGGAGCAAATTTGTTGAGATATATAATTCATAAATGACTATTTGTTCAAACCATTTAAAATTTTTTGATGTCCTTTTGCATACAACTGTCTCATAAACTCTCAAAATTCCCCTAGGATGTAACTTCATGTTCACTATTGTACTTCTTGTGTCTCATTGGAAAGTCTGAGCTATTTCTGATAATTTACTCTGTAAGTTCTCATCCTCCTCAAATATATATTTGAACCCTTTTTCTGGATGTCTCTATTACCTATGGAGTTCTTTATATACAAAGAGGGAGAAAATTTAGGAAAGGAGATGTATTATTTCCCTATTT
The DNA here is from genome assembly GCF_011800145.1 of Mirounga leonina. Lineage (NCBI taxonomy): Eukaryota > Metazoa > Chordata > Mammalia > Carnivora > Phocidae > Mirounga > Mirounga leonina. Next base: position 22,874,822 of record NW_023270433.1, on the reverse strand, counting down.
CCTTTTTGCTCCCCACCACCATTTTATGTTTTCAAATCATGCAATTTAACACCAGATAAAATGATCCTTTCATTGGAAAATCAAAACATTAACATAGCTGGCAAAAATGTATTAGGTCAATAATATGATTGGAATTGTAACGAGGACAAAGTATGGGATATCACATATGGTAGACATGAAAATTCAGGCTGAAATGCAACTTTTTATAGCTGTGGAAGAGGGGATGCTTAAAAGAAGATTTTGCATTAAGAATTAAATTTTATGAGATACTATAAGACTGGCATATAAAAAGTTATAGTTGGAGACAACAGAACAACCTACATTTTGCGGCTATAAAATAAATTCTTGGGCATACTAATGGCACTTTAAAAATAATTTCTTAAAAACATCTTTCATTTGGTTGAATTTAGAAATTCACATGTACATATTTAGTTCCCTTTTGCAGTGTTACATGTATTCAGGTCAGTATGCCCAGTAAAAATTATTCAGCATTATATAACTTACCATAAAAATATTTTTCTGGCTTCATTTTCAGGAGCAGTTTTGGTTTGGAGTATGTTTGTGTTGTGGCTAAAGAGAGGGGTTTTTCTTATTAGCCAAGTTTTCAATATATAAAATTATAGAATAATATCATTTATTAAAAAAATTAGATTGCATACCCAATATATCTTGGCAATATGTTTTTCTGATAATTCTATTATGTCTGAAAATGTCTTCAAAATGGTATTTTGTAGTGGCAAAATTTTTGGAAAAGTTCACAGGTATGTACTTATTTCAAAATAGATCTTTGTTCTATATCAGAAAAGTGGGAATTAGATGAGTCCTCTTTGGAATTTTATGATTAATTAAGAATCCCTGGGAATGATTTACTTATTTATTCAAATAAGAACCAAAACATTATCTTAAAAAAAAGATAGTGTTCACCTGAAAGACTAGGCAATGTGGTTGTGTTTCATGGAACAGAAACCTTAGATCTATGAATTTAATATTCATAAATGATTGAGAGTGATAGTAGAGATCTTTCCTAGCAGTTGAAGAGTTAAAAATATTTACCTGATAGCTTGAAAATATTTTAGTTAATTAATCTATGGAGAATGTTAATTTTACTACACAACCCTTGCATACCAGAGTACTCATATTCTTTTATTTCCTAAAATTTTATTCGTCTGCTCTGAGTCTCTACACCCATGTCTGGGGGAAAGTCAATCTTAGTGTGTTTTGTGGACACTCTTCATTCCACCTGACTGAGGGTCATACAAAAATTCAGGGGTCTTATGTAGTCCAGACCACTGGGGAAGGACTTGCTCATCTTTGGTCCTCACTGGTCACTTCTGAAAAACCCCTTGGGCAGCCCTTATGTCTTGGATGTCTCTTTGGGGAGCCTTTCAGTCTTGAGATAATGGTGAGTGGCCATCTCTGAGATAATAGATAGTTGGTTTCCTGGTTCTGGGAGCCTGAGATGGTGCATAGGGCAGAAAAAGCAAGGGCACAGAGGCTGAAAGAAAGAATAGATGTCCTTATGTGGGAAGAGTCTTAGGGAGGGGATCACCATGTGGACAAGAGGGCTGGTGCTCAGATGTGGTAGGTTCTAGACCATGACTGTGAAGCCTTCAGATCCATGCTTCTTCCAAATTTCCCCACTTTTTAGCCCACAAAGCAATAGCTAAGCCCATCCCTGGCTCAGAATAACCTCCCTATGCATGATGTGTAAATGGTTGAAATCAGATGAGCCATGACTATGAATTCACTCATATAAATATGTAAATTATTGAAGTGTTCCGATTGAAGGGAGAAAAGTAGCAAAGTGTAGTCCTTGGTACCTCAATGCAGGAAGAAAAAAATTCAGAGAGGATACTGCAGAATGGGGATTCTAATGGAAATTGTCTCTGCCCTCATAGAATTTAAAGGCATGGGGATCCAGTGGGTAACCCATGGTGCTGTTTCAGGGCTGCCCTTTCCATCGCTCAGGCCCTCTCACCCATGGGTCTCCTTACACACTTGTAACAACCTCCAAACCCACCTCTGCCACTGTCTACACTCCCTATTCTTGCCCCTCTGCCCCAGAGGATCTGAGACAACATATAACCATGAAGACCTGGCTCCCCATGAGCTGCCATTCACATCAGCTTGGCTCTTACCAGTGCTTGACAAGTCTTCTCTTCCTTTCTCCTTGGCACATCTCCTAAATGGCTCTTTTAAACTATTCCTCTCTCCTTAGCTCCCCAGTCATACCTTCTGAGAGTCAAAATAGTACAGTGAGTGTGTGAGTATGTTGGTGTGGGCATCAACAGCTCTGCACTCACTAGCTGTAGGACCTTCATCACATTTCTTAAGTGCACCTGGAAAACAAGATGATAGTAAATAGAACTTAACCTCTGAGCACTGGTGAGCCTAAAAAGATAGTATCTGGAAAGCACTAGGAGCCTGAGGACAGGGCTCTATGAATGTCAGCTGTGATTGTGAGTAATCTCTCTTCAACTAAGTGAGCCACCTTTTTCTTTACTTGGAAAATAAAGCACCCTCTGCATATTCTCCTTCAGTTATTTGATACTCCTTTCTGCATATCATTCTGTATTTCCATTTAATCACCTTTTCCTAAAATGTACCTGCGAACCTGCATTCTTGGATGCCATTATTGAGGGCCCAGGTTCCTGTTCCCCCAATTATCCCCACCTTCTCTGTGACCCACTTTGGGTTCCAGGCAAACTTGGCTACTCTTGAGCACACTTCCTGAAATGCTGCCTTTCCTTGGGTGACCTTCCACCATCCCCTACCGTGTTGCTGGGCTTCTCTCCTTCCTGTGTCATATTTCGTGGTTCAGTTCTTAAGATTTTCATCTTCACTTTTGTATCCATTCACTCTGAGAACTTCCACTGGATGTCAAGTGGGAAAATCATTGCTAAATGTCCCGCATTCTGAGAAGAGCCAACAACAGTTGGAGCCAGATACCTCCCCATGATGTACTATGGAGAGGCAGAACTGCCCAGTTAACTAAGGTGATACTTCCCCAATCTTTCTGCCTCATTCCCAGTCCCAGTGAGGGAGGAGTGGAGGAATTAAGGGGCAAACCATGTTTCTCTCTGCACTGAAGACCTCTCCAGAGAGGGGTCAAACCTGTGCAGGAGACAAGGAAAGGGAGGAGATGAGATTTAAATCACATTTGAGAATGAAATGTTTGACTAGATGGAACTTTTAATAACTTTTCAGAAAATGTCTGGAAAGCCATGACATCTGTCCAAGATATAATTAATAATCAAGAAAAGGTTTATTACAGATTTCAAGAAAAACAGCTGATTCCATATTTTCAGTCCTCCAACTTGATTCCTCAGTGATGTTGATGATGATGACTAACAGCATCAGGATAGGTTTTCTTGGATATCTATGGCAAACTATCAAGCTTAAAAATCCATTTAATACTTCATACCCACTAGGATGGCTATAATCAGAAATACAGACAATAACAAGTATTGACAAGGGTGTGAAGAATCTAGAATCCTTATGCTCGTGGGAATGTAAAATGGTGCAGCCACTTGGGAAAACAGCCTGGCAGTTCCTCAAAATGTTACATGGAGTTACCATCTGACTCAGTAGTTCTACTCCTAAGTATCTACCCAAGAGAAATGAAAATATATGTCCACACAAAAACTTGTCCACTAATGCTTATAGCACCATTATTCATAATAGCTAAAAAGGAGAAACAACCCAAATGTCCATCAACTGATGATTGGATAAACAAAATGTGATATCCATATAATGGAATATTATTCAGCCATAAGAAGAATGATGTACTGATACATGTTACCACATGGATGAACCTCAAAAACATTTTGCTAAGTGAGAGAAGCAAGTCACAAAAGCCTACATATTGTATTGTCCAACTTATATAAAATGTCCAGAATACATAAAACTGGAGAGACAGAAAGCAGTGGTTTCCTAGAGCTAATAGTAGGGGGTAACTGTTAATGAGTATGAGGTTTCCTTTTGGAGTGATGAAAATATTCTAAATTTAGATTATGGTGATGGTTGCACAACTCTGTATATATGATAAAAAACATTGAATTATACACTTCAAGTGAGTGAACTTTGTGGCATGTAAATTATATCTTAATAAAGCTGTAAAAAATCAGTTTATTTTCTCCAGCTGTTGAAAATAGAACCACAATTTCCCTTGCCTTGGGCTTCATACTTTACAATAAACAAGCCTTACCTTCTCTCTCCACATGGCCTCACTTACCAGTCAGCAATACTAACAGATGTTTGTCATTTTTCTGGTGTCCTAGCATTTAAATCCATTTCCAAATTTATGAGTTTTGGCAGGTGCATCAGCCACCTCTCATTATAGAAATGGAAAACAACAGGTAGTTGCTTGCCAAAGGTTGGAGGCACCCAACCTAGGCTTGGCCAACCTGCCCCAGACTTGGAGTTAGGCATTAGGGATAGATTCAAAGAAGCAGGGACAGTAGGGAATGCATTCTGATGGGGGTGAGAGCAATGCCAACAGCCAACTGTGTTTCCAGGGATGGTGTCTGTGTCTAGTGCTGGGCAGTGGAAGCAATGCAAACTATGGTCACTGTGCTCAGCAACAAGGGTGATCTCATTGGGTGGATTTTTGGCTTGATTTTGGCTGTGATTGAATGCTACTTCGTCTTCTGGTCCTGCCTGTTTTCCAAGTCTGGTTCCTCCAACCTTCTTAGCAATTGTGTGAGCAGACTAATATCCTTCCAATCAGTTCTTTTTCTTCCATGACCAGATTCTCTGCTTGCAAGTAGGAACCCTGTTTGATATAGTCAGTAAGGCAGGATGATTTTCATCCTACAGATTCTCTGGGATTCATCCTTTTGACTGTAGGCATTCATTTATTCAGTGATTACTTTGTGCCATCCATTACCTCATTTATTCCTCATAATAACTTAGTGACATAGATACTATTAGCCTTCCTTGCACAAATGAGGAAACAAGCTCATTGGCATGAATAACTTGTGGATATAAACCCAGGCCTAGTCCAGTGACCTTTCCTTTAGATCTTTGTGGCCACTTCTCCATTCTCACTGCGGCCACATCTCACCCACCATCTACTGAACAAAAGGCTCCACTATTCTTCCTCCCTCTGTTCTCTTCTTTCTTTAAATTGTTGTGGGCATCATTACCAAATTTTTTCATAAAAGTATTGTTGATTCCTCTTTACAAGAGTCTGTACCTACTCCCTATTGTCTTGATGCTCAGACCTCAGAAAGGCATTTACTGCTGACATCTGACACCGCCTTCCTCTCTGGCTATATCTCTCAGTAATTCTAAACAAGCCCATCACATGCCAAAAGGGCAGGCCCCATTTTTTCTTAGTCTGGCTCAATTTACTGCAGACAGTAGGCCCTCAGTAAATCTCCTTAATCTGGAGACAGACTAAAGACAAATTATTGAATTCACTCTTCCATCACAAGCCCCAAATTCCATGGCAATGATGATTTGGGGAACAATAAAATAAACATCAAACATCATATGACAAAATCTATTGGAATGTGATGTTCTTGGCAGGAAATCATGTCAGAGTGGAAAATGATCGCTAAATATAAATACTGTAAAGACATGTGTACCATTAAGACTTTATTATTAGATTCCCAGAGATTTTTATTTAGAAGCTCAAGAACTTGCAAGGCTATACAATTCCTGGAATGGAATTTAGGTTTGCTTTCTGAAATCAATCCAGTCAAGCCTTTTCACACATGAGCATTCTTAGAAAGTCTTTGAACTTCTATTCTTACTCATTTAGACTGGTGGCAAGAAGTCCAAAAATAAAATTGTCATGAGGTTCTGCTTGCTTCCTGCTTTAGTTGCACTGGAAATCTTCCAAGGAAAGCTCATGCACTTTATGAGTTCTCCTTTGCCTCCCGTAGTCAGCATTGGGTAGTTGAAGCCTAGATTCAGGGCAAGGTCTGGGATGGTATTTGGGGTTCTGTATCCAATTCCAATGTGTGTGTGTGTATGTGTGTGTGTGTGTAGTGGGGGTTTGTCCACACCAATATGCAATTACTGGATACCAACAAGGTGTCTGATAATTCAACCCAATTCTGACGCAATCTACCCTGAGATAGTGTCAGGTTCCACAGGTTAAGGGCTCAGTCCTATAAGACTGCCCCTCCCCCCAGACACTAGTCACAAGCCCAGGTTATGACCTGGCCTTCCAACCAACCAGCTATAGATTGGAGGTTCCAGGGCCCCTTGCTTGTATGTCAGATTCCAGTTGTTAGTCCAGAGATTGTTACCTGTACTTTTCATTGACTGGCTATAATCAAAGTTTCCTAAGACCCTTCCCTGGGTTCAATGAATTTGCTAGAGCAGCTCACAGAACTCAGAGAAACATTTACTTACTAGATTACTGATTTATTACACGAGGATTTAACTTAGAAATAGCCAGAAGAAGAACAGAAACTTCCATGCCCTCTACAGGCACACCACTCTCCCCAAATCTCCATGTGTTCACCAAATCGGAAGCTCTCTGAACCTTATTCTTTTGGGTTTTTATGGAGGCTTTATTCCTTGGGCATGGTTGATTAGATCATTGACCCTTGGCAATTGAACTCAAACACCAGCCCCTCTCTCTAGGTTGGGAGGGACTCAGAGTTCAACCTTCTAATCACTTGGTTGGTTCTCCTGGCACCCTGCCCTTCCCTTAGGTTACCTAAGGGCTTTCTAAAAGTTACCTCATTAACATAACAAAGACACCTTTATTGTGTATCATAGGAAATTCCAAAAGTTTTAGGAGCTCTGTGACAGAAATGAGGACAAAGACCAAATATATATTTCTTATTATATACCACAATATCACAAACGGTATGAACCGTGACTCAAAGAGGCTGAGCAAGAGAATGCAGAGGACTGGATTTCACCTTCCAAGGATGGACCTGGAAAGCAAGGGTAACAGGGGAGGGTTGGTCAGGAGAGACAGGGACATAGTGGACATCGAGCTTGGTTCCATCTTAGACTACTCCTCTCCCTTCACTGGGGCCACTGGGCCCCCAAACAGATCCTGACCTAAGACAGATTGAAGGGTCTACAGCCCACATTTTGGGGCATTACAGCATGGCCTTTTATTGCTGGGTCTGTCCCTAGCTTTGGGCCCTGAATGTGATCTCTGTGAGAGTAACTGGCCAAATCCCACTGTAAGGCCCAGGCTAGCATCTGGATGACTGACAGTTGCCCCTTCTCTCCTCTTGCCTCCCATTCGCCCCTCCCAAAAAGGCTATTACCCCATTCTTGCTGCTGTGAGCTTTGAGCCTTTTAAGTAACTCTCCTGGAGGCTACTTGCTTAGCTGGGCTGCTGCTTGTTGTGAAGGCCATGGTTTTTCATCAGTGCTATCTTTTACAACCTCTTGCCAGGTAGAGCCTGTGCCCTCAGGACCTGTCTTCCCACCATGCACTCTAGTAGGCAGACCTAATTCCAGACCTGACCACATGCTGACTTCCCCAGGCTTTCTTTCTCAGAGAGGTAGCATGAGTAGGCTGTCAGAGGCCCAGCCATGGTTTCAAGATTGATAACCTTGCAGAGAAAGAAGGGGTTAAAATCCTAGACTGATGGGCAGCAGGAATCAGGGAACACACTGAGGGGACCAGGATATCCATTAGCCCATAGATGTCTTTGTGCTAAATAGAAAATAAAACTTCCTTTTTAGGTGGAGCAATTAGAAAAAGCTGCTCTTCTTCCAGGTGGATACAACCTGAAATGGATTGATGTGGCCCCCAAAAAGATACATACAAGTCCTAACCCCTGATACCTGTGAATGTGACCTTATTTGGAATGAGGATCTTGGTAATATAATTAAGTTAAGGACCCTGAAATGAAATCATTCTGGTTGGACCCTAATTCCAGTGAAAAGTGTCTTTATAAGAAGCGGAGAAACACAGGGGTGACACAGGGATATGATGAAGGCAGAGATTGAAACTACAGAGCTACAAGCCAAGGAATGCCAGCAACCACTATAAGCCAGGAGAGAGGCATGAAGGGATTCTTCCCTAGAGCCTTCAGAAGGAACCAACCCTGTCGATTCCCTGATTTCAGACTTCTGGCCTCTAGGACCGTGAAAGAATACATTTCTGTCATGTTAAGTCTCTTGCTTTGCCCTAGGAGACTAATACATACCTCCGGGAAGGGGACACGGCTTCCTGGGCAGAAGCCGGATTTCTTTGAGCACGGCACAGGCACAAACTGCACAACCATTCACCAAAGCCCCGGTGGAGACTGAGGAAACATAGCCCCAATCCACGAGAATTAAAGGGACTCAGCACAGGACAGTGGTAAAAGAATGAATTCTGGAAGCAGATAGAAAGTCTGGGATTCTAACGCTGTCATAAATTAATATGACTTTGAGCAATCATTTTCTTATCTGCAAATGGGCAGGAGGAGGGAAATAGCATTTAATGATTACTTGCTGGGAATTATTATTCCTCTGCTTTCCCTGAATGGTTATTAGGATTGGATGACAATGTGCAGTACTTGGTGTCCCATCCTTCCTCAATAGGTATTTATTTCCGTTCATCTTCCCACCTTGGGTAACGTATCAGCACTGCAGGTACAAGAAGGCTGCTTGGGGCTGTGCTACGGCTTTGCTTCAGCTCAGGAATGATGGGGGCCTCTTGCCATGGCAGCCAGTAGCGTCTGCCCTTGGCTCCTTGGAGCTGTTGGAGAGGACCGAGAAGGGAGAAAACAGGAACTAGGGTTGAGAAATACTGTTTCACGGACATGGCCACAGTAGGAAATCAACTCTGCACCTTTATTTCATATATAATGCTATGGACGTGCAAAACTGATTTAAGACAAGCTCCTCGATGAACACAAGCATTAAACATTTTTTTAAATTTTATTTATTTTAGAGCGAGAAATGAGAGAGAGAGTGCATGGGGGAGGGGCAGAGGGAAAGAAAGAGAGAATCCAGCAGACTCCCCACTGAGTGCCAAGACCGACGTGTGGGGCTCAGTCCCACGACCCTGAGATCAGGACCTGAGCCTAAATCAAGAGTTGGACTGAGCCACCCAGGTGCCTCTGAACACACATGTTTCAACCACCATTTTGATCTCTGTAAGTGTTCAAGTGGGAAAAGTGTTCTTCATTCTAGTATGGCCATGATTGGATGTTGTTGCTTTTGTCAGGCAGAAAGGAATGACTTCATTTTCATTAAAAAAAAAAAAAGGCAGAAAGAAAGTTGGTGGGTGTTAGCCTTGGGTTAGAGGAGAATGGATTGACACTTTTCTGTCAAGGGGTCTATCTGGCTATTCTGAAGCATAGATATTCCATATCTTCTGACTCTGAACAGAAGAGTTTGTTGAAATACAATATTAATATGCACTAGTAAGAGGATTTTGATGGTTTATAAAACCCTTGTGAATCATACATGAGCGAGAGTTACTGAAAAGTCTAATCAGGGCCCTTAGTGAGATGGCCTTTGGTAATCCAGTGGCTGGGGTCTTGCGGATCTTTCAGAGCAGGAGATAGCAAAATCATGGCTTTTCTTATCTTTATGTATATATTTATGAATGAAGACTTTGCAAATGAGTGGGATTTACTGAGTTATCCCTGTGGTATGTGCCTGTCCTTGCATATGTGAGCAATTCACATAAAAAGTAGTCTCTAAACGGCTCAGTTCTGCCTTCTGAAGTGACAGATGCATACTATGAACTTGTTCATCCAATGAAATGGGTAATATAAGAATATCTCTGTTTTTATGCCCCTTCTCAGAATTCCCAGGGACTCTTAGGCAGAAATTCATTGCTTAAAGTGTAGTTAAATAAGGATGCTAAAGGATTAGCTAAAACATTATCCATGTGTTGTCCCAGAGTCCATGCCAGTATCTACTGACAAAAGAGAAGATTAATCTCAGAGCCTTTTGCTAAACAGCAAGCTGATGCCCAAGTCATGAGTCAGCATACTTCATCACAAGGATGCTGTTTTATCTCCATCCAAGGTGGTGTTGATAGACTTATGGAATAAGATTTCCTGGTCTCCAGAAGCTTGTTAGCTTTCCAGTGACATGTTTTTTCAAATAATTCAGCGAGTCAGGTCCATCTGGAAACAGTTGTTTTGATGCTTTATGTCTTTCATGTGATCCCTAATAAAGCCTACAGAAAGAATATGGCTTGCAGAAAGATTGAGGTGTCCCAAAGTAGTATTTAATGCTCTGCCGACATTCAAACAAATCAGCACCTTCTCTGGAAGTTTATGTGTTCGCACAAGGAACCACAGAGGCTTGGAGTTATGGAATTTTTGCCCCAGAGGGGCTTAGAGCTCCCGAGCCTACTTCCATTTGGTGATGGTGAGAGATACCCTCTGTGGCTTTTCCCTCTAGGTGGTCTCCAGCTGTGGTCTCTGCACACTTTGGGAGAGGAATGCTCCCCACTTCCTAAGGCAGCCTATTTCTACTGCTAGGCCATAAGAGCAAAAGGAAATTTCTTCTGTTGAGCTAAAATATGCTTATGTAACATTTGGTCCTAGTTCTGCTTCCTAAAGCAACAAAGAGTAAATCCCTTTCTCCATAATGGACTGCATGGTCTGGACAAATGGATAGAGATACTGGATTTGACCCTGCTTCTTTGCTTAACTAGCTGGGCAGTTAAGAATCCCTCAGAGCCGGGCGCCTGGGTGGCTCAGTCGGTTAAGTGTCTGCCTTCAGCTCAGGTCATGATCCCGGGGTCCTGGGATCGAGCCCCACATTGGGCTCCCAGCTCGGCGGGAAGCCTGCATCTCCCTCTCCCACTCCCCCTGCCTGTGTTCCTGCTCTCGCTGTGTGTCTCTGTCAATTAAATAAAATCTTTAAAAAAAAAAAAATCCCTCAGAGCCTTGGCTTCCTGATCCCTCCAATGAAGAGCAGAATCCCAATCACATGGGCTATTGTGGAGTTTGGACCAAATAATATATTTTAACCACTCATCACAGTGCCTAGCATATCATGGGCGTTTATTGATTGTTCCCCTTTACCTTCTACTTCTCAGCTCTGTAAACACTTGAAGGCAGCACATCTGTTTCCCTTTGCTCTTCTCTTTTCACAGCCACTAAACTGCAGATCAAAGGAATGGAGTTGAAAGTAGGGGCTGAGGAGGGGAAGGGGAGGGCTGGGAAATATTCAAATCAGTGTTTGCTGAAGTGTTGGCATTGACAGGTGGTGAGAAGGATTCTTCTCAGATAGCACATGGATGATCATTTTACAATTTAAATTTAAATCTGTCTCTCTAAATGATATATTTCAGTTTCCTTCTGTTATAGCAGGTGATACTATTTTCCTTTGTACAATAGTATATAAAGTTTGCCTTAAACGTAAGTTTATTTAGGAATAGGGGAATCGAGTACCATAAAATGCTCTGATTATCTTTAAAATCAAATGAATTTCCAAACAAATCAAAATCCAGTTCAAAATCTCCTTAGCTAGCCAATCAGAAAAGGCTATACTGTATGATTCCAACTCTGATATGCTGGAAAAGGCAAAACTGAAGATAATAAAAAGATGGAGCACAGGGGATTTGTCGGGTACTGAATCTATTCTGTGTGAGGCTACAAAGACAGGTGCAGGTCATTGTATATTTGTCAAAATCCATAGGATGTATAAGAAAAAGAAGGAATCCTAACTTAAGCTCTGGACTTTAGTTAATAATAATGTATCGATATTAGCTCATCAATTATAACAGTTGTAACAAATGTACTACACTAATGCAAGATGTTAATAGAGGAAACTGGGAGATGGGTAAGGAGGGAGTGCATGGAAACTGTACTTCCCGCTCAGTTTTTCTGAAAGCATAAAATTGCTCAAAAGAAAGTCTATTAATTAAAAAATCTCATTAGATAGGCAAATTACCAGTCTGTTTATCACTACCATATCTCCGTTTGCCTGGGGATATTTCATGTCAAAAGCCAAATTAGCCACATTTCCCCCCCAAATGATATCTTTACCACCAATTGCTAATCTCTGAGGTCCTTGGGCTCGTCTCAGTGGATATTGTGCTCCTGTTACTCCTTAATTTACTACATTCAATTTATTGCCTGCCTCCTAATTCCCCCACCCCCTCTCCTCTTACTCTGCCTGGAATCTCAGGCCTATCTGATTTATACAACTATTGCCATGGACTAGGAGCTCTCATCACTCCAAGCCTGGGTTACTCTGAGAGCCTCCTGGGTGGTCTTCTTATCTTTAATTTCTCCCGCATTCTAAGATCACCCACGAACATCTATTAAAATACTGTGCTGATGTCAATTTCATCCTATTTCTCCTCTGCTGGAGAATTTATAAGTCTCTGTTCCCAACCATCCAAATGAGTAGAATGATCAAAGATGTAGCTATTGCATGTGCCCACGAGGCCAGGACAGGGAGCTGGATGAAGATCAGCCACTAGCTGATCCAACAAAGATAATTGACAAGGATAATTATGAGCATTTTTTGAGCACCTGTAGTAGATGCTGGGGTGCGTGCCCAGGTGGATGCTCCTGTTCTCCCGCCCAGTGCTGGGAGTGTTGTCAGCTGGAAGCTCTCAGATGAGTCCTTCTCTAGGAATTGCTCTCACCTGAAGACAGCCACCTCCCAGGGGCAGCCCATACCCAATGTCTGGTGGGTGACAGTGTATAACGCCCTACCTCTTTTTCTTGAAGCAGGGCGTTTCTAAAGAGCCACTGGAGTATTAGAGCTCCCCGAAGCCTGGCTGCATGTGTGGTGACTTCATTGCAGTTAGGCTCCTCTCCACTGCCCTACTACTCTTGCTCTCCTGCGCAGCATCCAATAAACTTCCTGCACTCAAATCTCCATCTTGGCATCTACTTCATGGGGAACTGTGTCTATGACAGCGTCCAAGATCAACCGGACTCTAAGTTGTGCTGTTTCACTGAAGCATACTCTTTGTTCTTTTTTTAATTTTTATTTTATTATGTTACGTTAGTCACCATACAATACATCATTAGTTTTTGCTGTGGTGATCCACGCTTCATTGTTTTCGTATAACACCCAGTGCTCCATGCAGTATGTACCCTCCTTAATACCCATCACCGGGCTAACCCATCCCCCCACCCCACTCCCCTCTAAAACCCTGTTTGGTTCTCAGAGTCCAAGTCTCTCATGGTTCATCTCTCCCTCTGATTCCCCCCTCCTTCATTTTTCCCTTCCCTCTCCTAATGTCCTCCATGCTATTCCTTATGTTCCACAAATAAGTGAAACCATATGATAATTGACTTTCTCTGTTTGACTTATTTCACTTAGCATAATCTCCTCTAGTCCCATCCATGTTGATGTAGAAGTTGGGTATTCATCCTTTCTGATGGCTGAGTAATATTCCATTGTACATATGGACCACATCTTCTTTATCCATTCATCTGTTGAAGGGCATCTCAGCTCTTTCCACAGTTTGGCTATTGCAGACATTGCTATGAACATTGGGGTGCATATGGCGCTTCTTTTCACTACATCTGTGTCTTTGGGGTAAATACCCAGGAGTGCAATTGCTGGGTCATAGGGTAGCTCTATTTTTAATTTTTTGAGGCATCTCCACACTGTTTTCCAAAGTGGCTGTACCAACTTGCATTCCCACCAACAATGTAAGAGGGTTCCCCTTTCTCCACAACCTCTCCAACATTTGTTGTTTCTTGCCCTGTCCATTTTTGCCATTCTAACTGGTGTAAGGTGGTATCTCAATGTGGTTTTGATTTGAATTTCCCTGATGGCTAATGATGATGAACATTTTTTCATGTGTCTGTTAGCCATTTGTATGTCTTCTTCAGAGAAATGCCTTTTCATGTCTTCTGCCCATTTTTGACTTGATATTACAGAGCAGTGATCACCAAGACAACATGGTACTGGCACAAAAACAGACATATAGACCAATGGAACAGAATAGAGAGCCCAGATATGGACCCTCAACACTGTGTCACTTGTCTGTCAATGCCAATGTCTGCCTACTAAATTTGTTATGCTAAAATTCAGAGTTTGGGGATATTGGCTTAGAAGAGGCTTTTCCGGACTATGGGGCCTGATACAGGTATGGTTATCACAGGGGCTAGGAGCAGAGCCAGATCCCAGGCCCCAATGGAATTCTAGCAGGTCCAAGAGAGAGAAAGAGGCCAGACCAGTTCCATCTCAGCAAGCAGGCAGAGAAGCCCCGTGCAGTGAGGAGGGAATGGGATTTGAAATATTCCTTCAAAGCTATGGAGAGACTAGAGGGAGACCTCTCTCTTCTATGGACATATGAAGAGTGGGGCATAGTGCCCTCCCATCCCCTCTGGAGCAGAGGTGGGTTCTGTGGAGAATGTAAGCTCCTGGAGGACAGCATACCTCTTCTTCTACTTCTTCTGTGCCATTTCCCAGAAGATTAGAAGTGTCTCGAGCAGGACATCACTGTGTCACTTGTCTGCCAATGCTCCTTAGAGTAATAGACCCCAGAACGCCAATTTTAACCAGCTTTGTTAAGCCGATATACTCTTTTTCTATTTATTACCACGTCTATGGTGCCCATGTGATTTCTATGTGTTTTTCGGATGCCATTGGGCCTGGACTTTTCTGCCAGGTTGACTGGAATGTCTAGAACATTTTATCATCTGCAGCTGGGAAATTGCTGAACTGTCTGAGCGTTTTTCTATGTGAGCGTTTGTTGTGTCAGCCAAGGCATAAGTAAGATTTTAAATAAGCCCAAACTGTTCCATGATGTAATTTAGGAGTGAGAATTGTGTAAAAAGGGAAAAGAAAGGATTTTATTGTGATAACTCTGCTTGTCAGAGTTCTCTTCCCCTCTATATCAGCCACATCATTCCCAAGAAAGTCCTAATATGTCTTCTTACGTTTATAATATTATCGAGGATCAAAAACATGTGAAGCAGAAACTCATGGTTTCTGTTAGCTATTTAGTACTCACTGGACATATAAATTCTATGTCCAGACCCAAAGAGGATAGTTTGGTTATCTGTTGTCTGGATCCCACTCATTAGACTGGCATAGGGGATGCTAGGTAACATATGGGATGCCCAGTTACATTTGAATTTCAGATGAACAACAAATAACCTTTTAGTATAAGTATGTCCCCAAATTGTGTGGGATATACTTATACTAAAAATTATGTTATTTGTCTGAAATTCAAATATAAATAGGAATTCTGCATTGTACTTGCTAAATCTGGCAACTGCAGGCTGACAGGGACCTGGGAAGACCCCTTCCACCCTCCAAGGAGAAAATTAGGTCATGAGTAAAGCCTTTAGTCAGAGCAAGGGGAAAGGAGCATGTTTTTAGTGGTAGCCAAGAAGGTCAAAATAATTCACATTGCCCCACAAAAATCTGTTCTACCTTTGAAAAACAGAAACAATTTGGAAAGATAGGCATAACCAATGGCCTGGGAATGAGACAGATGGCCTCATATTGTACATCTAGAAAATCAGTTGGCCAATGTAGACATTGGTTTGGCTATTGGTTGTGCTGGCATCATAGCCATATGCTGGGAAAGGGAAGAAGGATGAGGTTATGGGGAGTCAGCATGGCAGAGTTGGCTTGGCTGAAGGACTGGATGTCTCGTTGTCAAATATCCAATATTCAGTTACAGGGCAAACTAGGCCTTGGTTTGGGCTGATAATAAGATCCAGTGAGATCCAATGTGGCAGTCCAATCATAAGAGAAAGTCCTGGTTCCTGAAGAGAGAGTGTTGGTGAGACTTCGGGTAATAGTTAGGACACTTGACCCGGTGGGGATCTGGAAAGCATGGCATGAAATGGTGGTGGCTAGAGAAGAGGGTGTTAATGAAGACAAGAGCTTGAGGCTTTTGGAGTCCTGGGCTTCTTCCCAACACTGTACGGATCCTACTGGGGCAGCCTGTTTGATTCTGGGTCTCAGTCAGGAGTGGAACTAAGGCAGCTCGTGTCCTGTCTGTGTGGTCAGGCTGGCCAGGGTCCAGGAGGTGCTAGGCCCATGAGACAGACAGAAGAGCCAAGATCTGAGTAGCTCAGGAGAGACTAGGGTAACAGCCATAGAGTTGCTGCATTTATGCCAGGACTGTGTGTGGGGTAGAGAACAGTCATGTACCAGACATCATCTGAAGAAACAGCAGAAACAGTTGGGGATGCAAGATGGACTGAAACAGGAAAAGTACAGGCCAAAAAAGCAGGTGAGTCATCATATAAAGATAGCACTAGAAGCAATAAGGTCTTCTTCCTTTGAAAAAGAGAAACAATTATAAAAAGGTGGGAATAAGCTTTTGTAGGTTGTGTGTGATCTCTGGTTAGGCTCCCACACTCAGCAGGAACCTGTCCTAAAAAGGTTTTCACTGGGGGGAGCTTGCAGGTTGAGCAGCCTGAGTCCTCAGGAGAGAAGCACCAGTTTCCATGAGGTCTGACGTCTCCACTGATTAATTGCATTGAATGCCTTGTGTGAAGTCATAGAAATAAATTCAGGTGGACCGGGGGCACCAAAGCCAACAAGAAAGAGAGTTTGGGGGAAGTGATTGAGAGATTAAAAGAAGGAAAAGAAAGGAGATAAAAGGAAAGACATGGAAAGAGAGAGGCCATATAGACATGTAGGCACTCTGGACTCTTAGTTCCCCTGATTTGTGCATCTTGACCAAACATCCTAAAGACTCGTCTCTGCTAGGCATTATAACCTTATTTTTTAATTTAAGTTAGTTTTAACTTTATTATTATTCTTTTATTTGAGTATAGTTGTTATATAAGTAACAATGTAACAATGTTACATTAGTTTCAGGTGTACAATTTAGCAGTCTGACAAGATTATACATTATGCTCAGCTCACCACAAGTACAGCTCCATCTGTCCCATTACATCACTATTATAATATCACTGACTGTATTCTTTATGCTGTGCCTTTTTTCCCCCTGTGACTTACTCATTCCGTATCTGGAGGCCCGTATCTCCCATTCCCCTTCACCCATTTTGCTCAAACCCCTACCCTTCTCCCCTCTGGCAACTATCAGTTTGTTCTCTGCATTTATAGGTCTGATTCTCCTTTTCATTTTAATACAAAAAATGTTTGCAATGCCATTACCAGCTTCTATGAGGCATTCCTTACTCATGTTGCTTTCTACTGAGTTGATTTATATTAAACTGTTGAAAAGTTCACTGTCTGCATGTGGATGCTGTTGGCCCCGAACACTTCTTAGTGTAACTTTGACATATACTTCTAAAAGTCTGAGTTTTCAGGAATTGAGAAATGTTCTCCTAAGACCATGTTTTCCTTCTCCCCGGAAGCCTGAATGTCCCCCTACTCCAGGCTTTGGAATCAATGTGTGGTCCCTGTTCAAATGGTATTTCCTCTCACTTACTTGATTTTTGTATTTACCAGATCTCTCTCTACATCCTTAAATGTAAAATAAACTATTTCAAAATGATTTTTTTGCACTTCCAGAGTTGAAACAGGCAGAAATGCATAGTTCTGGCAAGGAAAAAAATATACAAACTGGGGTAAAATAAAAACATTCATTTTCCAAATTCAAGGCCAAATGCTGGAGTTTAATCATCTCATAAAAACAAATCATTTGATGGGAGAAGATATTTGCAAATGACACAACAGATAATGGGCTAGTATCCAAAATCTATAAAGAACTTACCAAACTCAACACCCAAAGGACAAATAATCCAATCAAGAAATGGGCAGAAGACATGAACAGACATTTTTCCAAAGGAGACATCCAGATGGCCAACAGACACATGAAAAAGTGCTCAACATCACTTGGCATCAGGGAAATCTAAATCAAAACCTCAATGAGATACCGCCTCACACCAGTCAGAATGGCTAAAATTAACAAGTCAGGAAACGACAGATGTTGGCAAGGATGTGGAGAAGGGGAACCCTCCTACACTGTTGGTGAGAATGCAAACTGGTGTAGCCACTCTGGAAAACAGTGTGGAGGTTCCTCAAAATGTTGAAAATAGAGCTACCCTATGACCCAGCAATTACACTACTGGGTATTTACCCCAAAGATACAAATGTAGGGATCCGAAGGGGTACATGCACCCCGATGTTTATAGCAGCAATGCCCACAATAGCCAAAGTGTGGAAAGAGCCAAGATGTCCATTGACAGATGAATGGATAAAGAAGATGTGGTATATATATATACAATGGAATATTATGGAGCCATCAAAAAAAACCCCCGAAATTTTGCCATTTGCAATGACGTGGATGGAACTAGATGGTATGCTAAGCGAAATAAGTCAATCAGAGAAAGACATGTATCATATGATCTCACTGATATGAGGAATTCTTAATCTCAACAAACTGAGGGTTGCTGGAGTGGTGGGGGTAGGAGGCATGGGGTGGCGGGATAGACATTGGGGAGGGTATGTGCTATGGTGAGTGCTGTGAATTGTGTAAGACTGATGAATCACAGACCTGTACCTCTGAAACAAATAATACATTATATGTTAAAAAAAAAGGGGGGGGGAGAGAAGATAGTAGGGAGGGAAAAATGAAGGAGGGGAACTGGAGGGGGAGACGAACCATGAGAGACTATGGACTCTGAGAAACAAACTGAGGGTTTTAGAAGGGAGGGGGGTGTGGGGATGGGTTAGTCTAGTGATGGGTATTAAAGAGGGCATGTACTGAATGGAGCACTGGGTGTTATCCACAAACAATGAATCATGGAACACTACATCTAAAACTAATGATGTAATGTATGGTGATTAACATAACATAATAAAATAAAATTAAAAAAAATAAACTATTTGAAAATTACTTAATTCATCACTGATTCAGTCTGGAAATTAGATATCAAGGAACAAAGACAATAAAGCTCTGTTAGTTACCACGGAAGGGCCAAAGCATGTTTTGTTTGAGTGTTAAGTGTTTAGGATAAGACAATCACTGTGTGTTCACTCTAAAGAAAAGTTTAATTTTCAGAGAAGTCAGCGAGGTGTAATGTTGGGAGCAGGAGCACACAGGACTGGGAACCTTCCAGATTCTTAGTATAATCCGAGACAAGTAACTTCATCTTAGATCTTGATGTCTTTGCCTATATATGTGAGAGACAGTTAGAGATAGTGCTATGGTCTGAATGTCTGTGTCTGCCCCAAATTCTATAGATTGAAAACCTAACCCTAAGGGTATGGTATTAGAAGTCAAGCCTTTGGGAGGCCGTTAGGTTATGCAGGCAGAGCCTTGATGAATGGGATTATACAAGCAGCCAGAGAAAGCTTCCTCACTCCTTCAGCCATATGAAGTTACAGAGGGAAGACAGCCATCTCTGAGAAATTGGGCCCTCACCAGACATCAAATCTGCTGATGCCTTGATCTTGGACATCTCAACCTCTAGAACTGTGAGCAATAAACTTCTGCTGTTGATGAGCTACCCATTCTATGGCATTTTTTTTTTTAGAGCAGCCCAGAGACTAAGACAGAGAGGTAGTTAAGGTCTTCCCCATTTTCTAGACTCTACAACAACATCCATCAAATTCCCTAAATGCTAAGGCATTTGTGTATTATCTGATGATTTGCCTGGCATTTAGGATCTTGCTATAGATGAGATCACAATACAAGTTCTAACTATGGTGTTGATGAAATGTTGCGATTTAGTGAGATTTTGAGGACTGAAGGCAAGATCAATGCTTTTGAACCCTCTTGATATGACACACATAGAAAACAGGTTAACAACTGAGGGTGCTTAAGCCTAAGGCACCTGGCTTGTAGCATGATTAGCTTCCCTAGGTTCTTCCCAGGTACCCCAAGTGCTGAAAAGATTGTTCTTTTGGACATCAACCTATAACTCAGTTGTGGCATACCTTCACACATATTAGTCAGGAAGCTCTGGACTAGAACTTAGAACTAGAACTTACTGTAGAATGGAGAATGATGGTTTACACAATAAGCATGATAGCTACTAAAAATAATACTCTTTATTTTTATTCTTTAATTGTAGGAGAATTTGAGAGTGCAAAGGAACAGATTTGAAAGGGGCAAGATCATACATTTAACTGGGGACACACTGATTGCAGGGCATCTCTGAGATATCTGAGTGCAGATGTTGAGATGCTAGGTAGATACCCAGATCTGGAAGTTGATGGAAATCTGGGCTGGAGAGAGTGCTGGAAGTCATGCATGTATAGATGAGATTTGAAACCCCAAGTGAGATTTCTCTGAGAGACTAAGAAGAAGCCAAGGGATGGGGTTCAGGAGAACACTAATATTTGAGGAGTTGGTAAGGAGAAAGAGGTAGCAGAAGATATAGGGCTCATTAGGAAACATTTACAAAGTGACTTAATGTCATTTCATAGGTGAAAAACATAAGATACATTGATAATCATGTGTAGATATGATTTATGTTATGTAATGACATCCACAAATATTAGCTAGGACATATGCATTCAGTGGATTTGTTAATTTCATTCACTCATTCACAGTAAATGCATTTTGTCTTTCAACAAATGTTTACAGAGTACCTACTATGTGCCTGGAATTATTCTAACCATTGGGATATGAGATACAACAGTGAGCAAAACAGATCAAGTCCCTTACCTAGTGGAGTTTTATTGTGGCACACACACACACACACACACCCCACCCCACACTAAATACTTTAGAGCCTACTTCCCAAGAGGTAGAGCAGAATGTAGACAGGCTTGTGTTTTTACTGAGCCAAGATCCTTTATCCTCCTAAAGAATTGCCTGTCATCACCTCCTACATATTGCTTTGGCCCTGTTATATTTGTCTTTTTTTCACTTAAAAGGTTAACTGGATGGTTGAATTACGGGATTCTAGCCAAAATATGCTTCCCTTAAAGGAGTTCCCAGCTAATCAGTAAGCTGAGCTGGTTTGGCATCTGTCTTACATTACCAAGGAGCTGGGCATCTGTAGGCTGAGCTCATACTGGGGAGGCATCAACAGGACCTTGATCTGCCTTCACACTGTCATTGCCAAATGACAGGGGAGCAGCATAAGGCATGGTTCAAATCTGAGATGGCAGGTTCTGAGGACAAAGCCTGCAGGGATAATTTTTTATTGGAAACTCTTTCATTTCAATCCATTGTCAAATATTCTAACTCCAGGTTGTCTTCCAGCTCCAAAAAGTGAAGGCAAATCTATATTTTTTCACCTTATCATTTCTCCCAGATTATTATTACTATCGTTGTTGTTAAATTTTTCTCAGATAATTAAGAGATCAGAGCTTTTCTCCATTTTGGGGCCAGTATGTTCTGGTCCCTGTTAGCTGATAAGCCAACTCTACCTCTAGAATTTTCTATTTCTATTAATGGCACCATCTGAAGATGTTTCTAATCTCTTTGGTTCTTTAAAGTAATTTCCCATCCAGGAAGCTTTTCTTCCCCTGGGCTCTTTCTCCATTGTCTGGTTGAGACCTATCTGAAAGCCTATATGGTATTGGAGGTGGGAAGGAGATAATCTTTATGGGTGAGAAAATACTCCATTATGCCCAAAATGTTGGCTGTCCTGGTCATTTTCATTAATGATCTTAGTGTAACCCTAAACTCCATTGTCTTTTGTAATCTATTGTATCTAATTAGTTATATATGAAGTCAGTTTCTTAAAATACTATCTGTATATGCATTCTTTGGCCAATAACTTTCAATGAATCCCTATCATGGTTGGAATCCAAATGCATTAGCCTACCCTTGACCCAGTGATTAACACTTTGAGGAATTTATCTTACAAATATAGTCACACCAATGCAAAATGACCTATTTGCAAAACTACTTATTATAGCATATGTAGTAGTAAAAGATAGGAAATGACTTAAATGTCATTTAATCAGGGATGGATTAAATAAATTATGACTCATACACACAGTGGATTACCATTGAGGTAGAAAAAAAGGAAATTCTTCATATACGGATGGTTAACGATCTCTAAACTATATTGTAAAATGGTAAGAGCTAACATTTAAAAGAAGGATACACATGCACACATATGCTCATGCATGTATTTTCTTCCATATACATTGTATCCCTGGAAACACACCTAAGAAACATCAGTTGCCTGTGGGGTGGGGAATGGGGAACAGGAGACAGTCAAACTGCCGGGTGTCAATTCCGGTTCCACACACCCCGCATCATCCGGGACCTCAGTGAAAAGCCATGAGCCGCCTGTCACATGTTGCTTCTCTCAAGTTAGCCTTTCCTCACTTTTTGGATTTGCTGAATCATGGTGACATTTGTAATGACAACATCCTTTCCACCTCTCTCTCCCTCAAGTCATCGGGTTCTGACTTAAAGGACGAAAATGAGGTATAATAGCCGAACGTGTGCTGTGGGGGGCTGCCCCGCCAGTCTAAATTCCTGCCCACTGCAGCTCTGGGAGTGAACTTACCTGGCCCTAGAAATAAATGCCAGCGCCAGATCCCATCTGACCAGAGGCCAACGCCACCTTTCTCCTTTCCCCCTGGGTGATGTGCATGTGGAGGGCTGTCTCTCCAGCAGGGTGGGGCTCCTTAGTCCCCAGAAAGGAACCCTTGTCCTCTCCCATGCTAGCTCTCTGAAGCCTCCAGGTGAGATGTTGCTCAGAAGGTCTGAAAGTGCATTTATGGTTCGATGTCTTTTTGAAACCTGCCTTGATCCATAAATGAGTCCTCTTTCCAGCTAATGCCATATCCTCTGACTATGAGGTGTTTGTTGGCGGGTGTTCAGTCTTTATTTTGCATGAATTTCATAAGGTCTGGGTCCCAGAGGCCTTTCCTAGTGCAGAAATTTTGTGCTCTGTGCATGTGACTTTGCCAGGAAAATGGTAAAATTCTATCAACATACTCTCAGTCCACTAAAACAGTACCAGATACAACATGATATTGGAATCATAATAATATAGCGATGGCTAACAAATATTTACGCAGTCTGTGCCATGCACACTGGTCCAAGTACTCAACTTGCAGTAACCCTTGTAATCGTCACAGTAGCTCTATGTAGTAGCTATTATTAGCATCCCTATTTTAGAGATACAACAACTGAGACCCACACAGGTCAAGTCATTGGCCCAAGATCACACAGCTCCTAAGTGGAGAAGCTGGGATTTGAACCCATGTAATCTGTCCTAAGCCCTTAAACACTTTGTGCTCCATACCAAGTGTACCTTGCAAGCTGCTATAATATATTGATCTTCATGGAATGACTTTTTGGCCTCCATCAAAGATTTTCCTCTTTAGGGCCACTCACTTTCAACCTGACTTAATGTCCTAGGTCTCACATAGCTAACAAGTGAAAATCGAAGGGTTTAGAACCAGGCAGTCTGGATCCCAAGGGCAGGCACTTGACCATTATGCTAGACTGCCTCTCTGGAATGAGACTGGTCTGGTGGACACTTTATTACTGGTGAGGTCCATACTCCAATGTTGAGCTTAAGTGAACTAGGCCGTTCATGGAGCACAACACATTTCCTGATGAGAACTTTGGTGTCAGAAAGGCTTGCTTTACCTCCTTCCTACCAAAAGCCCACACCTGACAGAGACCCATAAAGACCATACCACCCCTCACAAGGGGGAGCAGACTGGCAAGAGCAGGGACTGTGATTTTAACACATAAGTTTGTTGATGCACCTTGTCCTACAGCTTCATCCCTACAAAACATGGCCTGGTCAGTGACTTCAGACTGGACCTATCCATAGCACCCCCTTTCTTAAGTGCAGGTGGGGGATCTTATCCTTGATCCTAGGCCCTTTTGTGGAGGGGAGGAGAAGGAATGGGGTGAAAAAAGCTAACAGAAGTTTCAAGCTCCTTCAATGACCACCTACAGGTCCACCTCCCCCCAGGCAACTGTGCCTATGCACTCAGCCTTGGTGATCTCCCTTGAATTCCTGTAAATCTAATGTGACTGCCCAAAGCACTGTCCAGAGCTGACCTGTGTGGCCAATTACCGTGACACATGGGGGATCGTGCTGTGCCCCCAACCAACACAATACATTTATGCCTTCAACAAATTTATTGAACATCACCTGATACCATGTCACCAGGTAGCAAAAAGAAGATCAAGGCCCATTCCTGCCCTAAAGAACTCATGGGCCAATAGAGCAACAGTTACATTTCAGTGAAGAAGTTAGCCCTGAAGTCAGTGGGCCATGGAAAGGAGACCTCCAAACTCTTCATGGGGGATCATGGAAAGTTGCTAAGAGTAGACCAAACTTGACATGAATCATGAGGATATAAAAGGAGCTGTTCAGGATGACAAGTGGAAAAGGAGCAAGGGAAAGAAAGAGGTATCCAACAGGAAGACAGGTAGAAGTGCAACTAATTCAGTATAGCTGATGTACACAGCACCTGGAAAGAAGGAGAGGAGATGGGGTAGACCCATAGGCATGAGCTAATACAAAGAACACATTCCTCCTGAATGTGGGCTTCTTAATGGTAGGGATTTTTGTCTGTTTATTGACATACCACTGATGCTCCACAGGCCCTGACATGGAAGAGGTGCTCAACACGTATTTGTTGTATATGAAACAAATGAATGTGTGTCGGATCCAGAAATGCAAACTTCGTCCTGGAGGATTGCAGGATTTTAGGCTCATGAGTGACATGATTAGACATTCATTTTGGATAAACAAATAAAAGGGCTCAAAACAAAGGCTGGTTACAAAACAAGCATACAAACACCAACTATTTAGCCATATATGTAATTGCTAGTAATAACATAATAGCAATAAAAATTTAAAATACCAAGTAAACTAAGAATGTGCCTGATATACGGTCAGAAAACTGTAAAGCTTGCTAGAAAAGTAAAAAGAAGACTTGACTAAATAAAGAGAAACACCATGTTCCTGGGCAGGAAGACTGGTATTGTAAAGATGTCATGCTTCCCTAAAATAATATATAAATTTAATACAGTTTCAGTGAAAGTCCCAGTGGGATTTTATGGTACTTGACAAATTGCTTTTAAAATTCGTTTGTATGTATAAATGAATGAGGACAGCCAAGAAAAATGTGAAAAACCAAGAAAAATGAGAAGGGAGCTTGCTTAACCAGATCAAAAGGCACTATATAAATCCATGGTAATTAAAACACTGTGGTACTGGGGCCAGAACACATAGAAAAACGGAGCAGATAGAATATCCAGCAACAGGCTATGTGTGTATACATACTTAACATATAATGAGAGCAAACATTTACTGAGTGCTTACTATATGCCTGGCGCTGTTCTAAGCATTTTCTATTACGCATTTAATTTTCACAAAACTCTGTGAGGAAGGTCCTATTGTTATCCTGTATGTTAGAAATAAATGCATGGAGATTATGCTACATGCAAGCTAGGGATTGGTATCCAAGCTTTCAGACTCAAAAGCCTTCATTTTCCATCACAATGGAATGATCTTTCTGCAGGTGAAAAACAGGGGAATTAAAAAAAAAACAAGAGATTGATAAATTGGACTATATAAACATTTAAACAATAGATGGAAAAAAATAATGTTAAAAGGAAAATGAAAGCCAGGAAAATATTTGCAAAACATATGATAGCAAAGGGTTACTATCCTTAATATACATTTATATATATATCAGGATAAATAATAATATATAATTCTATTATATTAACTATATATAATTATTATATTAATATATAATATATACAAATCAATAAAATATGGGAATCTCTAAATAGAAAAAGTAAGGTATCTATATGAACAGGTCAGCTTATTAAAGAAGAAATACGCATGGCCAATAAACATAGAAGATGCTCAATTTCAATATCAAAGAAATGAAAATTAAAATGAGATATCATTTTTTCCCCATCAGAATGGCAAAGAGTAAAAGGATTTATAAATGCCTAAGGTTCCCTAGAACATGTTGGTGGGAACAGCGCCATGTCAAACCATATTGCCTCAGAGCCTGAGGTAAAAGAAAAATCAGTAATACCGATTCTGCCTTTATTTAAAATTCTGTTATTTTGTTCACCATGGACTTCTGTGCATTCATTTTGATTTTTAAAATATTGTATTAAGATATTATTTGTCTTAATTACTGAGCTTTTTAAATGCCTCCTTAGATTTTGAGCCCAAGGTGAAGTGCCTTACTCATCTTGTCCCAGTCCCAGCCCTAAAGGGAAAAATAAATTATTACTACCTTTGAGAATTACTTAAAAATGTAAATCAGCCTGTTAGATGTGGTTAGTCACAATATAGCAATTCTTTCTTTAGGAATTTAACTAATGGTATGACTGGGCAAGTACACAGCAATATATGTACAGGGATGCTTGTTGTAGCATGATTCAGAAGAAAAAAACTGTAAAATTGTAAATAATCTAACCTATCATCAGTAGGGAGTTAGTTAAATAAAATATGGTGTATTTGTGCAATGGATTAGTATGCAGGCATTAAAAGTGATGGCATAGGGGCACCTGGGTGGCTCAGTTGGTTGAGCGACCGACTCTTGGTTTCGGCTCAGATAGTGATCTTAGGGTCACGGGATTGAGCCCCGTGTCAGGCTCCAGGCTCAGCGTGGTGTCTTCTTGAGAGTCTTCCCCCCTCCCCCTCCCCCTCCCCCCACGTGCGCACACACACACTCTCTCTCTAAAATAAATAAATAAAATCTTTTAAAAAAATGATGGCATCGAGGTGTGCATAAAGGAAAAGATCCATATTGTATTCAGGAGTACATTTAAAAAGAGGACTCTATGTGTACAATAATTTCAATTATACAACACACACACAACTCCAAAAAAGTCTCAAAAAGTAATGTCTTGGGGCACCTGGGTGGCTCAGATGGTTAAGCGTCTGCCTTTGGCTCAGGTCATGATCCCGGGGTCCTGGGATCGAGCCCCACATCGGGCTCCTGGCTCAGCAGGGAGCCTGCTTCTCCTTCTCCCTCTGCCTCTCTCCCTGCTCATGCTCTCTCTCTCTCTCTCTCTCTGTATCTCTGTGTCTCAAATGAATAAATAAAATCTTAAAAAAAAAAAAAGTAATGTTTTTATTGGAGTCATATGAAAATGTAGCCAAAGGAAATACTACACTTGACCAAAATCTCACTTATTATAGCAGCTACTCTAAAACTCTTGACTGTCTCTCAAGATTCTTTTTGCTAACTCACCTCCGCATAATTCTCTGGCATATCCTATTTTCCCCATGGTAGTAGATAGTGACTCACATGTCAGCAGTTAGTCTACCGCATTCCCCAGATCCTCAGGTCTTCAATTCTGTAGCTCTACCTGTCCCCTAGGAGGCCTGGTGCTTCTAGCACATTAGCCTTCCTCCGCAGAAGGCAGGTGTAATAGCTGTTTGTTTTTGTTTAGGGAAACTCCTCTGCTTAGAGTTTGCTCCCCTCTGTGGAAGCCAGATTCTTGCTATTCCAGCCTCCCTTGCAGCTAGAACACAGACATGTGACCTGGGTTTACTCCCAGTGAGCTGTCCTTGTCCCAGACTTGGAAGCAGAAGCCAGCAATGCAAAGCCGTGGGCCCTATACAGTAGCCAATCTGGTGATGGTGGGAGCAGAGCCATCCAGTGTCCCCCAGCAGCCGTGGCAGGGGTCCGTGTGGTGGCACCCAGGGCCCAGCATCTATGGAGTCTGCTGGGCAGGCTGCTTTACAGAGTCCAGCAGTGGGGCTATGGTGTCTCCTTCCCAGACCAGCTCTGCAGTAGGACTGTGCTTTGGTTCTGGTCACGGAGTCTCCAAACCTGGTTTTCTGGCCTTCCAGAGACTTTGTGAGTGACCTAATATCCTTTGATATGTCCCTTTTCTGCTTAAATTAGCATTGTTTGCAACTCAGAATCCTGACTCATACATATTTATTTTTGGTGCTTTGCCACATATACATTTTGTGGAGGGATCTTATTTCACCATTCATTATGATACACTTTTAGGTACCCCCCCCCAAAAAAACAACCCACACAAGCTTATAGGTCAGGTCAAGTAAGGTTTTGGGCAGCTTTATTCATCTAGAGCTGCGTAGTCCAAAGCGGTGGCTACTAGGCACATGTGGCTAGTTAAATTTAAATTAATTCAAAGTAAATAAAATTAAAAATTCAGTTCCTCAGTAACACTAGCCACATTTCAAGTGTTCAATAGCCACATGTGTCTCTTAGGTATTGTATTGAGCAGTGAGATTTAGAACATTTCTATTATCACAATCTAGAAGGTTCTTGAGATTTCACTTGTCCACCTCACCGAACCATCACAGGGAGGAAAAGACCACTTGGGAATATATTCATTGCAGCACAGATATTTTATGTTAACAGATGAGTAATCTTGCTGACCAGACAGGGTATGTTTTATCTGTGATCTTTAAATTGTTCGTGCTTGCTTGCCCTGTGCCTTCCAACCTCCCTTTTCCTTCTCCCTTTCTTTGCCAAACCCTTGCTGGTGAATGTGTTCAAGTTATTCAGGCATATGCCATAAGTCTCCTGTGAAAGCATTTGCCCTGTCAACTTCATAGGTTTGCTGTGAGCATAAGAATATAATTCAGTAGGGGATTTCATGTTTATGACTGGTATAGTCATGTAATATATATAACTTATATATAAAGTCAAATATATATATGCGATTTTAATCATTTGACTCTGAGCAAACCACTCAACTTTTCCCGGATTCCAGTTTCCTCACTAGTCAACTGAAGAAGTTGAATGAGATCATTTTTAAAGTCTCTTTCATTATCAATATTCAGAACTTCTATTATCCCATATGTAATCCAGAGGCTTTATTCTCTCTTCAAGGGAGCTGAGAATAGAGTTCTGGGGCTGGTGGGCAATGGTCAGGGAGGTAGAGATGACAATCTAGAATGAGGGGCACCTGGATGGCTCAGTCTGTTAAGCGTCTGCCTTCGGCTCAGGTCATGATCCTAGGGTCCTGGGATCGAGCCCCGCGTCAGGGTCCCTGCTCAGCGGGAGAGTCAGCTTCTCCCTCTCCTTACTGCTTGTGCTCTCTCTCCCTATCTCTGTCACTATCTGTCTTTCTCTCAAATAAATAAAATCTTTAAAAAAAATAATCTAGAATGAGTCTTTATTCCAGATTTGATGTGCAGTAGCCCATTTTATTGGTGTTAAAGCTTAGGATGTGAAAGGCAAAATAACAAAGTGAGGGGCTCAAACCACAACCTCTTTCTCAAATTACCCAATTGTCATATCTTTACTGCCTTGTAGTTAATGTTTAAGCAATCAGAAGCAACTTGCAAGTAAGCAAAGTTTGAAATCTGCACTTTCTCTTTGGGTGACCCAGCTTCATGGTTGGCAACTCATTCCTTGCTATGGGAACACGATCTACCTTCAAACACTGTGTGTTCTTTTAAAAAATTCAAGCACATATTTCCAAGTCACATATTTCCAGTCATATTTTTGGGTCAGCCGCCTGGTCATCCTTCCCAGCAAAAGACTACGTGAGCCCCTGCAACGGGTTTTCTATTCAGGAATTCAAACACACAGAGTATCAACTTGTCACTATTGAATCTCCTGCTCCCACAGCTTTTATTACCAGATTAAAATGTTAGGCCAAAGCCTCCTTAGAAGCAAGGGTATTATTCTAACTGAGAGAGTATTAAGCTCTGGCAGATTTGGTAGTTTAGAATATCTTTTTTAGCACTCTCTAACAGGAAAAACAGACGTTCCTCATTGTTAATAGGGAACTGCGTTATGATAACATTTATTGTCATTAAGCATTTTCTGTGTATGAAGTACCTCACTGACATCCCCATTTTACAAATGTGGACACAGGCACAGAGAGGTTTAGCGACTTGCCTTGCCTTATGGTTCATAGTTAACCAATGGCTTTGAGAGGATTTGAAACGTAGAACTGTCACAACCATCTTGCTACCACATGCAGATGGAAACTGATCACAGCACACAGAAGAGAGAGGTGGAAGAAGCTGAGAGCAGGCTTGTCCCAACGGCAGCAATTCAGCCCTAAAGTCATTTGTGCCCAAGGCAAGTCTGCCTCTGCACTTTGCAGTTGCAAGGGGTCAAAATCTTGGGGGATCAGTTTTTCTTTCACTTGCACCTTCAAGAATCCTACTTGATAGAGACTTGTTTTAATTCATGTCACCAATGCAAAGATACATAACCTTAGCTTTGCAGAGGATACATTTTAATTCAGGAATATGGAGAAAAATTATTCAATGATTTTTTTTTTCCTGGCGAAGGTGAGGACCTCTGAGAGCTGGCTGAATGTGGTGGCTCATGGGTCAAGCTCATCCCCCTTTCCCCATTCTGGAACCTAAGCCCTGAACTGTAGAGAGAAATAATTTAATGTGGCATTTCACTGAAACATCCTGTAGATATTTTAGGTATTTGCACAGGGACTTTTTTGACCTTTGAATAATATATGTGCTGGGAAAGGTCTTGGGATATTTTAACATGTTGAACTGAGCTAGGCCTAAAGGGGTTTATTTTGGTCTCTGTTGGCTGCCACTTTTTTCAAATCCTGTTGGAATATTTTAGTTTCTATTGAGGACGCTTTCAAGATTTTTATCACTGCAATGTATTTCATGCCATTGGATTGTCCCTGTATCAAAGGTGACATGCAGTTGATGAACGTTCCAGAGGCAGGCTCCCTTAATTCTCTAGGTGCATTAATGCTGACCTGAGGTGGCCACCTGGACCTCCAGGAGGTACCCCCAACTTAGTGTGTCCCAAATTGGGTGCTGGGGACTTAGAATGGACACACACTTTTCCAACATTTCAAACGTGGGCTTAATTCTTTGAAAACATAAGTACCAGTGATCAGAAGCATGAACGGGCCAACATCACTACAGGCATCTTGAAGACAAGATCTCTTCCACAGCTGGTTTTTGACTGAGGAGACGAATATGATAAAATCTACTGCATCAGCCCTTTAGCGCAGAAGACAGCTATTCTGCTTTCAGGGTTGTATGATAGACCTCAGCTTAAACCGGGGATCAGTTAAAAGTGCATGCATTTTGGCTATTCTGTCAAAAACTTGAGGAGACAGATTCACCCAGAATGCAAGGTAGTCCCCTAGCTGGAGCTTGGCATTTTTGGAGGACCTGTTAATCTTTCTGTGCAATTGAGCGACCAGAAAATGCATTTCTGTTAGAAAAAGAAAAAAAAAAAAAAAGAAAATACATTTCTGTCCCCTGGGACCCTTTATTTCCTGAAAAGAGGAACTTTCAGGGTGGAAACTTGTAGGTAAGAATACTGTGATGTTGTCTGAAATTATGTTAAGCCTGGTTTTCTTCCAAATTAATAAAAGCATGGGAGCTCTCCCTATCTTGCTCACTACTGAGTTCCTAGAGTCTGTCACAGTGATTGCATACAGCTGGTGTCCAATAACTATCTCTTGAAAGAAGCAAGCACACTCAAGTGGTGAGCAGATGCCCTGAGGAGACAGAAACCACCTTTCCAAGGAGATTTTGGAGCTGAGTAGCAAAGGACGAGTGGGGGGTGTTGGTGAAAGAAGTGAGCATGGATGGGGAAAGGAATCACAAAAACAGGGAACAGCCTGCACAAAGGAATGGAGGCATAGACTTCAAGCACCTAATAATTCATAGCAGGAATCCATGAGTAAAATCTTACAAAAGGTAATAAATGACAGACTTTCACAAAGTGCAAATAAAACCCCAATTCATAAATGTCCTGCTGTGGACATTGGTCAGAAGTTGGACTTTAGACACAACATATGCATTATATTAGGCCAATTACCTTTGTGAGGTGATGAACCATTTCTAGAAGTTGGCAGGTTCCTCCCTGCTGGTTTTATAAGGCTATTGCCTAATGTCGACCTATTCTAGAATGTTGCCTGGGGCTGCATCACCAGGAGTACTCATGAATCAAAGACTGGTCAGGAAAATACACTAACCTTCTGTGTTTGATAAGGTGGGAAATTCTACAGTTGGTCTTTGGCAAACTGCCATGTTTTTGCTAATAGTGTACTTCTGAGACTATGCATCTGGCTTAAGAAATCTAAGACAATTTTTAGAAATCACTGTATCTTTAAACACATTCATCGCCTTTTCGGAGAGTTAGTGTATACATACAGAGTCCTTCAGGAAGAGTAATCACCCTTTTCTCTCCCCCTGGGATGCTTCACAAAAGAGAAAGGGGGACTCAGTCATTTCCAAAGGTCAGGCCGCTGGGCTCACTAGATTATACACCCTACCTATGTAAGGGTGGCGATGTTGGTGATCTTTCTAACCAACCCCATATCTTGTATAGTACTCATTTACCAGTAGGGGGAAAAAGTGTAATATCTCTGAAGCAAACCATCTGGTGCAGATTTAGATAGCTATTCCTGAGGTGCTTGCCTGTGATTTCCAATTAGGGACCATCGAATGCTAACCAACCTTTCTGGAATATGAATTTTTATTAGGTACTGCAGATGTTAACTAACCACACCCAGAGTGCATATTAAAGTTAACTTATATGTGCATATACATATAGACACACTGTCTATGCTGAACTATTTTAAAGTAATTATAGAGGAATTGATGTCTTAATTCCTGATTTTTTTTTTCTCCTAACAGTCCCATCTGTGCCTCTACTGCTAATGAATAATGGGCTTAGTAAGGCTGCATGAACGAATCAGCTTATATTGGACATGTTTCCTCTCTTTTCTGTGTTAGATGATGTCGTTCTCAACATCTTGGAGTAGCTTAGTTTTCAGCAAAGTTAACCCTTATCTTTTCCTCTCCATTTTCTCCCTCTCCCAGAAATAAAGAAAAAAAATGATTCATGGCCCCAACGCAATCACTTTTGTTGTATTCAGTAGAAATAATGATGGACTGAATTTTTAAATTAAAGTGAAATTATAAGTGAGGATATTCTTATCTTTGCATTATTAGACTGCCTAATTATCCTTCATTATGGTGGGCCTCAGGTGTCAGTTCTGTTACATTTAATTTATTACTAATGGTAATTAAATACTGGAGATTGTGAAAAATTTTTATGATACAAGGTTTAATCATGTCATACTCTTACATGTATTCTGAAGAGAGTTAAAGTTGGGAGTTAAGAGAGTTAATGTGCTGGGGGGCAGCACATATGAACATTCACAGGTGTGACATGCATCAGGAGAGAAGAAAGAGTAAGATCTCTGTCTTGTTTTGGCCTGAGGAGCCAAGGTATGAGATGGCCTTGGGTTTAATTCTTGTCCCAGCTACAGGGCTGGATGGGGACTGCGGTATGGTGCTACAAATGATATCTTGGGCAGATGTCCAGCCAGGTCTGTGCTTTGGGAAGCCCAGCACCTTAGTGCCTTCAGCGGAAGTCATTTGGCAGAAAGGACAATGAGACAGGAAGATTCCTATCAGACTAGACTTCCTCAAAGCAACTTCAAGGTCCCTGCTTCACTGTGTGTGGGATTGGATGCTATGCAAAGACCAATGTACAGATCAACAGTATTGAAAGATTACGCATAAGAGCAATGATCCTTCCATGTGTTCTTTGCCCTGTGTTTTCCCCACAGCTCTTGGGTACATTGCTTCAGAAGACTGGCAGCGTAGGATGGTGTGATGCAAGAGGAGAGGGCTGAGAGGTGGGCAGGGCCCAGTTATGTGGGGAGGCTTGGGCAAGAGGTTTGGATTTTATCCTAAGTGGGGTGGGAATCTCTTGAAGGGTTTTTACAAGAATGCTCTGTTGATGCTATGTTTAAAAGGGGAGGGGGTTTAGAAGGAATTGGAAGCTGAGACACAGAAGTAGAGTGATTTAGATACATCTTGGAAAAGGGTTGAGGAGAAACATACCACCTGGTCTGTATTCCCATTGGCTTGGCTACAGAGGATCTCAGGGAGAAGAGAAATGGCCAAGGAGCATTTTATTAGGTTGCACAGAGTGTGGTGTGTGGTGGAAGCTCTTACTTCCTCTTTCTAGAGAAGCTTCAGGAAATTCTGCACTGGTGAACAATGTTTGAGGGTGAGTAGATCCTGCATGATGAGTGTGAAATGCTGTGTCTGATGATGGCAAGGCAGGGTGAGAACAGAGTGTGATACATGTGTAAATACCCTGGCATGTACAAAGCAGAAACTCATTAAGTATGCCTTTCTTTCCCCATCCCTCATCCTTTGTCCTTGCTTTGCTTTCATTTAGTGTCTAAGCTCATTTCCTCATTTGTGGAATGACATTGAACCAGCCTGAGTCCCTTTCAAGGTTGACCGTTTATAGCCCTATGGTTCTTTTATCCCCTGGAGAAGAAAACTAACTATATGTAAGTTTGTCCTTAATTTTAATCATGGCATTTAACATAATCATTTGGGGATCAATCTGGAAATCATCAGGGGATTCTTTTTTCTTTTAACCGCTCCCCCAGATAGTGATTATGCAACCGCATGGAGGAAAGATTTTTGCTTTTGCTGCTGCAGGGACTCGAAAGTTGCTGCCATCTGCCCCTTAGCCAGAATCATAATTTCTTTTGCACCACAAAAGAAGGCTTGTAGGAGACTAGAAGATGGTTCTGGGTAGCCCCGACATACATCCGACAGTGAGTGCACCATTGCATAAGGGGAGAGAGACGCAGCCATGTTTGAGTAGTTCGATTAAAGAACAGCTAAAACAGATTCTAGATGGCTTAACCTTGACTTAATGAAAGCCCAAGGGAGAGACCATAATTACAACTTATTTCTCTTTTTCTTGGCAGAGTCTAGAGTCCATTTTGTTTTCATTTAACTTAAGATATCCCTCCTACTCAATTATCTCTTTTTTAGAAAGCGGCTTTAAATGTTTTAAGGATCTTACAGTTATTTTTCCTTTCAGCTATATCCTGGGGAATCAGTCTGGACTACCACAAACAATACGTCAGAACTGGCATCTTGTAGCTAGTAAAAGGAGAATAAATTACACATTGAATATTTAACCTAACAGGACTGTGCTAATAGACAGCCATTAGGCACGTGTGTCTATTTAAATTTAAATTAATTATGATTCAATAATGTTAAAATTTAGTTCCTCAGTCACACTAGACACATCTCAAATGCTCAATAACCACATGTGCCTAGTGTCTACCAGGTAGACACTAGATATTCTAGATATAGGATATTTGCCTCAGTGCAAGCAATTCTTTTTTTTTTTTAATTAATTTATTTTTGGGGGGGAGGGCAGAGGGAGAGAGAATCCCAAGCAGACTCCCTCTGAGCTTGGAGCCTGATGTGGGGCTTGATCTCACAACCCTGAGATCACGACCTGAGCAGAAACTGAGTCTGACGCTTAACCAACTGTGCCATTAGGCACCCCTCTTTGCAGGCAGTTCTATTGGACATCCTGATCTAGGAGTTTTAATGGCTTGGAATCAAGAGAAGAGTTCTTTAAATGTATAAAGAGGCAAGAGGTCCTTGTCAAACAGTTTCCATGACATTTTAATTTCATACCCTTTAGCCACTGACATCTTTAGCCATGGATCTGTATGCTGGAACCAACTAATTACCCCAAGGGAAGAAAAGTGAGCCTAAGTTTCCTACAGTTTTCAGTGTGTTGGTGTTCCCAAGAGCTTAGGTTATTTTGCAAAGTGGCCAGAAGTATTTTCAGCAGATGGAAAGAGGACCATCTGCTATAATCATAAGGGTGCAATGAACTCAACCATTCCCATCCTTGGAGAAATAGATGGACGCCTTCTTGACAAACATATTTACATTGTTCAGTCGATGTAGGGAGCAAAACAGCTTTCCAAGTATGAGACTCTGTGGGCCAAGCTGTTTTTTAAAGAATATAGAGATATAATAGCAATTCTGTTTCTTAAATACTACGTTGGTCAAGATGAGGCAAATGAGAACCTTTACCTTGTTCTCCGTGCTCTTCTCTTGACTGTGGCAAGAGTTACCCTCAGATTCTGGCTATTGCACTGAACACTAGATCCACGGGCTTTGTCCTGGAGTTCCTTTGTGGCTCATGCTGACCTTGCTCTCCGGCAACTCAAACTCAAGTACAGTTTGAGCTCACCATCATTTATGATCTCTTAGTGCTGCAAAGACGGAAACATTGCGCATGTGTGCCCATTTGCATACTTAGAGAGCATGGTGTCTGAGGCTTGTTGGAAGCTGTGGGTCCAAGGGCTTCCTGCATCTGCTGAATCTCAATTAAAAGGCAACTTCATGGGACAAAATCCCAGCTCAATTCATGTCTTGCAGGGAGCCATGAGGCCTGAATCCCAGGATTTCCATTTTTAAGGCTGTAGAATTGGGCACAGAGAGGGCCAGTGAAATGCCTGTAGTCACACAGCATGTTAAGTATAGAATAAACAAATGATTTTTTTAACTGAAATTCCTGTTGAATGATTAAGAAGGGAACTTTGTTCCCTTCATTCTGTTCTATACTTTATAAAGATGCTTTGTGTGCCCAGGGGACAGGGGAAGATGGTGTAAATGCTGATTTTCACTTAATAGATTTTTCCCTGGAATGTTTGTTAGTTTTATTCAAAGCGTCAGTGGCAAGTTGGCTTTTATGCACCTTGTCATCATACTGGCAGTGGGAAGGAGAGAAGCAGGATGAAGACTCATTTTTTCCCTGCCCTTCAGGACAGCAACATGGGTTAGCTTTCTGTTTGTGTGCAACAGGCTTCAGAAGACAGCCATCTCTCTGGCTCTCAGATGTTAAGGAATGGGGCCAAATGTGAAGAAGAAAGCCAAGTAGGCGTTTCTCCCATGGTGGTTATCTTTAGTCTATGGTGAGGTCATTTCCCACTGTGAGAAAGTTGCCTGCTCAAGGGCTATGGGCCAAATTCGCACTGATTCCTGGAATCTGGAAAATCGCCTATCATCCCAGCATCGAGGATCAGACTTCTTCAAGACATAAGCAGGGTTAAAATCCCTGTGTTTTTGTCTTGCCTTTATCTGTCTATATGGAAAATAAGTCCCGGGGGTCTGGTCCTTTGGGGGGAAAAATTGTTATAAACACATATACATTTGTGAATGTATGTATAAACACACTCTGCAGAGGCAATCTCTTTTTTTCTATAGTGACTATGAACATGAGAGCAATTGATCACTTAAGTTTAAATTGAATGAGTTGCTAATGCATTAGAAGACGTGTTCAAATAGTGGTCTAGACGTTATAAGATTTTTATAACAGTCACCACAGTCAAGCACCAGTCCTAGCGAAATGACTTACCTTTTCTTCAATTTTAGTGGAAGACAGTGACACACAGCCACATTCACTTTATAAGTGAAGGGATTTGACTACCATTTTCTGAAGGCTGGAGAAAGCATCTTTCCCCTTTGATGTCATCTAAAATCTTGGTATGAAAGCACAACCCATGTGCAGTTGACAGGAAAGAGTTAAGTAGCCTTAAAGAACTGAAGAGCTGCCCAGTTCCTCCATATCACTTGCGTATCAAGCTAAGCCATTCTAATCCTTAACACCATTGGAGGAGAACTAGAAAGCATTTGAAAATTGATTAGGAAGGAAGACAACATAGCCAAAGATTCTTTTTATCTCCCAGGAGACATCGTTTGGGAAGGTCTTTGCCCAGAAACATTATTTCTAATCCTAAATCCTGAGAAAAACAAGAGGAAGTTTAGGGATCACTATTCTGGACAGAAGGCATCAAAGAGGTCCTGGGAACCGTCCGATCAGAATGGCTTATGGAGATGTGGTGGAAAAGACAGAAGGACCAGGGATCAGTATGACCCACATCCAGGACTAACATGCTGGGTAGCCTGAGTGGTCATCACAACTAGAAAGGAGTGACCAATAGATCCATTTGTCCTGTGACAGGACAGCTAGGACTCGCTGACTCCATGACCATGTGGCCAAAGGTGAGATCTGGCTTGATTCTGCAGAGAAGTGTCACCTACTCTGCCAAGCATGTGTCTGTAAAGAGGCAGAGGCAAATGAAATGTTAGAGGCCGCGGTAGCAACAGCCACTGTAAAGGGAAATGAAGTATGCCAGGAGTCCTGCCACAGACAAAAAGACAGAAGCCAGGCACATAAGAATGAAAGGTCAAAGGAAAACAGGACCAGGGTTAGAACTGGGGCTTTGCTAATTTTAGCTAGGTATATTTACTGACCTCATAGTAAGAGTAATTGATGATCCAACAAGAATAATAACTAGTTAAGAATAATAGCTAGTTACCACACACTATAATTAGTGAATTTTGACCCTACATTGTTTAGCAAGCCTATAAGTAGCTTACCCAAAGGGTTCCAAAGCATGTGCTTTCAAAGAACCAAATTAAAAAGCCCCATTCAAACATTATTACTAATCCGAAAATGGATGGTCTCCATCCAGTTATAAGGTTTTATTCTATGTTTTCTCAAAGTCTTTATGACTTTTAGGTGTTGGAACCAAAGAAGTCTGAGACCAGGTAGATGGACACCAACTTGCCTAACATGGCATTGGTGTCTCAGTATGGAAAATCTTGACTGTGTCTTCCAAATGGCAAGAGGCAGGGACAATCATTATATGATCGGCCTTTAAATGGAAGGCCACTCCTGTTGCTACTGCCATCTCTCTATGTAGCTCCTGATACCAGCATTGCCAAAAACGAATACTCATTTATTAAGCACCAACTATATGCAATCGACTGCATTTGCCATGCATTTCTTTACATAATAGTTTTGTGTTTCTCTCACAGCACACCCGGGAGGTAGAATTACTCTTTCCATTTTAAAGATAAGGATACAGTGGGGTAAGGTGTCAAGTAGGATCTTCCTCTCATTTTTCTCACAGCGGCCCCCAGAGCCTATTGCTGAGAACTTAGAGTTTGGAGAAACAACAGCAGCTACGGAGGACTTGCTGATGTGTGCACCATTCTTCAAGAATGATCAGAAATAAAAGACATACAGCTAGGAAAAGAAGCATAAAACTGTCTTTCTTCACTGTAAAATGGTTGTTTATATGGAAAATTAAGAAATCTACAAAAAAGCAAGTTGGTGAATTAACAAGGTCTCAGGATAAAAGGTCAACATACAAACATCCATTGCATTTCTATTATACTAGCATTGAACAATTGGAAAATGACTTTTAAAAATGTTCCACTTATAAAAATGGAATTCCTGGAAAGCATTAGGATCTGACTGATTTACCGTTAAGGGAGTCAGCTATCCAGGCAAGTCAACAGAGAACAGTTGTGAGGAAAATAAAGCATTCTACATTTTACCTCCAAAGAGCTGAGACAACTCAAACCAACCTTTACATGGGCCCAGAGTGATTAATTTTCCCAAAACCACACAGCTAATAAGTCTGCGAACTGGGGTGTGGACTTTGGCTTCACAGACTCAAAAATTTCTTGTTTTTTCGCCACAACACCCCTGTTCTCTCCATGTGTACTGTGGATGGTGGGAGACCTGATATACTCTCTATTCTAAGTGCCCAAAGGTTCAAACATTCTTCCTCAACTCCTAGCATTTCCATTTGTTATTAGGTTGGCTTTCAAAGTGACATACTATGATAATACTATCTCATATTCACACAATATCTTTTACTAAGCTTTCCCATATATTTGACTCTCACAATAACTTTATAGGTAAGGAAGACTGAAATGATCTGTTTTATAGATGATATAGATAGATACATACATAGATGATAGATAGATGATAGATAGATAGATAGATAGATAGATAGACAGACAGACAGACAGACTCAGAGGGCTATTGTCTCCATCAATGTCATGTTGCTTATAGGTAACAGAGCTAGAAATGGAACAAAAATCTGCTTTGAAAACATTGATTCATTAAGAGCACCAGACTTGGCTGACATAGACAGATATCATTAATTCGAATGGTCAGATTGTTGACTTAGACCATGTCTGAGCATTGGAATACATTTAAGGAAATGCAGGTTGTTACATCTGTTTACTTATGTCAATGCTCCAAAAAGATTGGAGAAAGGGAAGCTAGGCTTATGTTTTAGAGAATGCCACCAGATGTATAACGAAATAGCAAACTTGGGGCACGTAGGTGTCTCAATCGGTTAAGCATCTGCCTTCAGCTCAGGTCATGATCCTGGGGTCCTGGGATTGAGCTCTACATTAGGCTCCCTGCTTAGTGGGGAGCTTGCTTCTCCCTCTCCCCTGCTTGTGCTGAATCTCTCTCTCTCTAATAAGTAAATAAAATCTTTAAAAAATTTTAAAAAAAGGAATAGCAAACTCATTTGTAATAAGCCTATTTTAAAAAAAAATATAGATGTCATGATTGAAGTCTTTACTCATAAGAAGTTGAACTCTTCCTCATTTATGGGTATAGAGTTCACAAATACAAAAAACTTTCAGAGTTGGAAAGCGATTTAGAGTTCTTCTGGTTGAACCCCCTCTTTCCTAATTGAGGGAGATGAAGCTCCAAGATTTTAGCTGATTGCTTATGGTCACACCACTGATTAGTGACAGAATTGGTCCTTGAATCCAGAGCCAGACTCTAGTCCAGTCCTGTGGTAACACACCTCAAGCGTGGGAATCATTTTCCCTGGTTTTAGTGTGTATTGGACAATTTTAATAATAACATTCAGGTCTCTAGTCTTGAATGGTTGTGATTTTGTAATGCAAATGATGGCAGCTCAGAAACTCTCTGCCTGACCCTCTGCAGGGCCATGAGGGAGGACTGCAGAACATGGTCCCTCCCGGGGACTGGTCCATCCTGAACACAAAGGACAGTCTCATGTATCACTTTGCTCTACGACTTCTCATCTTAAAGGGCTTGTCAAGGCTGGCTACGTAGGCCCTTGAAAATATTATGGCATTCTTTGAAGTAGGTTGTTTATTTTTCATGAAACACATCTGCTAGTCATCTTGTTTGTGTGTTAAAATGCAAGTGTTTTGGCTGGCAATTGGAAAGAGAAGTCTAATCAAAAATAAGTATACCAATCTACTATGGTATTTTTCATCAAATGTACCATCACCTTCTGTTCGTTCATTCATTCATTCATTCATTCATTCATTCATTCATTCATTCATTC